>NC_086258.1:8014351-8333558 GCF_021018805.1 Prinia subflava
CCATTTCTCTCCTGGTTCCCATTTCCCTCCTGCACCTTGCTGCCCTCCTGCCTGAACCGTGCAGTTCTCACTTGTGGTCAGGGCCAGGGGAAGAAGAGGCAGCTACGTGGTGAGTTCTCACGGTAAATATGCTAAATCCCCATTTTTTTGTGGTTGGTTTTTTATGCTTGGTTCTTTTCTGAAGAAATCCACGGGTTGGCATTGCTGAATAAGGCGCCACAGCCTCCTAAAACCTGTTTGTTTTCATTCTGACATTAACACGAGGTCTGAAATCAGCGCTGCAATTTCCAGGCCCGTTTGCGATTAGCGATAGGCAGGAGGGAACCATTCAGCCTGAAATTAATTCTGCTGGGGTGCGTTGGGGGCTTTTTTTGTGAATTTCTTCCTTTTTTTTTTATTATTGATGCATAATGTATGATGAGAAAAAGTGAAAAAATAATTAAAGTCTGAAGAGCGCTGCATGGATTCATTCATTATGAAATCTGGGTCAGCAGCCGGAGAAGGAAAACAAGGAAGGGGGGGCTGCTGGAGTGGAAAAACAGGACTTCAGAAGCGCTGCAGGCACGGCAGGAATGCGCGAAAGGCCCTTTGCAGGCAGCCTGGGAAATCCGAAATTGCATCGTGGCTGCCCCCCGAGGAGGAGCGCGCTGCCGGGAAGGGGAGGGGGATGCAGAGGGGATTCCCTCTCCTGCCTGCCTCTGCTCGGGGCTCCATCAGCCGGGGAGCAGCCGTGCTGAGCCAGCAGATCTGCAGAGGGGATGGGGAGAGGAGGAGAGGGCTGTGCTGGGGACAGTGTGATCCCAAAGGGCTGTGCTGGGCATTGGGGCTCAGCAGTGTGATCCCATAGGGCTGTGCTGGGCATTGGGGCTCAGCAGCAGTGTGATCCCAAAGGGCTGTGCTGGGCATTGGGGCTCAGCAGTGTGATCCCAAAGGGCTGTGCTGGGCATTGGGGCTCAGCAGCAGTGTGATCCCAAAGGGCTGTGCTGGGGCTGGGGCTCAGCAGTGTGATCCCAAAGGGCTGTGCTGGGCATTGGGGCTCAGCAGTGTGATCCCATAGGGCTGTGCTGGGGCTGGGGCTCAGCAGCAGTGTGATCCCAAAGGGCTGTGCTGGGGATTGGGGCTCAGCAGCAGTGTGATCCCAAAGGGCTGTGCTGGGGATTGGGGCTCAGCAGCAGTGGGATCCCAAAGGGCTGTGCTGGGGATTGGGGCTCAGCAGCAGTGGGATCCCAAAGGGCTGTGCTGGGGATTTGGGTTCAGCAGTGTGATCCCAAAGGGCTGTGCTGGCTCAGAGCATCCTTGTACCACCAGCATCCCTTTGCTGTGCCGTCCCTGTGCCATGACATCCCTGTGCCATGGCATCCCTGTGCTGTGACATCCCTGTGCCATGAAATCCCTGTGCTGTGACATCCCTGTGCCATGAAATCCTGTGCTGTGACATCCCTGTGCCATGAAATCCCTGTGCTATGGCATTCCTTTTCCATGGCATCCCTGTGCTGTGACATCCCTGTGGCATGAGATCCCCGTGCCATGAGATCCCTGTGGCATGAGATCCCCGTGCCATGAGATCCCTGTGTCACAAGATCCCTGTGCCATCATATCTCTGTGCCACAAGTATCCCTGAGCACATTGCTTGGATTTTGGGATTTCAGCCCTTGCCTAGGATGCAGCTAATTGAATTGCAAAGAGTGTGGTTGAAACTTGGAGTCTTCCCCGCTGGCAGGAAGCGCAGAGATTTCAAACCGTGCTTTTGTGCTGGTTTGGGAGAAAAAGACAGGATTTTTGGAATTTAATTGCAAGATGGAAATTCCTCTCCTTCCTCTCGCTCCTTCCACAGGAAATATGGCCCAAATTGATCAGACTTTGCAAACAATCAGCATTCATCCTTGGGAAATATTCCATCATAGGAGCATTCATCCTTGGGAAATAATTTTCTGACCCAGTCACATTAAGTGCTCTTCTGAGCAAGCACTCTCCATCCCAGTCCCCGGCAGGATGGAGCCGTGATCCCAGTGGGAGCTTTTGGGCTTTCCCTTCAAGCAAATATTAATTCAGGCAGTGTCAGGAGACCCTTCCTCTTGTTTTAGCCCACTGAACAGCCACGGGATTCGGAGCTGCTCTGGGGGAAGCCCTTTGGTCTGGCTTGTGCACACGCTGGGTTTTATCCCTTCTGCAAAGATCCCCTCCCTGCTGTCCCGCAGATCCGCTTGCATCATGTGGGAACCATAAATAAAAGGCTGTGGAATTCAGCTGCCTGTGTTGCAGCAGCGAGGATGAGATAATCCTGCGTGCAGCAGACGCGGCAGGATGGGATGGGCGTAAAGGACGGACAGAAATGTGCATTGATCCCGGCTGCTGCCTGCACATGGCTCTGCCTTTCCCTCCCAGGGAACTTCCTGGGGTGGATGCAGCTCCGTGCTGGTGACACGAGTGACACAAACAGAGCTGCCTGAACCCCGGGGGTCCCTCCAGGATCGCTGGTGCTGCCTGTGGCACTCACTGGGTGTCCAGGAATGCGCCCAGTGCTCCTTCCCTGTGCAGCAGCATCTCCAGCTGTCACAGTTTCCCTCGGGGGATCTGGTTTCCCTGCCGTATAGACCAGCCAGATTTAGTTCCAGGCTATGCAGAAAGGGCTGCTTTGGGATGGGGAGTGCCGGGAAGGAATGGTTAAACCGGAGAGGCCGGGATGTTTTCCCACACGGTGAGCGCTGGGGGAACACAGAACTCGTGTTGGATTGCAGAGAAGTAATAACGCTCCTAATTTTCCTGTGTGATTTAATAAAAATGTAAATTGGCTTCAGGTGGATGACTCACTCCGGAGGGTGGTGTCGATCAAGATGATTTGGTGGCTGTGTGGAACCAGCTGGGCTTTGTTCCCTCTCCTCAAAGGCAGCTGGAATGGTTCTATGGTGATGGCGTGGTGGTGGTCTGACCCCTGGGCTCCCAGATTCCTGCTGAGCCCCTCACCCTGTTTGGCTCCAGCATTTGGGGACAGGGAATGGTGGGCAAAGCCATGGTGGCTTTATGCAGTGTTGGTGGATGTGTCCCATTGGGAACTCAAGCCCTGAAAAGTGTCCTGGTGCCAGCAGGGAGGCAAATCTCTGCCCAGGACTCATTGTGGGGCAGGATTTGGCCGATAACAGGAGGGTCTTCCATCCTCCTGCTCCTTCCAGGGCGGGTGAAAGCGTGCCAGGATGCTGCACTCTGACCCCAGTCCAGCTCTGGACACTAATGGATTACAAATAACAATAATAAATGACAGGAGATGGGATAATCTACCTACTGTAATGTTGTATTACCGTGGCCGTTAGTTATAGATTAATATATAATTGTATTACATTGGCTACATATGCATAAAGCTCGTGCTGCGGAGCCTTTAACTCTCTGTGGTTCGCAAAGAAACTTCGGGGCTTTGATCCCACACATCCCAGGAGCTCTCTGCCAACATCCCAGGAGCTCTCTGCCAAGGCATCTCCTGTGTTTTTGCCAGCCAGGATCACCCCTGCTGCCTCTGTGTGCTGCTGGAGCACCATCCCCATCTCCCCGGGGTGCGGTGCAGGGATGCAGGGAGCATCCAGCCGCAGGGGATTTGCACATTTTGGTGAGGGGAGAGCGGGAATCCTGCATCCCCCTGCTCCCATCACTTTGCCCTCACACCTGAGCGACGCAAGGAGGGGCCGTGAGGGCTCCCCAGCAGCTCCTTGGCGTGACCAAGACCCAGTTCTGTCGAGAGTAATGAAGTGCGAGCCCTTGCCTTCAGTTATTTTTAATGTGGTTCTGCTCAGGCTCGGCTAAATCCGAGGGAGCTGCCTCTTGTTTGCAGAGCCTCCCCCTGCGCCGCCGGATTGCTCGGCTCAGGGTAAATTACTCACTGCTGGGAGGCTGCAGGCACTCGGAGCTGTTTGGTTTTGGGCTTGCCTTGCTCTGGTGCAGATGATTTTCCTGATGTTGTGACCGGAGTCAAGGGTTTGGGGATGCTCATGGTGCCTGTGTTGGGGCTGGAGTGTGGGGCAGGCAGGGAGAAGGGGCTTTCACCCTTCCAGGAGGGTTTTCCAGCTGAGGAGGGTGGGTTGAAGGCTCTGTCCCTGCCCTGGCTTTTAGCAGCTCCAGCCCCACTTGCTCTGCTTTTCCTAGGGACACTGATATGCTCTTCCCTTGTCCATCCTTTGCTGAGCACCACCTGTGTGGTGGTTTTGGGAGAAACGGGAGTTGGGAATTCCTTCCTGCTCCCCTCCCTGCCGTTCTGCCTTTAATTTTTGATCCCTCTCTCCCCTCTCCTCCCAAGAGCGCGAGAAGCAGAGGCAGGAAACGTGGGCTGCTGCCAGATGGCTCGAAACGTAGCATCTGTAATACTTTATCAGAAGAAATTACGGCCGAATCACTCTCCCTGATTAAACAGCCTGGCCAGATCCTCCACCAGCCAGCTGGACAGCCTCACCCTCTTGCCACAGGAGGGGAAGCCACGGGAGCTGGGGACATGGGAAGGATGGTGGCAGAAGGAGGCTTGGGTGGGGAAGGGAATGGACTGGACCCTCCAGCAGCAGGGTAGGTGTGTTGCACCTCCCTGGGCCCGTCCTGTGTGGTGCCAGCTCCTGCTCTTTGCTTCCCGTGGGCATCCATGGGGCGTGGAGGTGAGCAGCCCTCCCTTGGAGAGAGAGGAGGTTGATGTTTCCCCCCTTGTTGGTTTTCCAGATCTTGGAAAAGCAGCACAACCGTGCCAAGCCGCCCTGTGGGCTGCTGGTGTTTTGCTTTTGGAAGTTGTTGTGAACAGGCAGAGGGTGAGGGATGCTCCAAACCCCCGGGGCTGGGTGGAGCATCCCCCCCATCCCTGCACCCCTCAGGCTGGGGATGCTGCACCTGGAAAAAGGGAGCGGGCAGGAAGGGAAACTGAGGCAGGGCGGAGGGCGCCTCTAGGATCTGGAAGGTCATCTGGAATGCTAGTGAGAGTTAGATCCAGAGTTTAAGCCTGTGAGCAACCTGTCCTCTGGCTCACCCTGCCCTGGTGCTCGCTCTGAGCGCGGTGGCCAAGGCGCGGTGCTGCCGCTCTCCGCGGGCTCTGCCGTGAGCTCACTGCGCCCGGCTGGCGAGACACGGGCGTGGACTAACGCCACGAATTTCCACTAATGCTGGTGGAAAAATCTCCTGCTGGTGTGAGCAGGGGCTGCTTTCCCAGCCTGCTGCCTGCGGGGTGGGGAGAGGAGGAATTCATGTCCAGGAGCATGGAGCTGCCTGCTCCCCTGATGTGCTTGAAGTGATGACCAGATTTTTTTTTCCTAAAAGGAAACCAAGGAGGAATCTGTGCTCTTAAATGCTGTTGGCCGTAGCAAGTTTGTGTATGAAACACTTTAAAAAGGGGAGAAAGGTGTTGAATGTCTGCGTGTGAGAAGGGGAGATCCAGTGTCTGCACATGGGATGCTTTTGGCCTGAGCTGTCCTGGATCCCCATCCCACATCCCTGTGCCTCCCCAGCAAGCCCACAGGGACCCAGCCAGTTCTGGAACCTGCCTCAGGCCCTGATGTGCTCATCCCTCTCATCCCTCTGCCCTTGGTGGGGAAGATATGCTGGGCCCAGGAAAAGCAGCAGAAAAAGCACATTTTCCACTCAACTCCAGTGGGATTTAACTGCAAGGGTGCAGGTGGAGCAGGGCTTGGGGTCTCCCAATCTCCTGGGGCTTAGGAAAGGATGCAGCCATGGGATCCTGCATGAGGAGGAGGGAGGAGCAGCTTCCCAAGGGATGCTGGAGCCTTCCTCCCTTGCCAGCCTCGCGGGGGCCTGGGCCGGAGAGGGGAACTGTACACCTGGAGAAACATTATCCCTTCCCCTGCCCGTAAATATTTTACGAGCAGATTAAAAATTGAAGCCAAAATGAGCTCTGCCATCAGAAGAAACCGGCTCGGTTTCAAGTTCTGTTTAAGTATTTTTCTTTATAATGTAGCTGTGTCAATTAGAAAATGACATTGCTATTTAAAATGCTGTTCCGTAGCCCTCTTTAATTAAGGCAGCGATATAATACCAATCTGCTCTCATTAATGAATTTTTAACAATCAAAATGAGAGCTGAATGACGCACAGTTGGATTTGCAGCGCGGGTGTTTTCTGACGGCGCAGTTAAAGGAGCAGCGCCTGGAGAGGGGGAGAGGCTGCTCCTCCTCGGGCTCAGCAGCTGGAAAATCCTTTCAGCTGCTGCTTGGTGGGTTTGGAAGGGCTTCACCCCTCTGTTGGCCTTGAGGAATTGTCCTGGAGGGAGAAAATCCTCCTAAGGCTGGTGGGACCTGCACGGGAGCACTGGGAAAAAGCAAAGACACCAAAGTCCTGAGCAGAGACAGGACTGAAAATAGAGATGGGAGTGGGGCTGTGAGCCCAGCGGCCACCCCAGGGTCACATCCTGCCTGCTGCTGGGTGTCCTCACTGCTCAGACCTGCTGGGCATCCTTGGATCCCATCCCTGGCCTGGGGATCCCAAAATGCCTTTTGCGAAGTGCATGATGCAGTGCTGGGGTGTGTGGCCTTCCCACCCCAAATAAAGCCCTAATCTCAGCCCTTTTCCCCACAAAGTGTTTGTATTTTTGTTTTGACAAGACAGGATAGGTTAAAGATGCTCCTGCACCTCAGCTTGTGCTGGTTGTCTCCCATTGTTAGATCAGGAAGACTTTTTTTCCCAGAGGTTATTTTCTGGGGTTGCTGGAGGAGCTCTCTCCCCTCTGCTTCTTCCTTCAAGGAGGGAAAACAAAAAGAGGAATTTGTTTGAATAATAAAAATATTACCCAGGCGTGAAAAGCTTAAGTGTAATCATTTCCGTGGCCTGCTTTGATTTGAGTTGATAGGATTTATTTGCTCTCTCATCCTTCCTCCCTGTTTCCTCTTCAGCACCCACTCCTTTCTCTGGCCTTTCCCTGACGAGGAATTTGGGTACTTTAGGAGCAGTGTGTGCATGGAGCAGCATCCCTGGCGTGCTCTTGGAGGCTGCACCAGTCCAGTGCTGCAAAATCTCAGAGAATCTGCGCTGGGATGGATGTGCAACAGGGATTTCTGCAAATCCCATCCATCCCCTGCTGTCCCCCTGCTTGCCTGGGGTTTGGTGACACTCCTGGGCACCTTGGACCCGGGTGAGCCACACCTGTGACAAGTTTGCTTTGTAATTGTCACCAAAATTTTGCTTTCAAATAGTTTTGTGTCAAGTTGGAGTGACCAGCCCAGAGGGGCTGGAGCTTGCCCCACCTCCCTCCCCTGCCAGAGAGCTGAGCCAGTGGGTTGAGGTTTCCTGGCTGGGTTTTTGTTGCCATAGGGAAGAGAATTGAAGCCTGAAAATCATCCTGTGGGTGCAGGGAGGAAGTGTCAATGTCTAGGAAAACAAGGAGAAAATAGCAGTGGCAGCACCGCGCCGTCGCCTGAGCCCAGCATGAGCCGGGACAAACCCTCCTGGCAGATGGGAAAGGCCAACAGGGTCATGTTTGGGGTGGTGTTTGTCCTTCCTGGCACTGCTGGCACGCAGGGATGCCAGCCAGCAAAGCCATGAGCCAGCAGTGGGGCAGCCTGCAGCTCCAGCTCTGTTCTTCTTCTGCAGGGCTGGGAGAGACCAGGATGTATTCACAGCAAAAAATAAGGGAACACGGAATGACATTCTCTGCTGTGATTTCAAGAGGAGGAGAGAGAGATGCAAGGGCGGCTTTGAGCTTTTGCCCAGGAATAGCCAGGGATCTGCTGGGAGGCTTGCATCCCACTGCTGATAATTTTGGAGCTGAATCATCTGCATTTCTGCTGCTCCCAAGACAGCGTCAGGAATACGCATCCCCAGCGTGGCACAGGCACATTTTTGCGGGTTGACAATGGAGCTGATTAAGGGAAAAAAAACCAACACAAATGACATCTAAAGCCGCCAGCCTTGAAGTCGGGACTCCTGTTGCTCATTTCCCATTCAGACACTCGCAGGGACCAGCGTGGCCATGGTTGTACAGCAGAGCTGGAGCCAGCTCCGGCTTGGGGGATGAGTAAAACCCATCTGTAAACTGAGGGAGAGGAGGTGGAGGGGTGGGAGGTGCACTTTGGAGTGGTTTTGCTTCAGCCTGTGCGTGGGGGTGGCTCTGCTGAGCCGTGGGGAGGCCAGGGAAGGCTCCAGTGGATGCAGGGCAGGGAGCAGGTGCAGCTGCACTGCCAGCGCCCCCGGCCACCAGCTCAGGTGTGGGGTCACCGTGACCCCGGGCCAGCTCAGGGGGGTCAACTGGCGGTCACAGGGCCTGTCCCCCTGTGCTCCCCCACTGTCACAGCGAGGGCAGGTGTGCCAGGCAGGGCATTCCCTGCTGTGGCTGTCCTGAGCATCTGTCAGAGCTGTCCTGAGCATCCGTCAGAGCTGTTCCAGCATCCATCAGAGCTATGTCCTGAGCATCCATCAGAGCTCTTCCAGCGTCCATCAGAGCTGGTTAACGTGAGCTCTGCCCCAGCCAGCCCAGCACTGGGGGCTGACCTGCCCCTGTCTCCCGTGGCTGCCCCGCTGAGCACCTGCCTGGGGCCGGGGCAGTGCAGGGACAGCTTAACCCGTCCTTCCCCGGCAGCAGGAGGATGGGAGAGGCTGGATGGAGCTGCTGACACACGGCTGGCTGGCCCTGCAAGGAGCAGAGCTCTGGCTGCTCCCCAGCAGGCGCGGGGGACAGATTTCTCCAAGCAGAGAAATGCCTTTTGTCACCCAGCCTGGTGTCAGGCGTGTGCCACGGGGCGTCCTCTGTCACATCGGGCACTGACATTGCTCCTGACCTGCAGGGATGGCAGCCTCTGAGCCTTCTGCTCCTGGAGGGGGGAAAGAGAGGGAAGATTAAACCAGAGGACCTGTGAGAGTGTAAATTGATTTTTAAGAGAACCCTGGAGGGAAGCTCCTGGGGCTCCTCCTCATTGCTGCGGCTCTGCGGCACAGCCCGCCGGCTGGTGTCCCCAAAATGCCACTGCCAGCCCTCCTGGGTGGGCAGAGAGCTCGCTGTTTGTCACCTGTTTGTGAGCCAGGTGATCTCCTGTGCCCAGGACATGCCAGCTCATGGCTGGGATTGTCACTGAGTTTCACTGGGGCGTGGGAACTCACTAGTGCCAGGCTCCTGGGTGGCTGTTGGGACTGAGCTGGCACCGTGGTGTGCCCCACACCAACTTGTTTGTCCTTGTGTGACTTTCTTACCTGAGGAGTCCCTTTATTCCTCCTCCCACTGATGTGCTGTCCCTGCAGCTCTTGTGACAGAGCTGGGACAGACCTGGCTCAGCCAGGGGACACTGCAGCTCCCCCTCCATCCCCTCACACCTGCTCCCTCCCAGCCAGCGAGTTCCATTAACGCACTAATTAGGGTTAAGGCACTAATTAGAGTGTCTGTGCCGTGTCCTTGGGAAGGCAGCTTGGCTCCTGGGTGCTAATGGAGCTGCTGTCACAACAAACACAGGGCGCGTGTGCTGCTCCTCGCCCAGCCCAGCCGGGATCCCGGGATCCTCCTGCCCACACCGTGGGACAGGACCTGCTCCTGCCACCATCCCCTGTCCCTGTGTCCCTTGTTGGGGACAGAACAGGGCCAGCACTGCCTCTCTGCATGGTCCTAGCTACAAACCCCTCACTGCAACAGACTCCAGTCTTCACCCCTCGCCCGTGGCTAAGGCTGAGTTTGAGGGGTGGTTTCGAGTATATTTTCTATTATTTAATATATTTTACTAGTGAATTTTCTGCTAAGTGGTGCTGTGGAAGGTCAGACATGGTTTGTGAAGCCTGGCTGAATTCAGTGAAGTTTGATCTCCCCACAGAGGGCTGCAGTATTTTTAATACCTCTTCTGCTCAACCTTCCCCTGTAAAAATAGACCGGCGTGGCCAAACAGCCCCCAGATGAGCTCGCTTTGAGCTCAGAAGAAACGTTGCAGCTGGACAACAAAAAACCACCATTTTTCCCTGCTTCTTCCTTGAAAAACCTGGAGGTTTGGGGTGTTGTTTTAACCCCATCATTTCCGTGCTGGCCTTGGCCAGCGGGCAGCCAGGAGCCCTTTCTGGGAAGCCACAGGCAGGATTGCTGTTTGCCCGCACGGCACTTTCCGTGTCTGAGCAGCGTGTTCCTGTGTTGTCGTGAAACAGAGGAACAGCATAATTAAATTGCCCTTTTTCCCAGCAAAATGTTACGGTCTGGGCTCCGGGCTGTGGCTGGCTGCCAGGCACACATGCCTGGCTGCTGATGGGAGGTGTGAAAAGCGCCGGGCAGGGGATGGGGTGGTGATTACTGGGGGGCTTTGTGGAGATTTGTCATCCCCTGGAAGCAGAGGGGAATGCCAGCCAAGGGGTCCCGGGTGCCCCCGCCGGTAATTCCCAGCCTTTAAGCTGCGGCTGCTCGAGGGCTGCGGGCACGGATAATCGAGATATTCTTGTCTTTAAGCCTCTCAAGGGTTGCAGGTCTTAAAAAGGGCTCCGGCTGTCGGCTGGGGCTGGGCTGGCGGGGCATTAGCGGGGTGGGAGCAGCCAGGACAGGCTCAGCAGGTGATGCCTGTGCTCAGGCTGGATCAGGGCGGCTTTGGCGGCTGCTGCCGGGGAAATGCTCCCGGTGTTAGGGAGCATTCCTGGGTGACCTGGCAGGGGCTTCGGTCAGTAACACCAAAACACCCCCAGAGCCCGCTGGAGAGAGGGAGCTGAGCCAGCAGGGAGACCTTGAGGAGCAGTCTGGGAACAGGGACCACCTGAGCACCCAGGGATCCTTACAGATCTGTAAATCCTTCGGGAGCAGCCAGGCCTGTCGCCTCTTCCCGGTGCTGCCTGGCTCTTCTGGTCCCTCTCTGAGGTGCTGATGCTCCACCCCTGAACTGTAACAACCCCATGGGAATGCAGGGTTTTAATAACTGATGATGATGATGATGATGAAGAATGCTAACAAAACTCATCAGTAACAGAGGACCATATTACTGCAGTATGGCTATCTTATCTAGGGTAGATACATTTACACTTGGAAAAAAATTCCTCTGCACTACACAGACAAATCTTCATTGTACAGGGGCCCACAAGCAGCCACAACTTTTGCTGTGCAATTATAAGAAGTTTACTGAATGTTTTCTTCCAAGACCGTGATAAAATTGGGTGCTCTTTCTATTATAAAACTATAAATTCTATATGCCAGGAAAAAATGCAACATGCTGATTCATTTAAGGCTGGAAAGACAGAGTAAATACAATTTAAACTGTTAGCCAGCCTTCCTCGCCTGCTTTCTTCTCTCCTCTCGTCTTCTTCCACCCTCTGCCACCCCGGATCCTGGGATCCATCAACGTTGCTGCTTTGCTTTCAGCTGTGACCCTCCAAGAGCTGGCTGTCCCTGCTGTTGTCACCCCTGGGTGCCCCTCCCCTGGAATATTAACACCACAAATCACAGGCGACAGCCTGGGCTGGAGCCCCCGGCCGGGAGGAGGTGTTGGAGCAGGGATGGGACACGTGGTGGCTTTGTCCTTCTCCTCAGGGCTGTGTTTTCCTTCCAGAGACAGGGGAGCAGCTGAATCCACCTTTAAAGGTGGGGAGGTGGAAGGGTAGAGCAGTAAGGCTGGGATTTTCACCCCGCCTGGATGCAGGCTCCTTCCCACCTCTGTGGGTGGATGTGTGGTTTTCCTCTCCTCCAGGTCCGACCTGGCCCTTGTGTTTTCTTCTCTGCAAACCCCACGGGTGCTGGGAATCCTGGAGCTGGGCTGGGAAGGAGTCACGCCCTGTGGAAATGTGTGCAGCCCACGTTTTGCTGCGTGAGGAGCTGAGGAATTTCCGTGTTTGGTGGCTCTGCGGGGAGGAGCAGATGCAAGGGGGATTACGGGCGGCTTTTTTGCACGCGTGTGTGCACACGTGCAGCCAGGCAGGGCTGGGGGCTGTGGGGCACTGCTGGGCCTGGCACCCTCTCTGCACTGGCAGGAACACGAGGGAGAGCACAGGAGACACCTGGGCACAGCTCTGGGGCACAGCACTGGGGACGTGGCTGTTCTCGCTGGGTGCTGCTGCTGAGGGAGGGGTTTCTGGTGGGGGGGAATGGGCAGTGTGGGTTTTTATCTGTGCCTCAGTTTCCCCCAGCAGTGAGTGGGGGAAATACAGAATGGGACAGCAGTAGCTGGCTGGAAGGTCACTGCCCATGCTGGATGCATCCATTGGTTGTGAGTCACACCCTGCCATGGCAAACAGCATCCTGGATCATCCCATTGCTCCAGGAGCTTGCCAGAGCCATTCCCTGGAGGGCAGGGGTGGGATTGCTGGGGGGAATGGGCAGAGTGAGTTGTTGTCCCTGCTTGGGGGTCCCTCTGTGCCTCAGTTTCCCCCAGCAGTGAGTGGGGGAAATACAGAGTGGGACAGCAGTGGCTGGTTGGATGTGGGGAAGCACTGCCCGTGCTGGATACATCAAATGATTGTGAACCACACCCTGGTGTGGCAAACAGCATCCTGGATCATCCCGTTGCTCCAGGAGTTTTCCAGAGCCGTTCCCTGGAGGGCGGTGGGGGAGCAGCTCCAGCCAAGGCATGTGGCTTTCACAGTGGCAGCAGAGTGGTGGCACCAGCAGTGCTGCTTGCAGTGAGCACAGCCAGGCTTTGCTTTCCTCTCCCGTTCCCCCAGCGATGCAATTCCCAGGTTTTTATTGGAGCTGTGCCCTCGGAGCCCCCCAGGGTGGGTTTGGGAAGGGGCGGCGTGGGCAGGGCAGGGCAGGGCAGGGAGCAGACGCTGCTGCCCCCTGGGCTGCTGGAGCTGACCTTGCCTCTCCACTGACCTTCATGCCCATCAGCATCAGCTCTGCTGCCTGTCCACGTCCAGGGAAGCTGGCAGGGCTGGGCAGTCCTTCCCAGGGGGGCTCTGGGGGCTCAGCAGAGCCGTAGGGAGGTGGGGGTGCTCTGGGGGGGATAATTCAAGGATTTTGGCTCGCTAAAAAGGGGAGCCGTGGGATCTGTTTGGAATGTCATTGATGGGAACCTGTGCTCCTTGAGCTCCCCTCACCCCTGCCCAGCCACGGTGCCAAGGGGAGGGTGGGAGCTGAGGAGCAGCCATTCCCCAGGGACTGTCCCTGGAGGAAATAAAGATGTAACTGGTGTGGAAAATCCATCTGGAATTGGCATCCCTGGAGGAGCTGGGGGTGTCTGGGCATTGGGTGCTGCTCAGCCTTGGGTGATGGGGTCAGGATCCCTGTAGGTGTCAGTGTGAAGATCCCTGGGTGCTCGTGTGGGAAGGGCAGGGGATGGTCCCTGTTCCCAGACTGCTCCTCAGGGTGTCCCCTCTGCCTCAGCTCCCTCTCTCCAGAGGGCTCCTGGGGGTGTTTTGGTGTTACTGACTGAAGCCCCTTCCTGGTCACCAAGGGACTGTTTTGGGGGGGAATTGCCTTCTTTAACCTATTTTGTCATGACTTTCTGCCACACTGGAGGGCAGGCTGGGGGGAGCACTCAGAAATGTCATCTTGGAGTCACAGGAGCTGTCACCCAGGGTCACTGGAGGAGTTTTGGACCAGAGCTTTGCCTGCTGCCTGTGTGGAGGATCCCAGAGCCTCCTTTGAGCTGACGTTGCCCCAGCCTGTGCATGGTCCTTGAGCCATCCTGTTGTCACTGATGCCCAGGGAATGCTGTCAGGAAATGGGTGGCAAAACCACAATGCCAAGATCTGCAGTGCTGCACCTAAAGTGAAGCAACACCCCGATTATTTTTTTGGAAACCAAGCTGCCAGAACAATGGACTGAGCTCCCCATCAGCTGGATTACAAATGAGAGGAACCATCACCCCAATTTCGGTACCCCAATTTCCACGGGCTGCCAGTGTGGAGACGTGTGGGGGTCCTGGCTGAATCCATCAGTGCTCTGCTGCTGTGTCACCCGTGCCTGTGCCAGCCCTGTTGTGTCCCCTGCTGCCAGCTGACCTGAACCTGAGTGATGCTCCAAGAGACCCTCCTGATTCCTGTGCTTGTTCTCCTCCTGGGCCTGCTCCAAAGGCCATCCATGCTCCTGGAATCCATCCTGGAACCAAAAAAGAGATTGCTTTCTCTAAGAAGAGACTGATTTGGAAAAAGTGTTGAGATACCACAGGAAATGCTGTTTGTCCACGATATCTGCCTCAGTCAAAAATGGCAAAACCCCCTGATTTTTGGAGAAAGTTTACTTCTCCTGGGCTTCAGCTCTCTGAAATTTCTTTCAGCCAGGATCTGGGCAGAGTTTGGGCACGGAATGAGTGCTCCTGAAAAAGCTGCTTGGCGTGGCTGTGCCAACACCCTGGCATGGAGTGCCACTCAGGAGAGGGAGCTCCAGCGGGCAGCCGTGGATGGGTGCCCATCTCTGCTCCCTGGTCCCTGTAGGTGTCTGCTGGCGGGGTTGGCTCACAGGGTTGTGTCACCTTCATCACTGCCGGGGAGGGAGAGGTCACAAGGTGAGCCAGGCAGTGCAGGCAGCACCCACTGCTCTCCTGCCTGCTGCTGGGCTGGCTACCTGGCCAGAAAGGGAAAAATAATAATCTGCAAGCCAAGAGGCTGGGAGCTGCTGGGAGCGCATTTATCACGGGGAAGAAAAAGGCTCTGTTCCCTCTCTGCGCAGCGGCTGTTTATCACACTCACAAGGGGATGGAGAAAATGTTCCATTTGTTGGGTACAGCCGGCAACCCACACAGCGTATAAATTAAGGGCTTTTACATGCAGAGTTCCCGAAATAAAACACACACACACACACAAAAGAGAGAGGAGTTCTGTGCCGGCCCCGGCGCGCTGCCTCTCCCTGCCTGTCCCTGCGCCCCAGCCCCGGCCCGCCGCTGGCTCCCGTTCAGGAATTCCACATTATCTCTGAGCGTTTCCAGCTTCCTCAGCAGGGAACAGCTCTGCTTCTGTCTTCCTGCAGCCACATCTGGAAAGTGTTAGGCCGGGGTGTCGGCGGGCAGGGCTGGCTGGCATGCGCTCCCCCCGGCACGGCACGCTGGCTCCGACGCCCTGCCCGCTCCGTGCCGTGCCTGCCCAGGCATTCCATGCCCTGACACTGCACTCAGGCTTCAAACTGCCTGTCCCGGAGGGCTGAGGCCATGGGTTTTCTGTGCCTCCCCTTCTCAGAGAGTTTTGAGGGAGTTTTAGTAGCTGCTCTGGGGAGAGAGGGCTCCTGGGACCTTCAGGGATTGACCTCTGCTGGGATGCTCTGCTGTGGTCTGGGATGCTCTCCTGTGCTCAGGGATGCTCTGCTGTGGCCAGGGATGCTCTCCTGTGATCAGATATGCTTCCCTGTGGTCAGGGATGCTTCCCTGTTGTCAGGGATGCTCTGCTGTGATCAGGGATGCTTTCCTGTGATCAGGGATGTTTTCCTGTGATCAGGGATGCTCTCTTGTGATCAGATATGCTTCCCTGTGGTCAGGGATGCTTCCCTGTGATCAGGAATGCTTTCCTGTGATCAGGGATGCTCTGCTGTGATCAGGGATGCTCTCCTGTGGTCAGGGATGCTCTGCTTTGATCAGGGATGCTTTCCTGTGATCAGATATGCTTTCCTGTGGTCAGGAATGCTTTCCTGTGGTCAGGAATGCTGTCCTCTGGTCGGGGTGCTTCCCTGTTATCAGGGGTGCTTCCCTGTGGTCAGGGATACTTTCCTGTGGTCAGGGATGCTCTGCTTTGATCAGGAATGCTTTCCTGTGGTCAGGGGTGCTTCCCTGTTATCAGGGATGCTTTCCTGTGATCAGATATGCTTCCCTGTGGTCAGGGGTGCTTCCCTGTGGTCAGGAATGCTTTCCTGTGATCAGGGATGCTTCCCTGTGGTCAGGGATGTTTTCCTGTGGTCCCCAGCTCTGCTGTGGTCCCCCGGTGCTCCCTGTGCAAATCCTCCTCTTGGCACCCTTTTGGAGAGCTCGCTGCCCGCCCAGGGGAGTTTTCATCTCCTGGATCTGTTTCTGGGCTGGCATCCCCGAGCTGCAGCTGGGCAGGGATGTGCTGCTGCATCTGCTGGAGGCTGGAGGGTGGAGTTTGTGGGAGGTGAAACCTCTGTGATTCCCCGGTGCTCTGGGAGGTGTCTGGGGAGGTTCTCACTGCTCTCTGCTTGCCTGTAACGCCTGTGGGCTCACCCCACTGGGATTTCTTCGTTTGTTAGGGAGTACCTGGGGCATAAAGACATTTGGCTGCCAGCACCTCAGGCCCCCAGGAGAAATCCCCACGTGCTATGGGCACATGGAGATGCCCAGCTGGATGATCTTGAGGTCTTTTCCCACCTCAGTGTCTCTGATTGCAGCAGGGCAGTTGAAAATGGAAGAGCTCCCTGCGAAGGGAGGGAAGGGAGGAATTTTAGGGTTCCCTCTGTGGTCCTTGGGAGATGTTGATTCCTGTCTGCAGGTGTGGGTGACACTGCAGAGGGAAAAGGGCTTTGCAGGTATGATGGTGGACACTGCACAGAGGGAAAAGCTTTGCAGAATGCAGGTGGTTCAGGGGCTGTTGTGCCCTCAGAGCAGAGGACATGGAGAGCTGCTGGCTTGTTTTCCAGATGGGATAATGACAGTGACCTGGAGCAGTGCCTTAATGACCTAATGACCGACGTGTGCAACCCACGGAGGGTCTTTGGCAGGGAGGGATGTGGAAGTGCTTAGACTGCCCTAACCAGGGAGGGCTCATCTGCTCCCTGGCTTTTTTCCCTTTTTTATTTTTTTCCTCCCTTGCTTTTAACCTGGCAGCCTTACCATGATGGGATTTTAAAATTAAAGCTAAAAATAAATAAATAACCCCCCCCCCCTAAACCAGAAAAAGAAAACAGGCCTTGGTTTTATAGACCCTACAGATGCATCCGGCACCAAACTGATCCCAGATGCAGCTCCACTGTCAATAGTGTTACACGAGGGATCAATCCCCTTCATTGTTTTATGTGGCCTCTACAGCATCATCAGCTAATTAAAGCTAATGGGTCCCAGAGCAGCACTGACAGCATCTGATCCTATCAGCCTGCACAGCTTTGCTCTTGTCGGGCCACTCCAGAGCCAGATCCTGCACTCCAGACCCTGGCAAAAGGCTGTATTGACTGGGAGGATCAGGCTGCAGATCAATGGGAGCTGTTGTTAAACAAACATCGCCGGATTAATGTCAGCTCCGCAGGGGGAGGAGGTCGATGGCTGCTAATTCGGAAGGGGTGGGAGGGAGCAAGGGGACGCGGTGACAGCGGTGACAGGGGATGCAGGGGGCGAGGCCAGGCTGTGAAAATGTGTCTGCGGCAGCGTCTGAGCGTTTCCCAATCTCGGGTTTATCGTCGCCCTGGGCGGGAGGCTGTGCTGGACAGGAGCCCAGCGGTGTCCCCAAGGGCGTTGGAGGTGCCCAAATCCCTTTGCTTTGTGCGTCAAGGGCGGCGTGGTGGCCTTGGATTGTCCCCAAGGACGACAGGAACCCCTGTGTCCCTTCCACACGCTGTCCTTGGCATAAGCATCTCCCCCATTGTGGTGGAGATCTCCACAAATCTTGTGTTCCTGCTTTCCCTTCTCCTGTGGCTCCTGCTGTCCCTTGGGGGTCAGGGGTGCCCAGGGATGTGGCTTGGGAAGGTTTCCATTCCCACATCTGAGCCTCCCTGTGCTGCAGGCAGTTTGTTTGGGACTCTCTCCTCTTTTTCCCTCATTTTTCTCCCATTCCTCTGTTGCTCAGAAAGTCTTTATCCCACAGCTGCACGAGTGACCCTTGCCTTCGGACTTTGCATTCCTCACTCTGTCCGTGACTTTGCCAGGAGGAAAAGCCCAAGGAAGGCTCCTTCCCACCACCACCTTTTCATCCCTCACCCCCTGGATCCCCTCGTGCTGCCGCTCTGTTATCCAAGGCATTCCTGCTGGGCTTGGTGGGAAGGTTGGAGCAGCTCTGGGCTGGGAGCAGGCGGCAGGAACGCTCCCGGAGCTGCTCCCAGCTGACATCTGGGAGCTCGGCACAGCGCCGGTGTCAGCGCAGCTGAGAGAAGAGGAGGTGGGAACCCCAGACACCTGCAGCTCGCTTAATAAATATTTATTTGGAGGTGACAAACACTGTCCTGGACGAAGCCAAGTGAGCAGAAGGAGGATTGCGGGGGAGTGACGGGGTGTGCTTTTTTGGGGGGTTTACGGTGGGGATGTCGAAAGGAGCAGCTGATGAAGCAGAGGATGTTGAAATCCACGTTCATTTCCCTGACGCGGCTGCCTGACGTCAGGGCAGGCAGGAAACGTCCCCCTGGGCCAGAGAGGGCTTGGCACAAGGAACCCTCATCCCCTGGGGACGGTGGGAGCGTGGCTGGGGTAAGATGTGACGGGAAGGAGGCAGGAGGATGCCAGGTCAGGGTCTGGTATGAACAATGAAAGGGCTGAGGTTGGATTGTTCTCTTAGAAAGGAGAAATGAAGGGAGCAGCCAGGGTGATGGGTGCTGTCACCTCGTTGTGGCTTGGGGCTCTGGGAGGTGATTTCGTGGTGCTGGGAGCGGGGACTGGGTGGATGCCTCGGGCACTAACCCTGGGGAAATGGGAAAAGCTGCTTCTCTTTCATGCCTGATCCATCTGTGTGTGGTCAGGGGAAGGGAAACTTCCTGTATTGAGACTTTGGGGCATTCTCTCTGCATCAGACCCATTTAGCAGTCCAGTTTGAGCTGTCTGGGCATCTCCAGCAGCAGGGACAAGCCCACCTCCCGTGGCTGTGCCATCCATCCCTGCCCTGGAGCTGCTGCTGTGCAGGGTTGCAGCGGTGCCCCTGCAGCTGCAGAGGGCCAGGACGAGTTGTGCAGCTCCGTGCCGGTGACTCACCGGCCTCTGGCGTCGCAGGAAGCGGCTGCTGCCACACTGATGTGCGTGGGCAGCAGGGCAGTGCCCTGCCACATCCTGCAGCAGCTCAGCTCCGTGCCAGGCTGGAGCAGGAGCCCGGGACAGAGCAGGGTGTGGGTGTCAAACCTTGCAAGGCACGTGCTCCCAGCTCGTGACCCGGTCTGTGGCCCCTGGGGTGAGCACAGCCACCGAGGGGTTTTGGTCTGGGTTTTGTTTGTGCCAGGAGGTTTTCTTTCTTGCAGGGCTCATCCCTGGGGCTCCACACTTAGCAGGTGTGCAGGCACCAGCCTTGTCAAGCTGAAGGTTTGAGGAGAGCTCTCCTGGATGCTCTTGTGCATCCTTGCACCCTGTGCTGACCTGGAGTGGGGAACCTCCACTGCCCTGTGCTCAATTTATTGTGGGGAGATGGGTTCAGCAAAGCCAAAGCTCAGGAAACTCCAAGCCCTGGCACTGCAGGAGGCTTTTCCCCTCCCAGGAGCTGGGGTGTGAAGCTGCCAGGCCACGTGTGAGCAGAGAGGCTGCTCCACTGTCCCCTGTCCTGTGGGGACGTGGCGTGGCAGTGGCAGAGCTGGCAGCACCGGAGCAGCAGGGACCTGAGAGATTAATAATGGAAGCGCTGGCATCCGTTTTAGATTAGCGAGAGAAAGCTCAGTGCCCATCTCGCCCAGCATGTAACTTTAATGCCGAGATAATGAGCAATGATATTTATTTGTAAGAGATCTGGAGATATCGCTGCCCAGGGAGCAGCCAGGAGCTGCCAGAGCCCTCTCCAGCCCCGCCGTGGCTGCTCCCGGCTGTAACCCAAGCGCTCCCCTCCGCCCAGCTCGCTTTTCACGCTCCAGCTCCGTTCACCCAGCGGGACACGTGGGCTTACAGGGAGCCCTGGCTAAGATTTGCTGAAGCTGCTCGTGATTTGGGCTCTTGTGGTGAGGAGATGTTGGCCTTGCAGAGGGGTAGGAGCAGCCCCTGGTACCTGCAGGTCGAGCTGCCAGGACAGGGTTTAAACCCATCTGGGAGCCTGCTCCCTGCACTGCCCCTTGGAGCATCGGGATGCGCCCAAGGGGGATGTGGGGTGATTTCAGCTGAGCTGGAGGGGAGGGTGGTGTGAAGAACCTGCGAGCAAGAGCTTTCCTCCAGCAAGCCAGTGAGATTTTGGGGCTGTTTTGGGGAGTTTGGGAGCAGACAAAAAGTCTGTTTTGTCTTGCCTCCTCCTGTCTGTGTCCACGGGGATGTTCAGGGCAGTGACATTTGTGCTCTGGGGAAGCAGTTGTGTCTTGTGGGTGTTTGGGCTCCCTTAGACATCCCCCAGGTTGGGAACAGGGCTGTTCCTGCTTCCCTGTCCCAGCGTGGGTTGGTCTGGGAGGGTGAAGGATGCCCAACGTGCTGTTGTGTAACTGGCCAGCAGACAGGCTTAGGCTGCCTCTGGCAGGTGGGTGTCCCTTCCTTATTAAGCCATCCCCGGGGTAATTAGTGTGTTAAAGCCTGATGAGATAATGCCCCATTATTTTTGTGCTGTTGGGGGATTAGGAGCAGCGGGATTTCTCAGCGGCTTTATCTCCGCTCAGCTCCCAGGCTGTACTGCACGTTTGCGGGTGGGCTGGAGCACCTGGGCATTCCTGGCACCGGGCATTCCCAGCACCTGGGCATTCCCGGCACTGGGCATTCCTGGCACCTGGGCATTCCCGGCACCGGGCATTCCCGGCACCTGGGCATTCCTAGCACCTGGGCATTCCCGGCACCTGGACATTCCCGGCACCTGGGCATTCCTGGCACCGGGCATTCCCAGCACCTGGGCATTCCCGGCACCTGGGCATTCCTGGCACCGGGCATTCCCGGCACCTGGGCATTCCTGGCACTGGGCATTCCTAGCACCTGGGCATTCCCGGCACCTGGGCATTCCCGGCACTGGGCATTCCCGGCACTGGGCATTCCCAGCACCGGGCATTCCCGGCACTGGGCATTCCCGGCACCTGGGCATTCCTGGCACCGGGCATTCCCGGCACCAGGCATTCCCAGCACCTGGGCATTCCTGGCACTGGGCATTCCCGGCACCTGGGCATTCCCGGCACCGGGCATTCCCGGCACCAGGCACTCCCAGCACCTGGGCATTCCTGGCACCGGGCATTCCCGGCACTTGGGCATTCCTGGCACCTGGGCATTCCTAGCACCTGGGCATTCCCGGCACCGGGCATTCCCGGCACTTGGGCATTCCTGGCACCTGGGCATTCCCGGCACCGGGCATTCCCGGCACTGGGCATTCCCGGCACCTGGGCATTCCCGGCACTGGGCATTCCCGGCACCTGGGCATTCCCAGCACCTGAACATTCCCGGCACTGGGCATTCCCGGCACTGGGCATTCCCGGCACCAGGCATTCCCGGCACCGGGCATTCCTGACACTGGGCATCCCCATTCCCGGGGCTGCGGGCACGGGGAACCCGGCACGGGGGGCTGCTGGTGCAGAGGCTGTGCAGGGAGGGATGTCCTGCCCCATCCATCACAGCCAGCAGGCGACACTTCCAAATAAACAGGGAGAGGTGGGTGGTGCGCTCAGGGGCGGGAGCCGGGGGCGTCCCGGGAGGCTTCTCCCGTCGTTTATGGCCGGGACAGCACGGAGCTCTCGGCTCAGCCTCTGGAAGCTGTTCGCTGTCACGCTGGCGTGGGCTGGCGTGGGGGCTGCAAGGACAAACATGCCCCGAGTGTCGCTGCGGTGACACGAGCGGCTCCCGGGCTGCCCCCGCCCTTCCCGGGAGCCCGGCCAGGGACACCCTCGGGATGCTGATGGAGCTGGCGTTCAGCCCCGCCAGGGATGCTCTGGTGAAGGGGTTGGGTGACTGAGAGCAGGAATGGAGGAAAATGTGTTTAATGAGATGGGGCCTGGCTCGGCGGGGCTCCCCTCCTGCTGCCACCCCCGTGCAGCCAGCCCCAGAGCCACGGGGATGGAGCTGGCACTGGGGCAGGGATGGAGCTGGGACTGGGGCAGGGATGGAGCTGGAACTGGGGCAGGGATGGAGCTGGTATTGGGGCAGAGCTGGAGCTGGTATTGGGGCAGGGATGGAGCTGGCACTGGGGCAGGGATGGAGCTGGTATTGGGGCAGGGATGGAGCTGGCACTGGGGCAGGGATGGAGCTGGTATTGGGGCAGGGATGGAGCTGGTATTGGGGCAGGGATGGAGCTGACACTGGGGCAGGGATGGAGCCGGCATTGGAGCAGGGATGGAGCTGGCAGTGGGGCAGGGATGGAGCTGACACTGGGGCAGGGATGGAGCCGGCATTGGAGCAGGGATGGAGCTGGCACTGGGGCAGGGATGGAGCTGGTATTGGAGCAGGGATGGAGCTGGCAGTGGGGCAGGGCAGCAGGCGGGCTGGACGCGGGCCAGGCTGCACACTTGATCCAAACACAGCTGGAGCTGATCTGATGAAGTGAGAGGTTAAGAAGAGAGCATCTGTTATCTAAAGGGGACACAGAGAGGGAGACTGTAAGCTCTTTATTCCCCCCACCCCACCCCCTCTGTTCAGTGCATCATCTCTGACTTTATTTCTTTGATTTATTAAGGAAGCCTGCGCTTCCGGGGCTGTAATTAAGTGCCACTGTGTGAGCTTTTGATAGTGCATGAATGATATAATGGCTCGCACGGTTGCCGTCTGCTCAAGTGCTTCAGGACCGAGATAAGCGAGCAGGGATCCCTCCTGCCCGTCAGGGAGCAGGGCTGAGTCACTGCGGGGGACAGAGGCAGGGGAGGATGCGGGAGCCACTTAGCCCCGTGGTGGGAACACGGCTCAGGAGGGCATCCCTGACCCGGGCTGGGAAGGGAGGTCACATCCCCTTGTGAAATCCGTCAGAGCATCTTCACAGCTGCTGGAGATCTTCACATGGGCTTGTTGTGCCTTGTGCAGGAGGTGGAGAGGGCACCAGGGACCCTCAGCCAGCTCCTGGCTGCTCCGCGGTGCCATCCCAGGAGCAGCTGGTGTCAGCATCCCCAGCGTCCTGCAGGTTCCCTCTGCTGCCGGAGGAGTTTGCTGGCAGAGCCTTGGTGTGGAGCCAGGGGCTGGGGAGTTCTGGACCTGGAAAAGGGCCAGCGCTGGCAGGCTGGAGGTGCCACACTGGGGCTGTGTCACCCTGTCACCCTCCCCTCCCTGCAAGGTGTCCCCCTGCACACAGGGTAGGGCTCCCAGACAGGGTGGCATTTGCAGGCGGTGTTCCTGTGGTGCCAAGGGAAGGGTCTGTTCACATTCCTGCCTGCCACAGTGGCTCTGGCCATGGTGTCCCTGTCCCTGTCGGTGTCCCAGGCCCTGCTGGCACCTGGCAGTCTCTGCTGTCTCTGGCTTTCCCCCAGGGCTCAGTTCTGTTCCCAGGGTGGCTGCTGAGCGTCCCTCTGTGCCCAGCAGCGCTGCCCTGCCCCGGCACCCACCTCACCCACGCCTGGGGTTTGGGCAGATACAAATTTCTTTTTTCTATAAGGAACATTTTTGATACATAAGCAGGATTATTTCTGTGGCTTGGCCAGCAGCCACAGGAGGAACAAGCTCAGGCCCTGGAGAAGGTTTCAGCTCCTGGCTGAGGGGAGGAGGAAGAGGAGGAGGAGGAAAGGATAAAAAAGCCCAACCCTACATGTAAATAAACTTAAAAATAAAAAGTGACAGAGATTATTTGCTGCTTAATGAACTAAAATGTCCAACCTCCCACCGAGCAGCGACATTGTTTATAAACTACAGAAAGGGCTTTATTTTAATGGGCAGTAAATCCCATTCATCCCCAGCCCTGGCAGTGCGGAGCGTGCGGGATGAATAGGCTGGCGCTGGACGCAGCCTCCTCGCTCCCGTGGCTTCTCCAAGGGGAGTTTTTCCCCCCTTTTCCCACATTTGCTGTTTTCCTCCTTTCCCCCTCACCCCTAATCCCCAGCACCGTGCTGATAACGGGGTTATCTGGCCAGGAAGAGAGGAGGAATCCGTCCCTGTGCTCGGCATGTCACATCCGCTCGCGTTTGTTTATTCATTTGAGAAACGCTCCCCCCCTCCCTATTCTGTCCCTGGGTGGCAGCTGGAGAGTGGCCCGAGATAATCACAGCCTTATTTTTTATTTATTCCTCTTAAATAAAGCCTCCTGTAGCCTGCAGGCAGATTTTGTGCAGTTGCCCCCGTCCTGTGCTCCTTACTCTGCAGACAGGGTGTGATGTCCTTGGAGCAGAGCCCTGCTCCTGCAGCTGATCCCACTGAGGATCCCCTCGCAGGGAAAAGGGTTTGGGGTGGGGACAGCCCCACTGAATGTGCCAGTGGGGCAGGAAGGACCTGCAGCCAAGCAGGAAATGCAGATCAATATTCTGTCCTGGGCAGAGGATTGTGGAAAATGGAAATGGGAGCATCTGAGATGGGGGTGAGGTTTGGGTTAAAAATGATGGCAGTTATTGCTCCAGGTTTGGAGCTGCTCAGGCCTTGCAGGACACGTGGCTGGCAGTGGGAAGAGCAGGTTGATAAATGTGGATTGGGAATCTTGAGCCACTGGGAGAAGTTGGGAGCTGGTACCTAACATAGGGAGCATGGTCAGGTCAGGGGGGAATTTCAGACATGCCTGACTTCCCCAGCACCTCAAAAAACTCCTGGCCATAACTCATAGGGTGATGTACTCCTAAGGCAAGAAAGAAAATAGTAACTTATCTATTCCAGCTTGGGTTTAATATCCATAATCTGCCATTAATCAAACCAGAGCTGTAAGATCCTTACTGAGGCCTAATCAGTGCATAATGGATTATCTACAGGAACTAATAAAAGGTAATTATCTATGCTTTGCAAGTTCCAATTACTGTACTTATATGATCAATTAATTCTTGTAACAGTTTCCCAGGTGCCATTTGTGTGACAGCGTTAGGCTGACTGCAGCCAGAGGCTCAGTGCCTGCCTGGCTGCAGGGGTGCCAGCAGGGATGCAGGGATGCCTGCAGGGATGCAGGGGTGCCAGCAGGGATGCAGGGGTGCCTGCAGGGATGCCAGCAGGGATGCAGGGGTGCCAGCAGGGATGCAGGGGTGCCTGCCTGGCTGCAGGGGTGCCAGCAGGGATGCAGGGGTGCCTGCAGGGATGCAGGGGTGCCTGCAGGGATGCCAGCAGGGATGCCAGCAGGGATGCAGGGGTGCCAGCAGGGATGCAGGGATGCCTGCAGGGATGCAGGGGTGCCTGCAGGGATGCAGGGGTGCCAGCAGGGATGCAGGGATGCCTGCCGGGCTGCAGGGATGCCAGCAGGGATGCAGGGGTGCCAGCAGGGATGCAGGGGTGCCTGCCTGGCTGCAGGGGTGTCAGCAGGGATGCAGAGGTGCCAGCAGGGATGCAGGGATGCCAGCAGGGATGCAGGGGTGCCTGCCTGGCTGCAGGGGTGCCAGCAGGGATGCAGGGGTGCCAGCAGGGATGCAGGGGTGCCAGCAGGGGTGCCAGCAGGGATGCAGGGGTGCCTGCAGGGATGCAGGGGTGCCTGCAGGGATGCAGGGAGCAGCGGGTGCTGCCAGCAGGGACGCTGCCTGGGATGGCTTGAGGCTGAAGGAGAAGAGGTTTAGAGGAGATAGGAGGAAGGAATTCTTTACTCAGAGTTTGATGGGCACAGGTCGCCCAGAAAAGCTGTGGCTGCTCCATCCCTGGAGGTGTCCAAGGCCAGGTTGGACGAGGCTTGGAGCAAACCTGGGATAGTGGAGAGTGTTCCCTGCCCATGGAGGAGGTGGGACTGGATGAACTTTAAGTTTCCTCCCAACCCAAACCAGATCCTTTAATGTGGAGAGCAGCAGATGCTGGTGGCAGGGATGTCACCCCGCCTACACAGCCACCCCGGCACATCCCAGTTCCTGCCCTGGGAAAAGCCAGCTCCGTGCAGGGAGCTGAGGCACAGCCAGGGGCTGCCCTTGGAGGGCTGTGCAGGGTGGTCCTGCCCCAGGCACAGCCCCTCTGGCCCGGGCTGTTCCTCCCTGGAGCAGGAGGGTTCAGCGCCCGCTCGGCCCCGTCGGTCACTGCACGGCCCTGGGGACATTGCCCCGAGCTCAGCATCACCTCGGGGACCCCCAGTGCTCCCTTCCCATGCCCCCAGCACGGCCAGAGAAGCAGCTGGCTCCACTCATCTCCTGCTGCCTGTCCCTCTCTGCCTTGCAGAGTCATCGCAGGGTCTTAAAGGAGGAGGAAATATTCCAGCAATGTCTGCGCAGTGTTAGGGACGGCTTAAAACGACAACGAGTTCGAGACACTTGGATGAATTTGAGACACTTGGCTGTGTCCACTCGGGGCCCAGCATTGTTGTGGGTAATTTGAAGCAGATTGAGCAGATCTGAGGGTTCTGCAGGACCCGGGATGGGGAATGAAGGGAAACACCATTCCTGCCATGCTGGGTGGAGCCCCGGAGCCAAATCCTCACGGGCTGACCTGGACACCTCCTCAGGGTGCTGCAGCCCTGACTCGTGACTCAGCCTCTGCTTCTTCCTGCTCTTTTGGGGGACTTTTTTAATGTTCTGGGGCTCAGCAATCCAGTGTCACCTTTTGGGTCAGGATATGTTTTGGGCTCACTCGGATTTGGGGTGCTAGAGCCAGGTCCTGCCCCTGAGGTGGCCCTGCTGGGACATGGGGATGTGTCACCCCATCCCTGTCCAATCCCTGTCCTATTGAACCAAACCCTTACTGGGAACCCAGGCCTGAGAGGGGCTGGGAAGGTGTTGGATGGGTTTAATGAAGTTCTCTCAAGATCTGTTCCAAATCTGTTTCGTTTGATTTCAGCCTTTGCAGAATTTCACATCAATACAAAGGAGCAGAAACAAAAATTGTTTCAATACAAAACTTGGTTTTTTTTCTTAAAAACAGCTGTTGACATGGGATCTTTTGAGAATTTCCATTGTTACTTCCCCCAAGCATGAAATCAATTCATCTGTGTAAGTCCCTTTTCTGGGAACAATCCTGGTTTCATTGACATTTTTGGTTAACACAGAAAATAACCAAACCCACAAAAAAAAAAAAAAAAAAAAAAAAAAAAAAAAAAAAAAAAGGGAAAAACAACCCCCCGAAGCCCTTCTACTTAAAAAAAAAGAAACTCCTCTCCCAGCTCTCCCAGTGCCCAGGATACAGCCAGTGCTTTGTTCCCAGCATGGGTGATATTCCCAGCCTGCTCCAAGCTGTTCTGGATGGGGCCGGAGGGGAAGGGATGTTTCCTCCTCTCTGCTCTCACACGAGCTCTGGGACACGATGGTTTTGGGGGAGGATGTCTCCATGGTGGCCAGAATTTCCTGTCTTGGTGTGACTTGGGTGTTTTGGGCATTCCTGGAGCTTTGCTGAGTCCTGGGATGGGGAGATGGATGCAGGGTGAGGCTTTGTGTCTCCATCCCCTGGGGCACTGAAATGGCAGAGCTGAGGACAGAGAGCAGCTCCCAGTGCAGCCCCCTCCTCTCCCCTTGGCTGCAGGACTGTGCCCAGCTCTGTGCTGGTGTTCTGCACCCATCCTTGCCCTCTGCTGGCTCCTGGCACCGTGCCCTGCTTCCCTTGGTTTGGTTTTCCAAGCCTTGGCCACGCGTCCAGCCCTGCTCAGTGGGGAGGGAACGCTCTCCGTGCTGCTGATGCTCCCACACGCAGTCCTCAGCCCCAGCCTCTTCCACAGCTTCTTTTCTCTCATTTTCTTTCTTTTGTTTCATTCCTCTTTTATTTTTTTTTGCCCTTTTCCCCAAACAAGCCACCGCAGGCTCTTTCAGACATTCCCCTGCAAACTATTCTCCCACTCCCACTGCCCCATCCCCTTCTGCTCCTGCTTTCTGGTCTTGGCTGGGTGTCTGGGCTGTAGGGACCAGGTCTGGGCACGCCAAATCCCTTTCATTCCCATTTCATACCTTTGATTCCAGCTCTCCAGCCTCCCCTGTGCAGACGTGACTCCCTGCCCGTGGATGTGCTGTGAGTGGGGTGGGTTTGGAGCTCAGCACCCACCCTCTGGCTGATTTACACCTTCCTGGGACAGCTCATCTTGCACTGAGTTCCAAAATGAGCTTGACAGAGTCGGGTGATGCTGGCCAGGGGCTCAGGCTCCTGTTGCAGGGCTCATCCCTTGGTTCCTGCCCCAGCCTGGAGCTTCAGATCCCCCAGATTCCCTGTCACAGCCGGGTGCATGAATTTCACCCTTCAGATTGCTCTAATCACAGGTCCTGGTTGATAAAAGCCCCATCAGCCCCCTCTGGCAGGATTTGTGCTGTGTGGTTTCACAGGGTGTGGGCAGAGCCGCTGGCTCTGGCAGGTGTCGAGTGGCACCAGTGCAGATCAGGCTGGGAAATGCCACCCTGGGTGACAGGGAACCACTGCTGAGATGCTGCCTGGCAGTGGGAAAGGCCAGCAACTGTTTGTCAGGATTAGGAAGCGCGTGGCTTGGCAAAGCCTGGCTTAGCAAGGGCCGAGGCAGATAGACGCGTGTTCCCAGACCAAATCTGTGTTTGTTTGCTCGCTTTGTTTTAATTTCAAGCTGAAACCTCTTCCCTGTGGTTAGACCCTCCCGGCTAAGCAAGTTTTAGCACAGGGAAGTTGCTGGAGGAAGGGAAAGGATGCTGGATGAGGCGTGAAGTGAGAGCAACCGCTGTCACCACAAACACTTCCCAACCTCTGGGAACAAAACCATCGGGTTTTTTTTTTTTCTCCATCCTCTCCATTCATCCCCTTTTCCAGTGCATTATTTCCTAAGCCAACATTGCTGCTTTTATTATTCCTGCTCATTGTTTAAATAGCACCAGAGGTGTACACAGCGTTTTTGAAACACTGGGGAAGAAAAGGACCTTTCTGACAAAGGGAACTGTGCTAATTTAGGTGATTGTGGTAGAAATAATCAAGGCTGAGAGGGGCAGGGAGCACCACAGAGCAGAAGGGTGGCCTGGAGCGAGGTCCTTGTGCTATCTTTCACCTGGGAATAGGAATTCTGAGCTTTAGGAATGTGGGTGATGGGAGAGGCATCATCTCCCCCAGACACAGCTCTTGTGCCAAGGGCTTCCAAAAGGAGAGGAAAAAACAATCCCAGACTTGTGGCACCCGGTAATGCACTGACCCAATTGTGCACTGCTGTGTAAGGGCAGAGAAATTCCTTCCTGACCCTTGGGCTCATCAGCCCATGCCCTGAAGCATGAGATTTGATTTTCTTTATCTGGCTTTCCATAATTGCAGATGCCGTGGTCGGTGCTCCCCGTATCCCACCCGTCGGAAGCAGCATCTGCTGCCTTTAACTCAATGGACCTTCTCCTCTGGGAGTTCCATCCCGAGGCTTTGCTGGGAAGTGCCTGGAAGGAGGGAAGGATTGCTGGTTCCATCAGCATTCCCAGCACTGGGGTTTTTTTCCCAGTCTGGTGGCTCAGCTGGGCAGGGCAGGTGTCCCCAGAGCCTCGGATAAAGTACTGAACATTTGGGATTTGTGTGCGTGCCCATCCCGAAAGAGTTAAAGGCTCTCGCCCCTTCCAGCCTGGGGAAGTGGAATTAGTCACAGCCCTCAGGAGAAGAGCTGGCCAGGTTATAAAAATGACAAACGAGCAGGAATCAATAATGAAGTTAGTGTTTTCTGGGAATGCTGGGCACGAACGGAAAAATACATCAGTGTGGGTGGCGGGTGCTGGGATGAGCTGCCCTGTCCCTTGTATTGTCCCTTTCTCCTCCCCATCATCTCTGAGCCCCCTGGCACCATCCACAGTGGGAAGGTTGTGCACACCAGCACCTCCCTGGGGTTTTTGGTTCCTCTTGGGGCAGAGCTGGTGCAATTCCAGCTCCCTCTGGGTGCTCCTTCAGCACGGGATGTCGGGAATTGGGGATTCCAAACGGTGCCCCCAGTGAAGCTGAGTTTCTGCTTAATCTTCAGGATACAGGGGAGCATTCCCACAGCAGAGAGGGAGCACTGGAGGCCACGTTTCCTTTTCCAAAGGGACTTGGGCATGTCTGGAAAGGAAGCGGCCTCCTAATTAGATGGCTTGAAAATCTTTACCACCGCTCGTTACAAATACATTCATCATCCCCTATTGAAAGAACCACGCTGCAAAAATGACATTATTATGATTATTATTATTTATAGTGTAGATATGAATGAGCTTAATCCCTTCCTAGCCTGGGCTGGGTTCAGAAAATGACCCAACATCCCAGTGCTGCTTCTTGGCCCTGGTGTCACCTGGGTTTTGTGCAGCTAATTTGGGATGTCTTGGGAATTTGCAGCAGTGCTTTAAGGTGGGCAGCCTTAAAATGTGTAAAGGAGGGGAAAAAAGTGGCCCAGGGGTGTAAAATAAGAGGTGGGAGTGAGGGGGTGATACCTGGCAGAGGTCAGTGCAGGCAGGGAGTGGGGAAGGCTGGGATGACAAGAGACTGAGCTGCTCCAGGGGAGCAGGAGGTGTCTGCACAGCGTTCCAGGGTTGGTGGCTTTCCCAGGGTATTAACACATTTCTCTAATTAATATGAACTTCCTTAATCAGCCCTGGGTTCTGGTTGAGCTGGCTGGGCGTCCCACGCCCTCCTTTGGGATGTGGTTTCTCTGGGAGGCAGTGCCTGGTGCCTGGAGCTCTGTCACAGCCACGAGGAGCCTCAGGGATGGGTGGCAAAATGCAGATCTTGATCCATTGTGGTTCTTCCCCGCCTGTGGTGGGCTGGGTGACACCCAGACCTTGAGGAGCTGTTGGAGAGCAAGGGGTTAATGGAGGCTGGAGGGGAGATGAATACCTGGGAAGAATTACTAAGGAAATCAGTGCTCTGGGATGCTCACACTGCTCATTTTTAAGGCGTTGTCTCCATCACCACTTTCCAGTTGGAATTGGTGGGGCCAGTTGGACCAAGTGGGCTCAAACCAGAAGCTCCCACTCCAAACACCCCACAAACCCCCCAAACTTAAAAAATCCCAGAGCAAACCAATCCCACCCCCTCACTGCCTGGATGGAGTGAAGCAAGACCGGGGAGTGAAGCATTCCCAGCCCCTCTTTGCCATCAGCTGGGCAGGGACAAGGTGTGCAGTGTCCTGCTGGGATGGGATGGTCCTCAGGAACACCGTGCTGGGATCTCTTGCTCCCACAGGCAGCTGCCAGGACCTGCCTGAGGCACAATCCCACTGCCAGCACCTGCCTGAGGCACAATCCCACCTCCTATGGCACATCCAGGCTCTTCCACAACCACGGATCCATTGGAGCCACGCCGGTGCAAGGCAGCCTCCCTGCCTTGGGTCCCTGCCAGTGCCGAGAGCTCTGCCCAGTGCTGGTGGCACTGGTCCAGCCCCCAGGCTAATGAGGTGGCTCCCAGTCCCAGTTAATCATTTTCCAGGGAGCTGTGCGGGCTGTACCCGGGTCCCTCGCTCTGCGGACACGCTGCGGTGCGCTCGGCTGTCGCGCTCTCGCCCCGGAGCTGCCGCGCTGAATGTTTTGCAACAGAAAACCCCAAACCACATGAAAGCAGCCGAGTTTCGTGTTTCATTGTAACCCCGAATTCAGGTCTGCCAGGAGTCTCAGTAGTTTTACAAACCTTTCCCACGAACCTGCAGTCAGAGCTGTCGTTGAGCCTGTTTTGATGCAAACCCGGGCGCGACTCGGGTCGCGTTTGAGGTTTGTGCAGATGTGAAATCTGAAGGGTTTTGAGAGGAAGGAAGGAGGGAACCCAAACAACACGTCAGGGTTGTGCTTGCAGTGAGTCCTGCTCACATCTAGGGCCAAGCTGTCATTCCTTGGGGACCCAGGACTGTGGCACCCCTGTTCTCCACACTGAGGGGTGCTCTTGGGGATGCTTTGAACCAGCTTGGCAGCATCACCCCCCAAACCAGTGCTAGAATTTGATAAGTGCTGGTGCTCTGAGCACCCTGGCTCTGGGGAGCCACCCAAGGACCTTGTGGCAGCTTATCCCAGTGTCTGTCACCTCTGGGGCTCCTTTGGAGTGGCTGTGGGTTTGCTTTAAGAAAAACCCAATGAAAGCCAGTGGTGTGCAAAGATGCTCCAAAAAACAAATGTCGGGGTGGGGATGGGGCTCCCCCTGAGCCACGCCTGGCACACACCCAGCCCTGCCTCTGGATTCTGTGCGTTATTGGATCCACCCGCGGATCGCTTTTTCGGCAGCGCCGGCTTTCCTTTCTCCAGCAATTTCCTGAAATAACGTTAGGGAAATGTGAAAATCTTGAACTTTTGAACCTCCCCGGAGGACGGCAGGAGGAGGGGACGCCCGCCTCCTCCCTGACGTTTATTTTGGCTACAGGGCCTGGGGATGGGGAGGAGGGGGCTCTGCAGGCCGCAGAGGAGCCGGAGCAGCGCTGCCCCTTATTAATTAATGACTTTCTCATCGGTGGGTCACGGAGGCGAGGAAGGCAGAGGAAGTTTTCTTTTGCTGGCAGATGCCGGGGAGAAGGGGAGTGCCTGGGCTGGGTGGCCAGGGCAGGGGGTGACACTCGGGGTGATGGATGGGGCCGCGGGATTTTCGCTGGGCTCTGGACACGGGCAGAGAGGAGCAGAGAAGGGAAGGGGGATAGGCTGTGCCTGGGAAGTACTTTTCCCTCTGATGAACTTCAGAGGAGTATAAATCACTGCCAGGCTGCAGCTGCGGAGCATGTGACGCTGGCAAATTAATGGGCCTTTGGAAAAGCGGCCATCACATTCCCCTCCGGCCTCTTAAAGGCACCGCCCGCCTTTCCAGGGCTGGGAATGGGGAGCTGGGGGGTCAGGGCTGGACTGGGGGAGCCTCATGGTCCTCCCTGAGTGAGCTGGGTGTGCCCATGGAGATGATCCGGCGTGAGGGCCCTGTGATGCTCTCCGTGGTGCACAGCTCGCCATGGTGCACTCAGTCCATGGTGGATTTTAATCCATGGTGCACTCAATCCATCATGGAACTCAATCCATGGTGCTCTCAATCCATGGTGCACTCAATCTATGGTGAATTTTAATCCATGGTGCACTCAGTCCATGGTGGAATTTAATCCATGGTGGATTTTAATCCATGGTGCACTCAATCCATCATGGAACTCAATCCATGGTGCACTCAGTCCATGGCGGATTTTAATCCATGGTGCACTCAGTCCATGGCGGATTTTAATCCATGGTGCACTCAATCCATGGTGGAACTCAGTCCATCATGGAACTCAGTCCATGGTGGAACTCAGTCCATGGTGCACTCAGTCCATGGTGGATTTTAATCCATGGTGCACTCAGTCCATGGCGGATTTTAATCCATGGTGCACTCAATCCATGGTGGAACTCAATCCATGGTGCACTCAGTCCATGGTGGATTTTAATCCATGGTGCACTCAATCCATGGTGGAACTCAGTCCATCATGGAACTCAGTCCATGGTGGAACTCAGTCCATGGTAGAGCTCAATCCATCATGGAACTCAGTCCATGGTGGAACTCAGTCCATGGTAGAGCTCAATCCATCATGGAACTCAGTCCATGGTGGAACTCAGTCCATGGTAGAGCTCAATCCATCATGGAACTCAGTCCATGGTGGAACTCAATCCATCATGGAACTCAATCCATCATGGAACTCAGTCCATGGTGGAACTCAGTCCATCATGGAACTCAATCCATCATGGAACTCAGTCCATGGTGGGCTCCTGCTCCTCTGCCCGTGGACAAACAGGTCCAAGGTGCTCCTGAGACTGGTATTTTTGGGTATCTGGCAGGGTGTGGTGTAGTGGTGCCTCTGCTCTGCTCTCACCTACCCAAGTTTCGTGCACACGAGTGGAGGATGGAGACAGATCCAGGGCACCCAAAACCTTGTGGTTGGAGTGTTGAATCTGTGTCAGAGGTGGCTGAGCCCCTGTCTGGGGCCAGCAGGGTGCTGTGGCAGGGGACCTTGGAGCATCTTTGTCACGGTGGCACCAAGAGGCCACCACGTGTCAGGGCTGGGCTTTCCCAGCCATCCCATGCAAACCTCACAGGCAAGCTGCTGGAGACTCTCCAGCTCATCCAGGGTCTCCAGGGCCACCAGGAGAGCCCATCACACCACCTTGCTCCTCTTCCTCTCTCTTTAAAGCAGTGGTGGAAGAGGGGGAGAATCCAGTGCTGCAGCTCCTGCCCAGCGCTGCTGGAATGTGGGAGGGGGAGGGAGCTGAGGCACCAGCCCAACAGTTAAAAATTACTAACTACTTCCCTAATATAATTAGGTTTCCATGCAAGCAATTGCCTTAATTGCCAGAGGGATGTGGGGCAGTGCAGGGGGAGCCAGGCTGGGCTGGCCCTGTGCTGCTGCTTTGGTCAGTGCCTCATGTTCTGCTCCAGCTGGAACAAGGGATTTGTGGGGGGAAGATAGTCCCAGGGATGCCCCAGTAAGGATTTGGCTGGGCCAAAAATAAATAAATAAAAAAAAAAAAAAAGTGCTTTGTGAACATGATGGGGCTGGAAGCAAGTGGTGGCAGTGTCACTCTCCTTGGATGGGTTTGCTGGAAGATGAGCTCAGATTCTACCAGGACATGCTGCAGTTTAAATTCCTGTTTATTTTTTAAGTGCTGTTGGAGGCAGGGAAAGTTAGGCAGGCAAAAAAAAAAAACCCCAACCAAACCAGAGGCCACTCCGTGATTTATGCAGCAAAGGAGATAAGTGGGGATTTAAGGAGAAGGGAATATATAATTGAGACGAACGTGTAACATGAGCAGGGATCCAAACAGAGAGATTGTAATCAGAAGTGTGAGGAGAAGCTGGGGTTTATTAATGAAACGTCTCATCCATTTGTCAGCTGCAGAGGAGCAGCCTTTCCCAGCAGCTGGAGGGGGCGGGCGTGGGGATTCTCTCGGTGTTCCCGGTGCAAGGATTGATGCTGCCATCTTCCTGCCCTGCTGCTCAGCCTGGAGGTCCAGGCAGGATTAGGGGAAGTCTGTGGTTTCTGGGAGGCTGGATGTTGTTGTTTTCCTGGCTGGAATGTGCCCTAGGACTCAGGAGCTGGGGGAGCTGCTCGGCAGGGCTGAGAGCCGCCCGAGGAAGGGCTTGGTGGAGCCTGCCTCCAAGTCCCTCATCTTCCTCATGCTCCCCCTGGTTCCAGTGCTTGGCTGCCCTGCAGTCCCCCTCCCCTGGCTGCTGCAATGCCCAGGCACAGCTGGGAGGTGCTGCTGACCCCGTCCCACAGCCCTGCTGTCCCCCAGAGCTTGGACAACCCCTCTGTCCCAGCCTGGGGGCTGCAGCCTGCTGCAGACACATCTCACCCAGCTTTGGAGGAGCACTGGGAGCCGTGGGGAGAGCATGGAGCACCCAGCTCCAGGGCCCTTAGTGTCACATTTCCAGGAGCTCACATGGTTTGCCCTGTCTGTGGGGGCTCTGCTCTGTGTTGTGGGGTCTGTGCCCTGGCTCACCAAGTGCCTGTTGTTGGGGTGACACCAGGAGAGGTGACACCAAAGCCTGGTGAAGCCACCCTATTTCTTGCCCCACTCAGTCCCTTTTATCCCTGGTGCAGTCACCCTATTTCAGTCCCTTTTTTCCCTGCCCAGCCTTGCCTTTGGGGCCTCTCATCCATTGGGGTGGGACGATGTTGCTGGCGGTGCCCGAGGGGTTAACCCGGGGCTGTGCTCAGCTCTGGCAGGGGAACGCTGGGGAAAGGAAGGGAACATTTCATGAAGGGAACATTTTCGTGAGGGGTCCTTCCCCTTCCCAGGCCCTGGCAGTTATCTGTGGGCTGCCAGAACTCCTGGAACGCCGAGCCCCGCTGGACATTGACCCGTCCGTGCCGAGCTCAATTAGCTGAGGCTATCTGATTGGACTTGGTGCAGCCTAATTAGCTTTGGACTCGAACCAGAAACTTAAACCCAAAGGCAGCTTGCAGGCAGCCCATCCCTTGCTGCTGCCTGCCTGAGGGAGGGAAAAGCTTTCCCAAGCCTCCTCTCTCTGGCCTGGGAAGGGAGAACAACCCACCCAGCCTGCCTGCCCATCCTTCCGGCCACACAGCTGGAGCTGAGGGGGCTCAAACCTCCCCTCGTGTCCAAAACGTGTTGCTGATCCCCAGCAGGTCACATAAAACCAAAGGCGGCTTCTTCCTCTTGGAAAGAAGTGCATGGCATCTTGTTTCCAGAAGGAACTTGGTTTTTTGGGAGGGGATCTGACTCTGCCTTCACTGTCTTGTCACACACCTTCCTGTGTAGCACCCCGTTCTCAGGCTCCTTCTTCCTCCTGGACTGCAGCTGAGGGTCACAGGGTGGGTGCTTTGTTCCTGAGAGAACTGGCCACTCCAGAGGGTGCTCCAGTCATCAGTGGAGACGTGGAGGAGGAGCTGAGGTGGGAAGGGATGGCTGTTTTGGGACCCTGGGTTGCTTCCCCCATTGGGGTTTCCAGCTCTGTGACCATTAAAATGCAAAAATGCTACTGGGAAGGGATTTCTGGGGGTCTGTTGACCAGCTTCCCACCAGGCATGGTTCTGAGAGGTGGAAAACAGCATTCCCATGGGCTGCTCCCCCAGTTCCCAGCAGTGAACCCCTCTGGACGGGTGGATAATCCCACTTGGATGCTCATGAGATGTCCCCTGGGCAGATGACACCTTCGTGCCCATGCCAGGCTTGCTGGGTCTCAACTGAGGGATGGAAAAATCCACGTGGCCTTGCCATCCTCCAGCACCCCCTAAGGAAAAGCACCAGAGCTGGCTTTCTGGAAAACCAGTAAGCAGCCTTGGTTCTGCTGGTCAGTGTCTTTGCAGCTTTGGTGTCTTGGGCTGCCAGCTGCACGCTGGTGGTGAGCACCAGCCCAGGCCCCGCTGGATCAATTAAAGCCCATTATGCCAAGTGAATGACTGTAATTATCTCAAATCTGGATTAATGTGCACGCACAGCACCGTAATGCAATCCGCCTGCCTGCTTGCTTGCTTTGTGGGCCGTTGTTCCTAGGAGCCAGGAGGAGGCAGGGATCCACAGTTTATGGCTGTGTCTTCCTCCTCCTCCTCCTCTTCCTCCTCCTCTCACCTCCTTCTGCTGGCTCAGACCCGAGCATGGAGCTTGGCCCATCCTGTGGGATCTCTAAAAGCTGTGTGGGCTCTCAGTGCTGAGCTCAGGTGGGAGCAGAGGTGATGGGGAGGTGCTGCCAGTCCCCAAAATCAGCAGAGCGAGGGTGGATGCAGCACATCCTGCACCTCCAGGACTCTTTAACAAGTGAACAACTCATTTTAGCCCGTGGATCTCAAAGCCAGTGGCTGGGAGAGCTGCTGGGCTGCTGCACTCTTGGTCTTTAGGATTTGGCTCATCCCAGATGTGCCAGAGGGAGAGCACAGGAAGCTGAGGGTTGGGAGCTCCTGTTTCCCAGAGCACTCAGCATCCTTCTGGCTGCTTTGTGCTTTGCAGAGGGATATTCTAGAGCTGAAGGGAGCAGGTTCCACAGGAGCAGAGAGCTTGGCTCCAAAGCCCCATCCACTCTCCCTGTCCCTCCTCCCTGGAGCCCAGCGTGGGGCTGTCCCCAAGTGTTGGGGACCGTGGTTGGGGTGAACTGGGGCAGTGCCTGATCTGGGCTCTCTGATGGGCACATGCCCCGTGTGTGGCTCGTTCCTGGGGTGGCCTGGGGGATCTCCAGTGTGAGTGGAAGCTTCTCCTCTTCCTGCTGGAATGAGCCTGAAGCTTCCGAGCTCCCCACGAGTCTCGCTGGATCCTGCTTGGATTTCCATAGCTCGGAGCCCAGCACCCCCTCAAGGGCAATTAGATCACTTCCAATTTGCCCGTGAGCCCATAAAACTGCCATTGAATGTAATTAAAAGGCCATAATGAGCTCCAGCAACCTGTGGGACCGCTGTGCTTGGGCTCTCACCGTGCTCTTTTCGGGGCCCGGGATGGAGCCAGCGGGGCTGCAGGGAGGATGAGGAGCTCCCTGGGCAGCACGGGCAGGCTTTGGTGACACCGGGGTGCCACCATCCCCACACTGGTGATGCCCCTCAGGGAAGAATCCCTGGGAGCACCCTCTGTTTTTGTGGAGCAGAGGGAGCATCTTCTCCTGCAAGTTTGGCTGCACTGGTGCAGTTTGGAAGCTGGGAAGGGACGGGCAGGTCCGGTCACCTCTCGGCATGGCCTGCTCCAGGCTGTGTTTGGGAAGGTTGGGGACAGGGGACAGTTGCAGCAGTGGTGGCTGAACCCTTGTCCTTGGCAGTGGAGTCCCCCAAACCTCCCTTTTAGGGTGCCTGAGGACACCCAAGGAGCTGGAGAGATGCAACCCCCAGCAGGGTTTGCCTGGGAAATCCCAGCCCTGCCAGATTTGGGACAGAGAGCTGGGCTGGAATTCTGGCTGGGTTGGGGGCATCACTCCCCTGCCCCAGGGAGGGGCCAGCCCTGCTCCGAGCTGCTTCTGCAGAGGGCTCTGAAGAGCTGCCACGTCAATCCCTTGCTGAGCCAGCCCCTGGCAGCCCTGGCAGCAGCACTACACTGCCCCTATTATGGGCTGGCCCTGCCGCGGGTTCCCAGCCAGTAAATTAGGGGCAGTGACTGCAGAACAGAGAGCATTGTGAGAGCAGGGCCAGCGCCGGCCCTTGAGGGATGAAATAGGAGCCTGTAATTTCTCAGCACTGTTGTGACATCTTTGCACAAGCGTGTGATTGAGTCACATTTGCTTTATCAGCAGAATCCTTGTTTGCCTGGGTGCACCCTCCCCCTTCCACCCAGCGCTGCCAGGGTGGGGGAGAGCTGCCCGCTCCCCTCCCCCTGGGCTTCCCTGCTCTCTCACACTTCCCATATGGCCTGCTCCTCACCCTTCCTGCTTTTCCCTTCTCTGCCTTGCCCCTGGAGGCTGCCCTGTCTGCCTGGGGCAGGGGTGGGGGTCCTCCATGTGGTGGGAAGGTGGTTTGGGATGCGGTCCATGGTTTGGGATGGGGTCCATGGTTTGGGATGGGGTCCGTGGTTTGGGATGGGGTCCGTGGTTTGGGATGGGGTCCATGGTTTGGGATGGGGTCTCTGGTTTGGGATGGGGTCTGTGGTTTGGGATGGGGTCCATGGTTTGGGGTGGGGTCCGTGGTTTGGGATGGGGTCCTTGCAGGGCAGGAAGCCAGGAGTGCAGGAGGAAGGGACGTTTCCTCCAGTGCCAGGGCAGCTCGTGGGGACAGCAGCTGCTGTAAAATTCCCCTTTTCAATCCTTCCCCCTCGGAGATGGGGTGGCCCCTGCAGGCTTCCAGCTCTGCCGCTGCTCCAGGGGCAGGGTGTGATTTTAGCGGGTTCCTGAGAGGGTGGGGGGGGGTTTGTAAGGGAAAAAATCCAAAATAAGCCCCTGTGCTGATGCTGGGCACACTTGTTCAGCCCATGGGGGCTGTGTGCCCCCTCCTCCATGGCAGCTCTGAAGCATCAGGAGCAGCTATCTCATTTTTGGGAGATCCTGTGCTGTGGGATCTCCAGCCCCCCTGTGCACCAGGGGTCCAGCAGGTGATGGGGTGAGTCAGGGGTGAGGGTCTCCCAAAAGCACCACATGGTGCTGTGATCCAGATTGCCAAAAAAGTGGGATTTTCTCCAGAGAAGAGAATAAAACAGGATAGAGAGGAAGAACAGACACTGGAGCTGCAGGGACAGAGGCGACCCAGGGGGGACAGGGATGCTGCTGGCAGCTTTGGGGTGGCTCCCACTTGGAGGAGCCCCCGTGGCTGAGCAGTGGGATGCTTTTGCACTCCCCCTTCTCCCTGTGGGCAGAGAGCAGAGGTTTCCTGAGTGCTGAGCAGGAATTCTGGCCGGGGAGGGAGAGGCTGGCGTGCGGAGCGCGGTGGAAAAGCCGCTCGTGGGTGCCGGAACCTCACGCCAGGGCCCGTCAAGCTGGCAGTGAAACGCTGGCAGGAGGCAGCACCACTGCCTGGCAGCACGCAGAGGGAAGCTGTGGAATTCCTCCAGCCCAGGGAAGGCCCTGCTGCTGCACTGGAACCCCAAAAAGCAGCTCTGCTGCTGGCTGGGCTCGGCGGAGGTGCCGAGCGGCGCTGCGGGAAGGTTTCGGGGAGAGCTCGGAGCCAGAGGTGAGAAGCTCTGTGGCTTTGAGGTTTTAGTTTGGTCAAAGTGAAACCTGCTGGGAGGAGGAACCCACCCTGTGCAGATTGCAGCTGAAACTGAGTTTCTCACTGCCCTCCAGCAGCTTGAACCACCACGGCATCACCTGGGGAAGGTTCTGAGTGTGGCTGGAGAAACTCTCCCAAATCTCAGAGCAGATTCCCGAAGAGAAAACTGCACGTGGTGGTTTTGAAATGCCTGCAGGAAGAGATTTCTGCCCCATGTGCAGGGTTTGGGGGGGGTCTCAGAGGGATGTTCTGGGGTTTGTCTTTGTACTTGAGTCCAGAAATGTAAAAAGAAAAATCAATTCCAGTTTTTGGTGAAATCAGAGCTGCTCAGCAGTCTGCATTCCCATGCTCCTACATCCCTTTGCCTGTAGCTGTGGAAAAGACACTCAGAAGGGATTTATGGATGAAACAGCTGCATCTTGTGACACCTTGGGGTGCCCATTCCCAGGGATTCCCGGTGTGCTCGGAACAAAGGAAGTGTGAGAGGATCAGTTACCTGTCCTCACTGGGCAAAGTGCTTTAAATGCAATTTAATTTGCTTGGATTTGCCACAGGCTGCTGTTTATTCCTTGGATCCATGGATGAGTTTTTGGTCACATCCCTGCGTGTGCCCAGCTCGGGCACTGCCAGCTCCAGGGCAGCAGCCCCTGCTGGAAGGAGGAGAGGCAGCTCTTGCTCCATCCCCCGTCAGTTCTCAGCTGTGCCGCTGTGAATTGAGAGCAAACTTACTCAAGATTGTAGGCCAGGGGCTGTTTAAATTCCTCCCCGAGTTTGTGATCAGGACAAAAGTGAGGACCTGACCTCTTGTGGTCACAGCATTACCATGGCCATTTTCACGTGGAAACCACAGTCCTGCCAGGTCCTGTTGTTCTGTTATTTACCACTCATCCCCTGGGTTGCTGTGGGGAAGAGAGAGAAGAGGAAAAGGGAAGCCTCCATTATTTGGGGTTCCTTGCCTGGAAAGCACGTGAGATTCCCGAGCTGCTTTTGAGGAATGAAAGCAGAAGGACGCGAGTTTCCACTGCCGAGTTCATTTTGGTGTGGGGTCACCCAAGGAGGAACGTGGGGCGCTGCCTTTACCCCACCCACGTGCATTTGGGGTGAGGATTTGGAACCTGGGCACCCCCAAAGTGATGCTGGAGAGCGGAGGAGGAGAAGGAGGAGGAGGAGGAGGAAGAGGAGGAGGAGGATGTTGGCAGAATTCTGATCCTGCTGCTGGTCCTGCTCCCCTCCCAGCCTGGCCCTGCAAAGCCCTGTAACACCAAGAGCTGACTTAAGGAAGGGAGTGGCAACCCAAATTTAGAACTTCCTGCTGTTTAATACCCAGAGTCGATTTGCTTTCTGATTAAGGAGGAAAAGGTGCTGAGGGAAAAAAAACCCCAAAAAAATAAAGAAAAGCAGAAGCAGGGGATTGTGAGTGACTTCCCAAATCTGAGCTGGTGTCAGGGCCAGGCTCTTGGGCTGGTCCTGCAGTGGCATCTCCTGGTGCAAACCCCTCTGATCCCAGTGGATTGGCTGTGGGTTGTGTCCTAGGTGAGCAGCTCTCCTCAGCTGCAGAAAAACAAAGCTCAGGGACTCTGTTTGTGCCTTGAAATATGTTTCTTTTAACTTGCCCTCGCTCAGATGTGAGTGCTGAGCCACCGAGCTGCTGAGTAAACTCCCAGGATATGCCAGAAAAGGTTTTCCAGCACAGCTAGGTCACTGTAGTTTTACTGGCAAAGCCTCTTAGGCATAAATGAAGATTATTCTGGCGAAAGCTTATGCTGGTACACTTTATTCCAATACAAATGAGCTATCCTGGGGAAAAAAAAGCTCCTCTGCACGTTGGAATTGTTTCTGCTCTGGGACATTTTGTGGTTTAGAAATGTTAAAATCACAGCCCTTGGTGATAGTGCTGGATCAGCAAAAGCTGCTTCAGCTGCTGCAGACGTGCCCTGGGCAGGCAGCAGGACTCGGAGTGACACTGGGTGACAAAATGCCACAGGGAAGGGCTGGTGGCATTCCAGGTGTCCTGGAGGTTCTGGCCTGCCCACCTGGGGGGCATCCAGCCATGGATCCAAGCTGGAATTTTGTGCTGAATGCCAAGGGGATGGAAAAGAGCAGGGGAGGTGCCCACAGGTGTTAGGTACAAATGTTTTACCACGATTTTTTTGCCCCTTATTGAAAATTATCGATAATATTCTAATTATTATCATGGTTGTGATAATGGCAGAAGAGTGCTGGCTGAGGGAGGGGTGATCCAGCAGCTGAGATCTGCCCTGGATTTTGGAACTGGCAGGATCTGTTCCCAGCTTTGGCTCTGGTTTGCTGTGTGACTTGGGTGAAGGTGACATCAGTCTGTGCCCTTCTTGTGCCATCACTGTCTGCTTTTGGGGCTGCTGCTAAAAACCTCTAGGAGGTAGGAATCCATCCCAAAGAGATCTTGGAAAGACTGAGGGAAAGGGATGAGCACCAGAAACACAAAACTCAGGCTCCTCTGCTGGGTCTGGTGCCCAGGGGATGGCTCCTGGTGTGGGAGCCCTCACAGGGCTCCTTGCAGCCATCCCTTGCACATGGATCATGTGGCTCTGCCCTAAATGTCATATTCCTTGGGAAAAAAATCCCCATCCAAACTCTGTGGCTGGCGGGCTCGTAGTTTGGAGGAAGAAAAAGAGCTTCACTGCAAATTCTTCAGCTGCTGACGAGCTCTGGTTTCTGATCTCCCGACTGCCATGGGGCATCTTTGGGGACAGACAGAGGTCGTTGTGCTAAAACAAAGGACACACACAGCAAATAGCTGCAGTTGATGGGTGTGACAGAGGGGAAATGCTTTCAGAACTTTTTTTTTTCCCTATTTTTTTTTTTTTTAATTTAGAAACAGGCAGAGAGTTTATTTTGGTCAAGAGATGGTCACACACAGCAGCTTTAAATGGCAGAACTCCTCGAGGAGAAGGAGCAGTCTCACACTGCTCCAGCTGAAAATGCCTTTGGGGAGATGCCTCCTCTGTTTGCTGCACTCCAAGTGGTGCTCATCAGTTTGGGAATTTATTTGTGTCTGTTAAGGATGTTTCCTCAATCTAGGCTTTTTTCTTTTTTAAATTGATCTTTTTTCTGTAGCATTATTTCTGCAGTCAAGATCCTTTAGGGTCCTTGTGATGGGGAATTGGGCAGACTCCCTATATCCCACTCCTGATGCCCATCTCTCCACCTCAAGTTATATTTTCCCCAAACTCCAATTCCCTCCAGCCCTGGGCTGAGTTTCCTCAAGTGGACATTTTTTGCTAAGTTTAAAAACCGTATTTGCTTGCTGGATGTAAATGTTTGCCATTGCTGCTGCTGTCCCAGCAGGGTTTTGGAGCAGGGAGCGTTTGGATGAGGAGTGGAAACCTCCCAGTGTCCAAGAAGTTCATTGGAACTTTTGAGTCCTGATGCTCTGCAAAAGTTCTGGTCTGGTTTAGATTTCCCAGTGTGTGGCCGAGGGGTTTGGGTATAAACACATCCAAATGTGGCTGTGCCTCCCCACATCTCCCTGTTCCACACCATTATCCTCTCTCCTCTCCTCTCCTCTCCTCTCCTCTCCTCTCCTCTCCTCTCCTCTCCTCTCCTCTCCTCTCCTCTCCTCTCCTCTCCTCTCCTCTCCTCTCCTCTCCTCTCCTCTCCTCTCCTCTCCTCTCCTCTCCTCTCCTCTCCTCTCCTCTCCTCTCCTCTCCTCTCCTCTCCTCTCCTCTCCTCTCCTCTCCTCTCCTCTCCTCTCCTCTCCTCTCCTCTCCTCTCCTCTCCTCTCCTCTCCTCTCCTCTCCTCTCCTCTCCTCTCCTCTCCTCTCCTCTCCTCTCCTCTCCTCTCCTCTCCTCTCCTCTCGCTGTTTTTCCCTGCCAGGACCTTGCTGGGTGCTGGTTATCCCATTTTTGTGGCTGAGTGGAGCTGCTGAGGTGACGTGGGACGTTCAGGGAGCCCCCAGGGTTTGGGATTTGGGGAGAGGTGCCTGTCCCACACGTGCTTTTCTCTCTGACGTGCTCCGGCAGGCGCGGGCGCCGCCAGTGACCCTCCTGTGACCTCTCCTGCCTTCGATATTCCGGATCTTTTCTAGGGAAGGACTCTGCTCTGCTGCCTTCCCTCTGCACGGGTCAAGGGCCTGCTTCCCTTGGATCTGCTGATCCCTGAGGGCATCCCTGCATCCCTCCAGGCTGTCTGTGAGCTCCTGGATGGCACTGGGGGCTCTCCCAGCCCTTTAAAGACACCAAACCCGGAGCTCTGGGAAGCGCTGTCCCGAACCCCGGGAGCAGCCCTGGAATCCTGCAGGAATTTCCTGGGGTTCCTGTTGTGCCTCCCTCGCGTCACCCGGAGCTTGCTCTGTGTCAACATCCTGGGGCCAGGCCAGCCCTGGGGACAGCAGCACGGCCCAGGGGGGCCTTTGGGGTCACACGGGGGATACTGGGGATGCTGGGGGCAGCACTGGGGTGCTGGGGGCAGCACTGGGGCTCTGGAGTCAGTGATGGGATTCTGGGGACAGCAGTGGGATTCTGGGGACAGTGACGGGGTTTTGGGGGCAGCGGTGAGGTGCTGGGGACAGTAATAGGATTCTGGATGTAGCAGTGGAGTTCTGGAGGCAGCAGTGGGATTCTGGGGCCAGTGATGGGATTCTAAGGGCAGCACTGGGATTCTGGAGGCTTAAATGGGACTCTGGATGCAGTGATGGGACTCAGGAGGCAGCAAAGAGATTCTGGAGGCAGCAAAGAGATTCTGGAGGCAGCAATGGGATTCTGGAGGCAGCAGATGGGTTCTGGTTGCATAAATGAGACCCTGGATGCAGCACTGGGGTTCTGGAAGCAGCAGTGGGATGCTGGGGGCAGTGATGGGGCTGTGGCAGCAGCAGTGGAATGCTGGTCCCACATCTTTGCTGGGGTCCCACATCTCCTCCTCCTCCTCCTGGGGTTTCCCCACCAGGATCAGGGATCTCCAGGGAAGGCTCCTGGGGCTGTGCTGCTGTGGGTTCAGCGTTTCCCGCTGTGTGACATCCATGTGCTGACTGCTCCACAGTCCTGGGGACACAGCTGATCCTGACGGGTGCAGGCGACTGGAGACAGAATTTCCCAGGCTTTAGTTCACTTTGGGTTAGCCCAAGTGGCCGTGCTGGTGCTTCCCTGTCTCTGGATCCCTGGTGTGAGCTGGGGGGACCCTGGGTGGGTTTTTGGGGGAACTCTGCCCCTGCTGCCCCCCTGTCCCTGCTGTCTTCCTCCCGCCCCTCCCTGGGGGCCAGAGCCAGCCCCTTCCTCGCTGGGGATTGTTTTGCAAGCAGCGTGACAGGATGAGGAGGAAATGTGCCAGGAATGGCTCCATGTCTCCTCCTGGGAGAACTGGAGTCTATTTATAAGCCCCCCTTCCCGCCCCCCTGCTCTGCTCCACCGGGACAGGCAGACACAGCCCCTCCTGCTGCCTGCAGAGTGCTCCAGAATCATGGAGTCATTCAGCTTGGAAAAGACCTCCAAAATCCCCAAATCCAACCTCTGAGCACGCAGCATTCCTTGTGGATGGACACACACACCTCACATGAGCCATGCACAGACTGAGCCACCTCCACAGCGAGTGGGGGCTGCTCTCCCTGGCCCATGATAAATCCAAATTATCCTGGAAATCAGCTGGAGCAGCCGTGCAGAGCGTCTGGCAGAGCTCAGGGCTGTGTCAAGGAGGTGGAGGAGGGCAATGATGCCTGCCTTGAGGTGGAAAAGCTCTTAAGGAGGTGGAAATGCTCTCAGTACTTAATGCCTGCACAGATATTCCAGAAGAAAGTCTGGAGAGATGGGGCTGCACTGGGAATTTCGGGGGGACGAGCAGGGGGCCTGCAGCTCAAGGCTCTGTCCCACCCATGGGTGACTCAACCCCTTTCCTCTGCTCCTTCTCTTGCAGATTTCTCCAACCAGGTGAATTCCACGTCCCTGAACTCCCCCACGGGCCGGGGGCCCATGGCCACGCCGTCCCTGCACCCGTCCATCGGGCCGGGCATCGGCTCCTCGCTGGGCTCGCCGGGCCAGCTGCACTCGCCCATCAGCACCCTCAGCTCGCCCATCAACGGCATGGGGCCCCCCTTCTCCGTCATCAGCTCCCCCATGGGCCCACACTCGATGTCTGTCCCCTCCACGCCCAGCCTGGGCTTCGGCACCAGCAGCCCACAGGTAAGGGGACACCGCTCAGGGGGTCACTGCTGCCACCTCTGCGAGGGTTCCTCGTCCAGATGGGCACCAAGGGGAGGCAAAAAGCAGAAGCAGAAGGGGGAAACCAAGCTGGAGGCATCCTGCTTCTTTGGGGGCTGCCCTGGGTGGGATGTGAGAGACCAGCCTGGCTGTCCATCAGCTGTTGTCACGGGAGTAGTGACCACACCTGGGTCACCTGGGGGCTGCTGAAGCTGTGGCAGGAGCCAGAGCCACCCTAGGGCTGTCTGGGATTCCCCTCCTTCCTGGGAAGCAGCACATCCCCTCCAGGGCCAGCCTGCGGACCCCATGGAATCGTGGAGTTGTTTTGGTTGGAAAAACCCTCTTAAGATCATCTGAGTCCACCACAAAGCCATGTCCCAAGTGCCACACCCACACACCTTTAACACTTCTGGGGATGGGGATTCCATCACTTCCCTGGACAGCCTGACAACCCTTTCAATGAAGGAATTACCCCAAACAGCCAATCTCAACCTCTGCTGGCACAGCTTGAGGCCATTTCCCCTTTTCCTGTCACTTCTCCAATCCCGGGGTCCTCTGCCCACTGCCCCTTTCTCTTCCCAGGGCCAGGACTGGCCTTCAATGGTGAAGATTATGTAAAATCTCCAAGCAGGGCGAGATAAGCTCTTTTTAAAAATAGCCAGCTCGGGGTGCTGGCCAGCCCCTGCCACCTGTTGCAGGCTGCTCGCACGGGATATGTTTAGTAAAAGGGCAGATTAAGGAATTGGCCACCACCTGCCACTCGTTGCAAGTTTATTTATTCCAGGCCCTCTCTGGGACTCAAGCACCTGCCAGCACCTTTATTTTTAAATATTGGCCCGATTTATTCCCAGAGATAACAGAGCTTTTTACTACGTGGGGCTGTGCTGACTGCTGTGACCTGCAGGCAGCTTCCCCAGGATCCAGCATCCCTGTGCTGGTCAGGAATAAGATTTGCCTCTGGATGAGCTTTCCCCGTGCAGGATTCAGCCTGTGACCCCCTCAGATGTGCAGGGACCTGCACCCTGCTTCCCACTGTGGGGGAGCAGCGGGGTGGACACGTCTCCTCCCCTCCCATCCCAGGGAAGAGGAACTGAAACCGCCCCTGGGAACGGGAGCCAGAGCGAAACCAGCAGCCCCAGCGCCAGAATGGTGGGGAAGGAGTGGGAAGGGGGATGTGAGGCAACCCTGGGGGGAGCCACGGGCCGGGGGGACGGCGGGGAAGGGGCGATGGTGAGGTGCAGTTTGGGAGCGGCCAGCGGGGGAAGAGGAACGAAGCAGAGCTCCAGGGCAGAAGGGGAAGTGAGAGTGTGGTGGGATGGTGCTGGGAGAGAGCTGGCTCCAGCCCTGGTGGCTCCAGCCCTGGTGGCTCCAACCTTGATGGCTCCAACCCTGGTGGCTCCAACCTTGGTGGCTTCAACCCTGGTGGCTTCAATCCTTGGTGGCTCCAGCTCTTGGTGGCTTCAACTCTTGGTGGCTCCAACCCTGGTAGTTCCAGCTGTTGGTGGCTGTAGCCCTGGTGGCTCCAGCCGTGGTGGCTCCAGCCTTGATGGCTCCAACCCTGGTGGCTTCAACCCTTGGTAGCTCCAGCCCTGGTGGCTCCAGCTCTTGGTGGCTCCAGCCCTGGTGGCTCCAGCCCTGGTGGCTCCAGCCCTTGGTGGCTCCAGCCCTTGGCGCCAGCCCTCGGAGTGCCCGTCCTTTGTTCAGGGACTTGTCTTAAGTGTTTTTCCTCGAGGTGACACTTCAGAAGGCTTCAGCCTAATGGCTCCTGCCATCTGTTCCCTGTCTGGCCACATTAGGTCCCTGTCCCTGTCCCTGCAGCGGGCAGAGGCGCCTACCTGGGAGGAGGAGGGGGAAAAGGAGGATGATGAGGAGGGGGAAGAGAAGGATGAGGAGGAGGGGGAGGATGAGGATGAGGAGGAGGAGCACAGCCCCCTGCCCTGGCTGTGGCGGGGTAATGAGGCGTGTGGCCCCCGTCGCCGGGCAGGGCTGGCACTGATGGAAGGTGGTTTGCATCAGATGGCAGATGCCACTTGCCATCAGGCCACGCCTCGTCGCCTCTGGAGAGGCAGCAGAGCAGAAGGGCACGCGGTGTGCGAGGTCCCCAGGGTGGTCCCCTCCGCCCCAGCCCCGCCGGGATGGGAGGGAGCTGCCAGGCTCCCCAAAAACAGGGGGCTCACCCTGCCCTGTCTGGTTCTGCAGAGGGGAGGGCCCTGCAGCCCTTGGTGGCAGTGCTGGGGGATCCTCCCAGTTTCCCAGGGTCTTGCAGGGTTTGCAGACACAGCCCCAAAATCAGGAGATCCCTGCCACGGGATCCCAGCACCCTTGGGAGAGGGATGCTGGTGCTGAGCCCAGGAGTGAGGGGAGCTCGCAGTGGTGAGCAGGGTCCCAGCCAGACTGGGGGGCTGGACCAGCAGCTCCAGGATTTAACACGCTGCTTAAACCCTCTTACCTAAAAAATGATGGGAAAACAGGGAAAAAGGGCAGGATTTTCAGCGGGAGCTGCGAGGGAAGGACTTCCCGTGCAGTTTGCAGGGCTGTGTGGAGCAGCAGCCTCAGGCATCGCTGGCAGCAGCTCGGGATGCCCGGGGGCGAGTGGGGAGAGATCAGACTGGGATTAGGCTTTTCCAGAGCACCGTCTGCCTTTGCACTGTGCTCTTTGTAGGGGTGCCTGGGGGACTGGGGAAGGGCTGGGATGTTTTTTGGGATGGGAGGAGGAGGAGGAGGAATAAAGCTCAGCTTGCCAGAAGGGCCAGGATTCAGTGCAGTGAGCTGGAGAGGGAAGGGAGGGAGCCCAGAGGTGTCACTGGGGAAGCAGAGCCCTGGTTCCTCCTGTGTCTGGGCTTGTTGCTGAGCTGGAGCCGTGCTGGCCCGGAGCAGAAGTGCTGTGCCAAGGCCAGGGGCTGCTGTCCCCTGCTCTGTCCCCTCCCTGCACGTGCTCCCGGGGCAGGCGCCAGGGCGGTGTGGGAACCCCGGGCTGGCTCTGCTGAGGTTTGGGGCCAGTGCTGGGAGAGGAACCCATGACTTTCCCCTCCCCTGCCCGGGGCTGACTCAGCTCTGAGCAGCTGATTCTCTGGGCTGAGGAGGCTGGTGGGACCCCCACCCTCCTGGGTGGGTCTTGCTCTGCCCAGCATCCCCCCAGTGTTTTCAGGGGCTGCTTGGGGGGGCTCTGTGGGCTGCTGGGGCTGGGGGAAGTGGTGCTGAAGGGCTTCATCTTCATCCTCACTCCCACGGCCAGGGAGGCAGCGTGACACGAGCCATCGCCACCAGCTGCACCTGGGAACTGGCTCCACTTCCCAGAAAGGGCTCTGGGAGGAATTCCTGGGGCAGGTCACCCTGACATGGCAACCCCTGCCCTCAGGGGAGCGCAGAGATCGTGTGGGACTCCAAAAGAGATGCTCCTGCCTGGGGACCTGCTCCTCCCTCCCCTCTCTGCTCTGCCAAACTGCAGCTGAAGCCAGGAGTGCACCCCTGGGTGGCACCAGGTGCCAGCTGCCTTTGATCCATCAGCTGGCACGGGCAGCAGAGGGAGGCAGATCCACCCCGTTTCTCCAGGGTGGGTTTGCCTGGCTCTGTTGTGTGGCTGTCAGTCTTCTGCCTGCCAAATATTCCCCACCAGCCTGCAGACTTGAAAGCCAGAGGAGCGGCTGCGCTGCTCTAATTGACAGATCACAAGCACTGGGACTTCCCTGAATTAATTTATGCCAAGTGCAATTGCTGAGGATCTCTGTTAGAGCAGAGGAAGGCAACAAACTGAGGCACGGGTCTGTGTATCCATCCTGGGTTGAGAGGCTGGCAGGGATGGTGGCTCTGTGACAATCCCTGGGGATACCCACAGTGATCCCAGCCAGCTCTGCCTCCAGAGCTGGCCGAGTCCAGGTCCCCCATCACCCCCAGACCCTCCTGGACAGGGTGAGCTTGTCCCCTTACCAAGATCCCACAGGTCTGTGCCTCAGTTTCTCTTTTACACAGGGGTGTAACAGCGCATTCAGCCCAGGAGCCCTTCACTCCACAGCAGTGCCATGGTGCCAGCACCAGTTCCACCCAATTCTCTGCTCGTTGGGGGCCAAGGAAAGGAAGGAGAGACATTTGGGAGTTGTAGGGACGTGTCCCACCCACTCCAGCTCTGGAATCCAGGCCCTGTCGCATCTGGGATGTGTTTATTTGCCGTGAAGCTTTCCTTTGGGGAGATAATGCCAAAGGGATATCTATAAATTGCAGAGCTAAACGAGAGTGTCCTGCCTTTCATCACCCACGCAAGGGCTCAGCCAGCAGCTCTCCCTCTGCAGATCCTCTTCCCTGGGTCCCATGCTGGTGTGAAACTGGGGTGGCTGCTGACCCCTGGCTGTGGGGGCTGTGCTGGGGCAGTGCAGGAGGAACTTGCTTTCCAATTAAATCGTGGACAAACATCTTTCTTGGGTGGGCAAGGCCATGTCCTGCCCTTGTGTCACCCTGCTGCCAGCTCAGAGCCACCCCACCTCCTGTGCCAGGGCAGATGAGGGCTGTGCCTTTGGGCTGAGGGCCGTTGTGCCCAAATCCTCTTGGTTCAGCCATGCTGGTCCCCACTGGAAGCCTGTCCCCTGCTTGTCCCTGCTGTCCTGTGTCTGAGTGACACAGCCCCGTGTCCCCCTGTCCCCAGCTGAGCCCTGTGCTTGTCCCTCCACAGCTCAACTCGCCCATGAACTCCGTCACCAGCACAGAAGACATCAAACCACCCCTGGGGCTCAACGGGGTCCTCAAAGTGCCAGCACATCCCTCAGGAACGATGGCCTCCTTCACCAAGCACATATGTGCCATCTGCGGGGACAGATCTTCGGGTGAGGGGCTTGGGGCAGCAGGCTGGGGGGGGTGGGTGCCCCCTGGCATTGTCCCTTGGCTCCAGGAGCTCTCCTTTGGGACAGGGACATGCCTGTGCCTTACAGCAGGGGGTGAGGAGCTGAGCCAGCAGACGCCAGGTCCCTGTTCAGCAGTGGGGTCACATCCTCACCCTAGTGGCAAACAAATCATCAGGTGTGTCCTCCCTCTCCCATGCTGTGATCCACACTGGTACTGTCACAGTGCCACAGGGAAAGATGCTCCTGACATGGAGTTTCTCACTCCTGGGAGATCAGGGTGTGCTAATTCCCTTTATTCTACTTTTCTAAAAGCCTCCTGCTCCAGAAGAGCTCTGGCTGCCTGGTTTGTGAGCCCTTTGGGACCCCTCCCATGCTCCAGGCTGGAAGTGGAGGGTGGGAACACGGGGCAGAGCAGGCTGGGCTGTGTGCCTGCTGTGGGGGTTCTGAGAGCTCCCGGGGGCACAGGGCTCCTTGTTCCACTGCTGCACTGCCCCAGCCCTGCTGCACGGCCCAGGAATGGCCTGGATGGCAGGAAATTCCCTGGATGGAGGGCGGGATGTCACCCATGGGTGGGTGCAAACCAACCAACCCTTCTCCATCTCCAAAAACCCTCTGCTCCCCACACCCCAAAACGCATCCCCTGAGAGGAACCTGCTGGCAAAGAAAGAGGCTTGGACCACCTTTAAACCTGAGTTTTACCTCTCCCACAGGTAAACATTATGGGGTTTACAGCTGCGAGGGCTGCAAGGGCTTCTTCAAGCGCACGGTGAGGAAGGACCTGACCTACACGTGCCGGGACAACAAGGACTGCCTGATCGACAAGCGCCAGCGCAACCGCTGCCAGTACTGCCGCTACCAGAAGTGTCTGGCCATGGGCATGAAGAGAGAAGGTAGGGCCTGCCCAGGGCACCCAGGGGTGCTGCAGGGACCTCGGTGGGTGTCAGAAAAACCTGTTGTTCTGACCCGGAGATGGGGTGTTTCAGTGTGGTGGGGTGGTATGTGTGAGGATTTTCCTTGGTTAATGTGTGGAGCGTCGTTTTCATGTTCTGACTCAGGTATTTATTAATTCTTACCTAAAGTAGAGTCACTTGAGTTGTGAGTTGTAGCTGACAAAGTGGGAAATGGAGATGACATGGCTGCCTCTGGCTCTTTCCAAGGTTATTTAGGCGATAATTGCCCAATAACGGGGTGACACCTGTATTATTTATACTTTTAACACAATAACTGACCACCCAAGACACTTTCACCCAGTAAGGAAAAACCACCCAAAACCATGAAGAAGAAGGAAGAAGGTGAAAAAAGAACAACTAACCTTCACCCTGAAGTCTCCATCTTGCCCCGTATAAATTACTGAAAGCTTAAGATCTAAGTTTTCAGAATCCCAGCAGGTACAGATGTTACAACTCACACCATCAAAATCAGGAGCAAAATTGTTTGCTAATTCCAGTACATTCTGTCCTATCAGCTTTTGCCACATAATGCTGCCAACGTTTCTAAACCAATCATGTGTTAAAATACCCCACTGGTCTTGCCACAATACATCTTTCATAGTTGTATTTCTCTAAAATACATAATCTGTTTGCAAGGTCATCATTTGGAACTTGTTCCTCGTTCAGTTTCTCTCTCAACAATGTCTGTCCTATTCCATGGCCTTTCTAAGTCAGCATGCTTTGTCTCAGAGTGATGCACAAGACCATGTGAGCTTTGTGTCAGATTTTAAGAATCCTCTACAAATCCACTTCCCACAGGTGGGCACCAAGAGGGGGTGTCAGCCTGGCCAAGGGCTCCAATCTCTGTTTGTATTTCGCTTTTGCATCACAGCCTGAGCATCCTGTGGCCTCCAGAGCCTCCTGTGTTCTCTGGAGCAGCACTGAGTCCAGAGCAGTGCTGAGGTGATGGGCAGGGACACTTCCCACCCCTGCCTGGCCTTGGACACTTCCAGGGATGAGGCAGCCACAGCTTCTCTGGGCCACCCGTGCCAGGGCCTCACCACCTAATCCAGTGCTGCATTTTTTTTTTCTCATTGGGAAGAAAGAAATTCAGTCTCTTTAAGACAGCTCTTCCCATGCTGAAATTTAAATTTAGGATCTGAACTTCCCCGGCAGTGCCTCTTTTAAACGATCTTTTTAAATGCTGGCTGCGTCTGTTCTGATCTGCTGGCAGAACAGGCTTTTAGCAGACACGACGTGAGGGTGACCCCAGTTCTGAGCTGCTTTCTCCCCTTACATCTCCAGAGCCACACTCGCCTCCCTGACAGGCTGATAAAGGCAGCTCCAGCCTGGGAGCCTTTGAAGAGCTCTCAGCCCTGTCTGGAGCGTGGATTAAAGGGGGCACTGCTGGAGCTGCTCTGAGTGCTGGGCAAGCCCTGCCACTCTCACTTTATGGGGTTCCCTAAGCACCAGAGGCACCAAGTGTCACAGCTGTCTGTGCTGGAGGTGTGGGGACACTGCCAGGGCACCCAGGGGACCCCCCTGTCCTGCTGAGCTTAACCCTTCGGTGCTCAAAACAAATGTTCCTGCCCCAGAGAGCATTAAATGGAGGCATTGAGGCGTTCAGGGCAGGGCAGGAGTGAGGGCTGGCATTGCCCTGGGTGCAGAGCAGTGGGGAATACTGGATCCCATGGGAGATGTGCAGCGGGATGAGGAAAACCTGATCCAAAACCTGAGCCAAAACCTGAGCCAAAACCTGAGCCAAAACCTGAGCCAAAACCTGAGCCATGGGGGGACTCAGGTGACCAAAAAGAAGCCAAGAATTCTCCTGTGTGTTCAGGGGGAGAAATACAGAGCATCCCCTTCCCCTGGCGCTGCACCCAGAGCCTTCCACAGGCAGCTGGAGACCCAGATCCCTTCCAGCCCCCCAGAGCAAGGTGTGTAGGGCTGGGAAGAGCAGCAGGAACGCTGGAACTCTGCCACCCTGTGAGCAGGTACCTGCTCCGTGCCTGCGTTAGCGCTGATTGCATGGGCAGCACCGCTAAAAATTACAGGTCCATTAATTAATTTCTAAGTGGTGGTGGAAGTCCCCAGGGAGCACGTACAGTGTGAGGACTCTATTAATTCATCTTGATTAACATTATCACAATGAATAGCAAATGAATTCATAATGATCAGACAATTATTTGAAAGTGTGACAGATGGGATCCTGGTGACTCCAGGAGCGCGCTCAGGCAGTGCTGATGGATCTGGTGAGGGCAGCGTTGGGGAAGGGCAGGAACTGGTGATTTGACAGTCATCATTAGATGATTCAGGCATAATCCCCACATAGGGAAAGCTGGAATAACTCCCCTGTCTCTCGTTATAAACGTAAAAAATCAGTGTCTCATAGAAATGTCTCAGTTGTCCCAAAGCTGAAAGCCAGAAGTTGGATCTCGCTGAGCTCTGGTTCTGAGCAGCTCCTGAATTTCACATTGATGTCCACCTGATCTGTCAAAAAAAGATTTTCTTTTCTCTTCTCACTGCACCCAGCCCAGCTGACTGGAATTGTCCTCTCATCACTCCCACCTCTATTTTGGGGAAGAGTTTTGGGCTAAATCCCGCACTGCTAATTCCTTTTGCCTAAATACTCACAACACAGCTGGCTTTTTATCCTCTAGCATAAACTCTTGTATCTTTTAAGTGACAGAGCCCGGGTTACGGGCCTCATTTCCCTAAAAAACATCTTGCTCTGGAGACCTAATTTATAACTGCATAAAGGCACAGCAGATTCCTGCTGGGAAGTGTCTCTCCTGTAGCCCAGAGGTACTGGGATGTGGTGGAAGCCCAACAAAAACCTCTAAAGTGAGAGGCAGGGCTGGGCTGTGACCTGCAGGGTGATGCTGGGAGGAGGAGGGAGAGCCAAGGCTGTGCTCAGTGTAAAGAGGGTGAAAGGAAAGGGGTTATCAGGGGAGAAGGTGGATTAGAGAAGTAAAATCAGCAGAGGGGTTTTATCCCAGTCAATGTTGGGACTTCCTGATGGAGGTTTGGAAGGGTTTGATCCCAAGAGCTGAGGTGTTTCCAGGTGAACATGGCAAGAGCAGACACAGAGGGATGGACCCTGTGCCCAGCCAGGGCAGAAGCAGCAGCGTGGACCCTTCAGGGCTACAAACCTTGGCTTAAAGTGAGGAAAGCCTGCAGGAGCAGAGGATTCCTCCTGCTGTGTGGGTCTCCTCTGGCTGTTCCCTGTTAGGAACACGTCACAGAGATCCTGACATTCTGCACGAGCCTCTCTCTCTCTGACTGCAGCCGTGATAAATAAGAACTGGGAACGTTTTTCTTCCCCTGTGAATTTCTTCCAGCTGTGTGAGGCTTTGGGTTTTTTTTGTACTCTGTCTCCTACTAAATACCGGATAGTCAACAAAATTAAGATTACCATCAGGGATCTTGACTAATGCAGGGATTATTATTGTGGGGGTGGCTGTTTGCATCCAGGAGTTGAACTCTCTCCTGCTCGGTCTGTTCCTCGCTGGGGTCTGAGCTGCCCGTGCATCAGCAGCCTTGGGAAGGGAGAGAGAAAGGGAAAAAGCAGAAACTGCCTTGGGATCAGGGAGGCAGAGATCTTGTGGAGAGGTGGCAGTGAGCACAAGAGGTGGGGGGCTTGGGGTGGGGGGGTCTTGTGAGGCAGGGGGTGACAGCAGGGTGACAGCAGGGTGACAGCAGGGTGACAGCAGGGGTGACAGGGCTGTCCCGTGTGAGGAGGTGCCGCCCCAGCAGCGCTGGCAGCGCCTGGGGATCGCTCAGGCAGCAGGAAATAGCAGCGAGGAACCCTTTCCCATGCTCCCTGGGCTGCCTGACAGGGAGCAGCCCTTGGGAAGAGGCTCCCAGAGCCTTCCCCGGGATGTGAGGGGCTCCTGGGGAGAGGCAGGCGCGCTCTGCAGGACCTGGTTGGGAGCAGGGCTTCCCCAGCCAGGCTGCGCGCTGGGTTTGGTGCCAGATGGGGGAAGTGGATGCTGGCGTGTCCTGGAGCCCATCTGGAGAGCAGAGAGCTGTTCCCCTGCAGCACCTGCAGCCCTGCGTGGCTGATCCCAAAGCCATTCCCAAATGCAGGTGCAGGTACAGCTGCAGCTGCTGTGCCGAGACCCAGAGCCGTGCTGGGAGCATCCAGCACATCTGCCCAGCTGCGTGCCTGCTCTCAGGACTTCATTAAACTTCACAGCCTGAGTTAATTCTTCCTCTTCCCATGCTTGTGGGTTGGTTTTCCCCCTCTCTCTTGCCAAGCTGAGGGGTTCAGCCTGGGAAGGGTTGGACTTGCAGCATCTCTGGAGACCTCCCTGTGTCTGCAGGGAGCTGCTCAGTCCCTTAGTCCAGAGGGACTGAAGGACTTGTGCCTGATCCCCCTGCCATGGCTGTGCATCCCCCAAATTTAAATCAAATTTAAATTTGGGCCATCCCAGCTCCTGGACCATCCCTCAGGAGCACGAGGAATCTGGGGAGAAAGAGCAGGAATTCAGGTTTGCAGCCCGCCCTCCAAGTGAATGTGAAAGCAGGCAAGTGGCCACAGCCTGGGGAAGGAGCAGAGTTCAAGAGCACAGTTATTTTTAGGAGTAATTTTGGAATGGAAAATGTCTTCCAGCTTAATGAGCTTGTTTCTTACATCCTTTTAAAGTGCTGCTCTTTAAACCAGCTGGTTAAATGATACTGGGTTTGGGTTTTTTTTTTTTCTTGTTTTGTTTTTAAGGATGCTCTTAGGTTGAGAAAATGGGTTTGGCTTATGGTTTTCTCTCCTTTTGTTGTTGTTTGTTTATACCTCAGTGTCCAGAGAGTGAAGTGAGCTAGAGATTTTTTGTTGCTGTTTTCCAGAGCTGTTCCTCTTGTGAACTAACTGCATGCAAAGGTTTCAACCCACTTTCTAACACTCTGAAGTTACACTTTTTAATTATCACGATGGTATTTTGCATCCCTTAAAAAAATTACGGCGTTCAGTTGAACATGTTGGAGGAAAAAAAAACAAACCAACATTTATTTCATGTGTCGCAGCTTTTGAGGTTGTTTACAGTAGCATAAGGCTGCACCTCTGAAAAGGAAAAAAAAAGAATAGGTGACACACGAAAACAAAGCAGAAGAAACACTGTCTGAATTTGTTTTCTCAGCTGTCTTGGCATTTTGGATATGAACAGGTACCTGGGGCATAAACGCTTCAAGATGCTGATGATACACAGCAAAGACGTGGCTCCATGAAAGGCAGCAGAGCCCAGTAAATTCCAGTGTGGGAGAAACAGAAATCCCAAGAACCCCCACCCTGCACCTCATAAATAACCAGCCACTCACCTGGGGGAAAACTAAACCTGAGCAGGTTTGGGGCTCTCTGGGCTGAGCTTTGGTGCCTTCCCCCTGTGCTCTCGGGACACTGGGTCTGTTTCCCTGAGAAAATCCCATTTTTTGGGGGGAGTGAATTATCCTTTCCCTGTGGAAAGTAACAACCCCGCCCTGTTGCTCCTGCAGGGATGGGTTTAAGTCCCAAAAAGCTCTGTATTGACACTGGGTGGGTGTCACTGGAGCTGCTGGAGCCTCCAGGTCTCTGCCAGCAAATAAACAAACCCGTGCTGCTCCTGCCCTCTCACAAACACCATTTCTGAGATTTTCCCTGTGGAAAATCCTGTCCTTTGGGCCTCCCCCTCCCTCCACTGGCATTCCTGTGGCACGGAAATGCAGTGCCCACGAACGTGGCTGCCCACAGGGGTTGCTGTGGGCACCAGAGCTGGGTTGGGTGGCACTTTGCAATGGCCTCAAATCTGCTTTTTTAGCCATCAGATGCTGCCCCACGAGCAGAGCCAAGGTGTCCAGCGTGATGTGGACACCTGCAGAGGATGGATCTGGCATTTTGGCACATCAGCCCTCAGGCTTGGGTAGCTGAGGCTCATCTGCAACCCACAGGACGAGACATTTTGGATTTTAAAGGCACGAGAGGTCACCAAGGAGTGCCTTGGACACAAGGGGCTCCATGTCTTGCTGTGCCATGGCCTGGGGAAGTGCAGATGGGCTGGAGAAGCTCAAGGTGAAACATGACAGCAACTGGCCTGAGGCAAGTACAGACCAAATCAGGCAGAATAACAGGAGAGGCTCTTCATCAGGTGCCATGGAAAACACAGGCTTCTGTCCTTGGCTCGGCTCAGACATAGCTGGAGGAGGTGGGGCTGCCTCTCTGAGCTCTCCAACTGCATCTTTTTTTTCTCCTCAAGTGGATTGCAAGATTCAAATGCTTCCCTTATGTTTAGAAAACCAGCCTGGGAAAGCTCTCAGCCATCCGAGGCTCCTTGAAGGAAAACAAAAGCTTTGGCACAGCCATCAGCACGAAAGAGAGGGCTGGGAAGCTCAGCTCTGGAAACAGGGGTGGCCATGGCTTGGGAGAGCTCTGCCTTGCAGGAGAGGGTTTCTGGCCAAATTCCTGCCTCAGCTCCTGCATTTGGGGTGGATAGACCCAAACTGCCGATCAAAACCCTCAGGAAAATCAGCCTTGTTGGGAAGCTGAGAAGAACAAGGTGATGGATGAGGGATGGATCCATGGATGGATGGATGAGGGATGGATGGATGGAGGGATGGATGGATGGATGGATGAGGGATGGATGGATGGATGGATGGATGGATGGATGGATGGATGGATGGATGGATGGATGGATGGATGGATGGATGGATGGGTGGATGGATGGAGGGATGGATGGATGGATGGATCCATGGATCCATGGATCCATGGATCCATGGATCCATGGATGGATGGAGGGATGGATGGATGGATCGATGGATCCATGGATGGATGGATGGATGGATGGATGATGGATGGATGGATGGATGGATGGATGGATGGATGGATGGATGGATGAGGGATGGATGGATGGATGGATGGATGGATGGATGGATGGATGGATGGATGGATGAGGGATGGATGGATGGATGGATGGATGGATGGATGGATGGATGAGGGATGGATGGATGGATGGATGAGGGATGGATGGATGGATGGATGGGTGGATGGATGGATGGATGGATGGATGGATGGATGGAGGGATGGATGGATGGATGGATTCATGGATGGATGATGGATGGATTCATGGATCCATGGATGGATGAGGGATGGATGCAGGCGATACCAAAGTGATCCCACACTCATCCTGCAGTTGGAGGAGGCTGCTGGGCTCGGCAGCGCGGGTGTAGCAGAGCAGATAACAGCTCCTGGTGAGGGCTGGGTTTATCTTTGGCTGCTGGGTGGGCCTGTGCCATCTGCTGTGCCCGGGGTGTCAGCCAGCCAGGCCGGCTGTGCGTGGGGCTGAGCTGGGATGAGTCAGCTGTGCCCTGAGCAGCTCTGCAGGGAGCTGCAGCACCGAGTCTCTGCTGCAGCAGCTCCGAGCTGGGATCAATAGCAAGAACTCCTTACGTGTCTGATGTCTGCCCATCTGTCTCTTGTGTTGTTTGTGTCAGCTGGGTTCAGCCTCATCACAGCCAAGGTGCCCTGTAAGATCCTCTCTTACACCCCCTCAAGTGTGTCTGACTCTTCAGGCCAGGAATGTGGCACTGATGAGGTTGAGATTTGCAGATTGAAGGCTTCAAGTAGCCCCTGTCTGCCCAGACCTCTGCAGTGCTTTGCCACAAATCCCAGTGTCCAGCACGAGGATGTGTTTTTGGGGTTAACCCCATGGTGGAGTGACCCCAGTGATCCCAACTTTGCACCTTCATCCTTGAGAGTGCTGCAAATCTCCACCAACACTTCGGCATTTAAGTCTTTTTATAAGACCCCCTTTGTGGAGGGTTTGCCTTTCTCTCAGGATTTTGTGTTATTTAGTAGGTGTTTCATCTCCTCCAGTGTGCCCAGAGGAATCTTGGTGCATCTGTGCTGCTGAGGACGGGTTGGCATTAAGCAAAATCTTCCCTCTCTCTGATGACTGGAGAAGCAGGAGTGGGGTTGGAGGGGTGAAACTAAAGCAGGCTTGGACAAAAGCCACAACACAAATGTGAGTTCACCTGGCTGTGCTGGTGGGGCTGGGGAGCCTCTGCAGCCTGTGTGACTTCAGAGCAGTTTGCAGAAAGGAACCTCTTGCCTTTTTGCATAACAGCTTTCACGTGGAGGAGCCTGAGCTGTGTTGACGTGCAGCAAACAGCAGCGCTGAGGGAAGGGAGGGGGAGCCCTGGGAATCAGCTCCAGGAGTGGGTTAATGGGATCAACAGCCAGAGAGATCCTTCAGCCCGTGGCTCAGTTTCCTGGGGTTTGTTTTATTTTATTCTCCTGGAGTTTCGTGTTGTAGGGTTTGGTTTTGTGCTTGGCATAGAGCTGGTCCCACTGATGGTCTGAAAAGCCTCGTTGTGTTACAGGCAGCTCTGGTTTCCTCCAAACAATTCCTGTGCCCCTGCTGCTCTGCCTGAACATCCCATAACCAGCTTCAAATGCAGCAGGGAGGGAGTGCTGGGGTAATTGTCAATAAATACCAGGTTTTACATTATTGGAGTGCCTCAGCAGAGAGCTGGGTGAGTTCAGAGAGTTGTGTTTTGTGGCCAGAGATGCTTGGGCTGTTCTCAGGCAGAGTGGGCTGAAATGTGCTGTGGGAAACAGTGGTGTGTGGAAAAGTGTGGGATTTGGGGTCTGTGACAAGGTGATGGAGAAAGAGAGAGTTCCCATTGAAACTGCAAAGAACTGCTTTCCAAGGTGTAGGAAAAGTGTGTGCCAGTTTCCAGGGGAGGTTAATAATAATAATAATAATAATAATAATAATAATAATAATAATAATAATAATGTTATTAGCATCTAGTGAGTGTTTTTCATCTCTGAGCTGCTCAGATATAACTCAGCAGCATGTGACAGGCTGCTGGAGAGATCATTCCCACATTCCCACCCCACAGGATTTGGGACAGGTCTCTCCTGTCTGTCTGGGGCTTGCCCCAGCCTCAGGCAGGATGGAGGTTTGCATGGAGCTCCTGTCCAACAAGCTTTGTGCCTCCCCCACCTGAGACTTGAGACCCTCAGAGCCCCAGCCCAAACTGTTCTGGGATTCCATAAAAAGTCCTGTGCAGAGGATGTGAGATGTCCCTCTGGGGCAAACCCCGGGCTTCCAGACTGCTGGATAGAGCCCTGCACTGGGGGCTGTTCCACTGCTCCTGGGGAGCACACACAGAGCTGATCTTCCAGCCTGGAGCTGCTCACACCTCCCATTCCCTGGGATATCCCAGCCTGGAGCTGCTCAAACCTCCCATTCCCTGGGATATCCCAGCCTGGAGCTGCCCAAACCTCCCATTCCCTGGGATATCCCAGCCTGGAGCTGCCCAAACCTCCCATTCCCTGGGATATCCCAGCCTGGAGCTGCTCCCTGCCTTCCCCAAACCTCCCATTCCCTGGGATATCCCAGCCTGGAGCTGCTCACACCTCCCATTCCCTGGGATATCCCAGCCTGGAGCTGCCCAAACCTCCCATTCCCTGGGATATCCCAGCCTGGAGCTGCCCAAACCTCCCATTCCCTGGGATATCCCAGCCTGGAGCTGCTCCCTGCCTTCCCCAAACCTCCCATTCCCTGGGATATCCCAGCCTGGAGCTGCTCCCTGCCTTCCCCAAACCTCCCATTCCCTGGGATATCCCAGCCTGGAGCTGCTCCCTGCCTTCCCCAAACCCCACATTCCCTGGGATATCCCAGTCTGGCCACACTGGGAGCAGACACAGAGGGGGTGATGTTGCTGCAGGGTAATTTGGGGTTTTTGTCACCCGTGTGGTGACACTGATGCTATACTGACAATTGATAGAGAGACAGGAGGACTGATTCAGCGATCAGAATTCAATTTTACTCAGATTTTCTAACATCTTATATACCATATATTAACCAAGGTTGATAATTTCCCACTACAATAATCAGGTTAAAGACCATACAGACAACTCACACACCTTCTGCTTGCAGAAGTTTTGCTTGAATCTCTTCTCCTCTCGTAAGCAGGTTTTAATCCCATCTTCTGTAATCTTCAAAGCCCTGTTTGCTCCTGCTGTGGTGTCTCAGTTGTCAAACCAGCCGTGCTAACCGAGTCTGTTTTGCTTTTTGTGCCGTGTCCACAACGCTGCCCCCGTCCCTGCCTGTCCCTCGCAGCCGTGCAGGAGGAGAGGCAGCGGGGCAAGGACCGCAACGAGAACGAGGTGGAGTCCACGAGCAGCGCCAACGAGGACATGCCCGTGGAGAAGATCCTGGAGGCTGAGCTGGCCGTGGAGCCAAAGACAGAGACCTACATCGAGGCCAACATGGGCCTGACACCCAGCTCGGTGAGGAGCCTGCCTTGGGTTTGGAAAAACAGGGATCTGTCAGGGAAAAATGGAGTTTCGCTTGGGATGGAGAGTGTAGAACCCCATCTCTCCCTTCAAGTTATTATAATTTTACAATTAGCTTTCAAGCAAAAATATGGGAGTATTTTAATAGGAATAGGAATAACAGATCTTTACTAGGAATATTAAAAATGGAAATGCAGTGTCTGCCAGGGAAAGACCAAGAAAGACCAAGTGTCTGTCTGGGAAAACCGGAGTTTTGCTTGGGATGGAGAGTGTAAAACCCCATCCTCCCTTCAAGTTATTGTAATTTTGCAATTAGGAGATTTCTGGAAAAAAGATGGGAATATTTTAATAGGAATAAGAATAACAGATCTTTGCTAGGAATATCAAAAATGTAAATGCAGTGTCTGCCAGGGAAAGACCAAGTAAGACCAAGTGTGTGTCAGGGAAAACCGGAGTTTCGCTTGGGATGGAGAGTGTAAAACCCCATCCTCCCTTCAAGTTATTATAATTTTGCAATTAGGAGCTTTCAGGCAAAAATATGGGAATATTTTAATAGGAATAGGAATAACAGTTCTTTACTGGGAATATTAAAAATGTAAATGCAGTAATTAAAAAAAAAAAAAAAAGCAGGCTGGTGGAGGTGTCCCTGCCATGGAATGAGAGGGTCTGGAGGTCCCTTCCAACCCAAACCAGCCTGGGATTCTGTGGAGAGTGAGGGAATCTCCCTGCAAAGCAGCAGCCTCCTAATGTGAGAGCCAAACCCTCCTCTGAAATTCCATTTCTAGGACAGACCCTCTGCAGCCCAGGCAGTGTTCAGGGTGCAGTCCCCACTCCTATAAACTCCTTTTTCCTGTGAAAGCAGGGGGAATAGAGGAATTCCTCTGAAAAACAGCAGCTGAGGCTGCACTGGGGAGCATCTCCTGGTTGCCACAAACTCCTTTGAGGGACTCAGAGGCTGAACTGTGCCAACATTTGGGCAGGCTGAGCCAAGAGAGCAGGCTCGAGCACTGAAATATCCCTGTGCAATTCCTGCTGCGAGGCTGAGCCGATGAAATGCAGCTATTCCAAGCAAGTGCAAGGACTCTGCAGTGTTTGTTTTCTGTTACAGCAACACTTTCATCCCTCTCTTTATGTGAGGCTTGGAGGGTTTGAGTCAGAAATCCCTTCCCATGGTGGGGGGGTTGGAAATAGAACATCCTTGGGGTCACTTCCAGCAGAATTCTGTGAGGGATCTGGGAGTCAGGAGAGGTCTAACTGGGTTTTTGGGATGCTCTTTTTGCAAAGATAGATTTTCTTGGGATTTCTTAGGTGGCTTCTGGACATTCAAGCTTTGTGGTATTGACAGAGCCAATCCCTCAGTGAAACTCTGCAGAATCAGGTCCAAGATCAGGTCTAGAATCAGGTCCAGGATCAGATATAGAGTCAGGTCCAGAACCAGATTTAGAATCAGGGAAAGAATTAGGTCCAGAATCAGGTCCAGAATCAGGTCCAGAATCAGGTATAAAGCCTCACCTGCATTTTAGAGGAGGATCCCATCACCACGAAGCTTTAAAGGTTTTTTTTTTTTTTCCAGGAGTTAGTGAGGGGCTCAGAGAGGCTCTGACTGCTCTCAGGATTAAAAATCCTTCAGGGGAGCTGGAGCCAGCGTTGTGCTGACTCGAAAACAAACCCCAGAGAGCGAGCTGAAATAAATGGCTTCGTCTGGCACCGCGTCTCCTCAGCCTCTTGTAGCAAATTGAAAGCCGGTTCCTGCATAATTCAACACGCATTACTGTGAACAAGGATGTGTGTTGCATCTAAATAGAAGCAGGAGGCTTGTTGAAATGCCCTATTATTGTCGAGCCGCCGAGGTGACATTTGTAGCAGGTTTAGCAGATGGATGAGATCAGCAGCTCCTGGTGACGAGGCCACCAAAGGATGAGGAGAGGGGAGACAGGAGCTGCTGCCCTCCCCCAGAGCCCAGGTGATGGAAAGGCAAATCCAGCCCTGATAAACACGGGGGAACACGAGCTGTTTGCTGTTGGGTGTGTTGGGTGCTTTGATTTGTGTCTCTGCTGCTCAGCTGCTGGTGACCTGCAGGGACATCCTCTGCTGGCTGTGCCAGGCTGGGGTGGGGCTGGCAGGGTGATTTAGGGATTAGCACCTTTGTCTCTCACATAGAATGGGTTAGAAAGGACTTTAAAATCATCTCCTTCCATGGGCAGGGACATCTTCCACCATCCCAGGTTGCTCCAAGCCCCATCCAGCCTGGCCTTGGGCAATTCCAGGGATGGAGCAGCCACAGCTTCTCTGGGCACCCTGTGCCAGGGTCTCCCACCCTCACAGAGAGGACTTTTTCCCTGGTGTCTGCTCTAACCCCACTCTCTTTTGGCTGGAATCCGTTCCCCCTTGTCCTGTCACTCCAGGCTCTCGTGTCTGTGGCTGTCACCTTCTGCCATGTCCCTGTCCCAGGGGTGGCTTTGCTCTGGGAATTTGGGAATTTGTGCTCCTGCCCTGTAAGCAGGGCCTGGGCCGGGCTCCTGGCCACGGAAAGGCAAAGCCTGTAACTGAGAGCTGTCCTCCCCACTAGGTCTTAGCTGGCCTTGGAAGGTCTGGTTTCAAGTCCTCATTTTCTGGAAGATTCCTCCAAGCTCCAGTTTTCCAGGAAGATCAGGTGCCCTTTGGCTCTGTCACACCCCGGCACCGTGCCCTTGCTATTTACTGCAGGAGGGGATTTGATTGCCCTGCACAGGGAGGGTTTCCAGCACTGCCATTCCCCTCCTGGAGCCAGGCAGGGCCCTCTGGACACTTCCAGCTGCTTCTCACTCTCCAGTGATCAGGTTCTGCCGGGAAGAGCCGTGGAGGTTCCAGGAATTGCCATCTGAGGATGAGGAGGAGGCTTTGGAGCACCAGAGGCTGGGGACAGCTTGTGCTGCCCATGGAGGGACAGCCAGGGCTGGGGCACCTGGAGCCCTGCACATGGTGACAGCCTGCCCAGGAGCCAGCTGGATGAAATCTTTGGCAAAAACATCGAATTGATCTAAATTCCCCCTTTTCTGGGGCTCTGCAGGCACTTGTTGCTGGGGCAGGGGGTCTCCTCTAAGTCATGATCCCCATCCCACCTCGCTGGGGTGCCAGGATTCTCCACCTGGCTGAGCAATCTGGGATAACCTGAGGCTGGGGATGTTCAGGGCCTCTGGTGCCCCTTCTCCCCCTTCCTGCATCTGAATATCAGCGTTCCCTGTGCTTCCAGTGAAGCACTGAGCCCTGCAGAGCCACTCCTCACACGCACTCCTGGCTTTTCCCCTTATCCAGAGGAAATCCCATCCGATCTCCTCCTCCCAGGAAAAGCCCAGTCCCTGCTCACATCCCCTTCCTCAGGGAGGAGCTCCAGCTCCCTGGGAGTGCCCTTGCACCCCTGGGGGAGCTGTGGAGGGGGTGGGAGCAGGGGGCACATCCCTGAAGCGGTGCCAGCCTGTGCCCATCCATCTCTGCACGCGACAGGTGGAAATACCTCCAGGGCAGGTGCCCTGAGCGTGCCAAATCCCGGCTATTTTAAGCCTGGAGGATGGGAGATGTTGGCCACTGAGGCACAGAGCTTTGGGGCTGCTGCCAGGGCCTGGGCAGGGGTGTGGGCACGGCTCTGAGGGTGGCTTGGCAGCGCGGTGCTGCCCAGCCTGAGAGGGGGTTCAGGGTTCACTGACACACACAGACAGAGGGGAATGGATTCCAACTAAAAGAGAGTGGGGTTAGAGCAGATACCAGGGAAAAATTCCTCCCTGGGAGTGTGGGCAGGCCCTGGCACAGGGTGCCCAGAGAAGCTGTGGCTGCTCCATCCCTGGAATTGCCCAAGGCCAGGCTGAGTGGAGCTTGGAGCAACCTGGGATGGTGGAAGGTGTCCCTGCCCATGGCAGATGATTTTGAGGTCCCTCCTAACCCATTCTGTGTGGGAGACAAGGGTGCTAATCCCTAAATGTCAGTGTACACTGACATCCGTGTCTGCTCTTCCTCTGACTCCACAGCCCTGCCCCCTGCAAGCCAGGGGGGAGGTAAACACTTCTCCTCCAGTTTGGAAACTGCTCTTTTAAGGACATGGAAAGAAGCTGATTGTACAGTCCAGGCTGCTGGATATCAGCAGGGATTACAGTGGGAGAAGGGAAGGGCTCATACATCCCTGTCCACAGAGGTAAACCCCACAGACACTCTTGGACCAGGGTTAAACAGGCTCTTCCAGTTCCTAATCACAAATCCACTTGAGCTGTGAGCAGTTCCTTTAAACAGGGATTTGGTGTGTTTAGGCTGACTGTCCTCCTTAGGAGCAGATGGTTTCTGTTACTGGATAATATTTCAAAGGAAAGGGTTTTCTCTTTCTTTTTTTTTTTTCTGTAATGCCCCCTCTGGTGCTGGTTTATCGAGCTGGGAGATGCTGGAGTCTGCCCTTCCCCAGGCTGGAGCTGCTTGGATTCATCAGTCAGGGTGATGGATATGGAGTCTCAGCACTCCCAGTTCCCATTTTGGGGCTTGCTAAAAAACTATTACAGCCCTTGTGGTGGAGCAGCCAGATCCCTTCCTCTGCCTGTGAGTGATAACATCCACCTCAGGCATGGCAGGCAGGCTGAACAGCCTCTCTGCTCCTCACTCTGCCTTTTCCAAGCTTTTCCAGCTCTTATTTTCCTTCCTTTTTGGTTTTTTTTTGGCAGCCCAATGACCCGGTGACAAACATCTGCCAGGCAGCAGACAAGCAGCTCTTCACCCTGGTGGAGTGGGCCAAGAGGATCCCCCACTTCTCCGAGCTGCCCCTGGATGACCAGGTCATCTTGCTCAGAGCAGGTGAGTGACATCTGTCCCCACGTGGGTCCTGGCAGCTTGAAAAATCTTTAACTGGTTCCTGACAGACTCTGATCGTTCGGATTTTAAAAGCCTTCCATGGGATGTGTTGCTGAGTTGGGTCCAAAATGTGGCCAATCAGTTGAAAAATGGCCCAGCTTCATTTCTGATCTGTGAGAAACTCAGAGATGGGTGCTGGGTGACTTAAACCAAAGGAGTTAAACTCTGCCTTCCTCCCAAACTGGGGCTTGAAAGAGCAGGCAGGCTCAGGCCCCCGTGAAATGCCATCAAACTGAAATGTTTGATCATAATTAAAACCAGAAAGGAGAGGAAAGTACATCTCACTTCTTCTCCCACCCACCAAGATGAAAATAGAACTCTCAGGGCTTATTTTAAATTTCCTTGTGCAGCAGGGGGGCTGCAGGAGCAGGATTTGGGAGGTGGGAAGCAGTTGGCTGTAGGAAGGGTCTCCCCCTGTTGAGTGAATTCAAGCTCCTGCTGCTCTACAAAGCTCAGGGAGGGCAAGAAATCAGGAGCAGAGCTCAGGGAGGATGTGTTGGAGGCTTGAAGCTCTTTGTAAGCCAGGGACTTTAAAGTTCCTTTTATTTCCCCCAAATTCACTTTTGTCCAGCTCCTGCACCCTTCCAGGATGGCTCCTGCAGCCCCTGGGGGAAGGAGTTCATGGATTTTGCCAGAGCTGGCTCTGGGCCCTTTGGAACATCCAAAATGTGGATTTGAAGAGGATTTCTAGAGCCTCTTGTGAGAGTGATGAGCAGGGAAGCCTCTGTGTAGGGATCTTTGAGGGCTTTCTGCAAAGAGCTGGATTCAGACAAAGCTCTGCCTTTTCCTTTTGGGAAGTGAAACCCAAACCCACCATGGCAGCCTCAGGTTTTCCCCTCTCTTTAGCAGGCAGCTGATTAAACCTGGAACTGGAGAATTCCAGACCTGTGTTCTCTGTTTGTGACTCACCCCACACTCATGGGCAGCAGGAGAGGGACTGCAACCCCATCACATCCCAAATTTCTTGGTGGCTCCAGCCCTGGGACTGCTGAACACCTGGAGCAGCTCCCTGGAGCTCCCTGCTCCAAGCATCCAAGCCAGGGCCTCAGATAACCTTCCCCAGTCTTCTAACCAGCGGCTGGATGTATTATTGAGTGACTGAGAACAGCTGCCCATGAAATATTGAAGCATTAAAATCCAGCTAAGAGCCTCAGTCAGGCATCCTGGGAGGCAAAACAAGTGGAGCACACAGCTCTGGAGGAGCAGTGCTGGACGGGCTGGCAGCAGCTTCCCTCAAATCCTGAATCATTTAAAAATACTCCCTCTCTGAGCTGTTTGGGAGGGAAGGAAATCTCACTTTTTAAGCCTGTTTTCCACCGGTTTTCTTGTTTCCTGGCTGAAACAGGAATAACCTGATGTTTTCTCAGCCTGGCAAAGGGTGCTGAGTGTTACATCCCTGCAGCTGCAGCTGGTTTGGTGGGGCTGGTGGGGAAACTTGGCAGGCAGCTGGATTTGCCACTGCTCTGCCAAAGTGCCTTCCCTATCCCAGAGGAGCCAGAGCATCCCTGGAGCACCCTGTTTGTGACAAAGGAGTCACAGGGGTCCCAGAGTTCTGCTCTGCCACCCCAGAGCTCGGGCTGAAGTGCAGAACTCTCAGGCAGGCTTGGTTGGTCTCCAATTCCAGTTTGCTGCCTGTGGGTATAGTGAATTTTTCCTGCTTGCCTCTGTCTTGGCGGCTCTTTGGGGATGTTCTGGTGAAAGCCAAGGTGGGAAAATCTTCCCCATTTCAGCTGAAACATCCCAGCTCTACGTGGGAATAATCCAGGTGAAAGATGCTGATGAAGCCAACGCTCCTTCACTGGAATAAGCCCAGCTTGGACTGGGTGTGGAGAGCCAGCTCTGGTTTCTGCTGGTTGGAGCTGCTGTGGGACAAATTCCCATGGATCTGGGAGCTCCTCTTCCTCCCGGGAACAGGCTCCTTCTCCTCCATCCTCCTTGGGTTTCTCAGTGTTGCAATCCCTGTGGAAGTGCCAGGCCTCACCCAGTAAATAGCCAAAGAAATGTTCCCGTGGCTGGGGTGGAAACATCCTGTGGCCACTTAGGAAAGAGTGAACTTTATTCCTCGTCAACATTTCTGATGGCACAGCCCAGGGCTGCAGCAGAAGGTAAATACAGCACACATGGGCCTTTATTTTTATAATAAAGTGTTTATTCCAGGTGTTTATTCCAGGCAGTGAGAGGTGTTCTTGTGGCAGGAGAGGTGAAGGATATTGTTGTGATGCTTTTCCAGCCTGGGAAAAAAATCCCTAAATCCAAATATCCTGAGGTTTCGGAACTCCAGAACATGTTCAGGCCAGGGGTGTTGCAGAAGACCCCATCTTGTCTTACTGAAGATGCTGCTCCTGGCTGGAAGTCACCCAGATTTCCACCCTTCAAGCTTGGCAGCATTTCCTCTCGTTGGGGCTTTATTTCAGGAATTCTTGAGCTCAGCCTGTGACGGATTTAGGAATTGAAAAGGTGTTAGATTGGGAAGGGGAGCTGGAAGACATGGAGGGCACATCTCCCCCTCCCTGTAGGTCTGGGCTTGTGGATGTCCTTCCTATATCCCAAAGCTAATAAGACCAAAATCTGTTTTCCAAGCAGCCGTGGAGGCAGTCACAGACAGGAACCGTGCAGGGAACAGACCCAACCCCTCCCAGTATTTTCATGGCAGGAGCAGCAAACCCACAAAGAAAGCCAGAGATTCCATGGTCCCTCTGGCAGGTGAATGAACTTTTGTGGCCCGAGGAGGAGCTTGAGGAGCTGGTAGGGCTGGAAGTGTTGGGAGACAGGGGCTGAGGGGAGCTCAGGGCTCCACACCCACGGGGAGCTCCAGGCACAGCTGTTTGCTCAATGTCTGCACGGTTTATAGAGGAAACTGCTGCCTTTATTAGCTTTATTTTTAGTGAGTTGCGTTCTCCATGGCTTTTTCCTGCCCTGACATCCAAGAAGAAGCTGGCTCCATTATCCAGCGGGGGAGACGCTCCCCTCCTCTGCCACCACCCATCCCCAAACTCCCCCGAGGCTGTGACCTCGTGTGTTTTCCGTCCCCAGGGTGGAACGAGCTGCTGATCGCGTCCTTCTCGCACCGCTCCATCGCCGTGAAGGACGGGATCCTGCTGGCCACGGGGCTGCACGTGCACCGCAACAGCGCCCACAGCGCCGGCGTGGGCGCCATCTTCGACAGGTGGGCTGGGGCTGGAGGCAGAGACAGTGGGGCTGCAGGTCAGAAATACAGTTTAATAGAGAGAGAGCGAACGGCAGGAAAGGTAAAAATAAAATAAAAATTTTAAAAAAATTAAAAAAAATAAAAATAAAAATAAAATAAAATAAAATAAAAATAAAATAAAAATAAAAATTAAATAAAAATAAAATTAAAATAAAAAAATAAAATAAAATAAAAATAAAATAAAAATAAAAATAAAAATAAAATAAAAATAAAAGTACAATAAAAATAAAAATAAAATAAAATAAAAATAAAAATAAAATAAAAATAAAAATACAATAAAAATAAAATAAAAATAAAAATACAATAAAAATAAAAATAAAAATAAAAATAAAAATAAAAATAAAAATAAAAAATAAAAATAAAATTAAAATTAAAATTAAATAAAAATAAAATAAAAATAAAATAAAAATAAAATAAAAATAAAAATACAATAAAAATAAAATAAAAATAAAAATACAATAAAAATAAAATAAAAATAACATAAAAATAAAATAAAAATTAAATTAAAATAAAAGTAAAAATAAAAATAAAAATAAAAATAAAAATACAATAAAAATAAAAATAAAAATAAAATAAAAATAAAATAAGACAGATGCGATAGTACGAAGGACCGCTGACAGAGTCAGAATGCAAACCTGACATCCTGTTGGTCAGGTTGTTGGAAGCAGCCCGAAGTAAATCCTCCTGGAGTGACAATTGTGGCTCCGTTACTTCAAGATCCTCAAGAAAGGGTCCAGTCATGCTCTGGGAATCCAGTGGGAACGGCTCCCTTGGTGTTTGGGATTGCTGTTTTATCCCGTGGAAAGGCTTTGGCTGCTCCCGCTGGGTGGAGCATCTCACAGTGGAATGAGGTGATGTTATCAGTCCTGTGAGAGCCTTCAGTGGCCCATTCACAGGGGATGTCCCTCAGAGGAGGAAGAGATAAGGAGGCCCTGCCTTATCTGGTGTTATCAGGTGTCCATTAACAGGGGGCATCCACCCCCTTTCCACCCCTAGAGTTACAAGAGATAAAGAACAAAATCTCCCAACCGACTTCAACAGATGAAAATAGAATACACATTTTTGGTTACATTTTTCAACCCAGGACAACCTCACACCACCCTGCCTGCACATCCCTGGGCTTGCCCCCACTCCAGACTGCCCCCGTTCCTCAGAGGAGCCCAGTGTGAGGGACTCCATCCCATGGAATCACATCATTCCCTCCTCTGGGAGCTGCCAAAAACACCCCGAGCAGGGAGGAGGCTGCCCAGAGTGAATCAAAGCCCCTCTCATGGGGTCCAGATGCCTTCTGATGTTAGGAGGAGGCCACTCCTGTGCTCCTTTTCATCTTTAATTGGCCCAAGGCGCGATTTGATTTGCGTGGTGGAAGGGCCCTGGCGATGCTCAGCAGGTTGCACGGGCGTGTCCCCAGGGCTCTTTAATCTCAGGCTTTGGGAAAGTGTTTTAAAGCAGGGTGTTTGACCCACAGCGTGCTCCAGACGCTGCTGAAACGCTGATTTCTCTCCCTGAGACTCATCTTGAGTTGGAACCAAATCACCTTTGCTGCTCCGCTCTGTGAGGAAATTGTTCTTCGGGGCTGGGTGACATCATTTGTTCCTGTGAGGTCATAAGTGCAAGATCACGACTTTCCTGCAGGATCTAACATGAAAAACTGGGCAATCAGTGGAAAATATTTCAAGACCGACACCTGCAGTAAGAGCAAAGGGAGCAATAAAAATTACCAGCAGAGGAAATTACTTTTAGATACCTGTTGGGGTGGGTTTTTATTGTTACTTTTTATTTTTAGGCAGCTTTCTCAGGTGCCAGAGCCGCTCGGTGAATGGATGAAGGCGGTTTTTATGGTCCCTGTTGTATCTCACAGGAACTATTGATGTTCCTAATGAGCTATTTTTGATGGAGGAGGAAAATGAGGCCACATCCTCAGCTGGCACAGGCCAGCACCATCCCCAACTTCATTAAACGTGACCGGAGCTTCTTGCTCAGGCTCTGACACCTGGGGCTTTTCATTCCCTCTCTGTTCTTCGTGCTGACTCTGTGTTTTCTCTGTCCTTCTGCAGAGTACTGACAGAGCTGGTGTCCAAAATGCGGGACATGCTGATGGACAAGACAGAGCTGGGCTGCCTGCGAGCCATTGTCCTCTTCAACCCCGGTACGAGCCTGGCTCTGCTCTCCTGGCTGCTCTCCTGTCCTTTTAGGTCCTTTTCCTCCCCAAAAAGCCTCTTTATAAATAGCAGAGGGCACCCAGATGCTGAGGATAGGTCAGGAATGGAGGCAGAGGTGAAAGTTGGTTTGGTTTGGAAAGGATCTTAAAGCTCATCTTGTTCCAAACCTCCTGCCATGAGCAGGGACACCTTCCACTGTCCAGGGTGCTCCAATCCCTGTCCAACCTGCCTTGGACACTTCCAGAAATCCAGGGGCAGTCACAGCTTCTCTGGGCACCCTGTTCAGGGCCTCCCCACCCTCACAGGGAAGAATTTTTCCCCAAAATCCAATCTAAGCCTACTTTTTTTCACTTTACAGCCCTTCCCCCTTGCCCTGTCAGCTCTCCCCCTTTCAGAGTGGCCGTGAAAAGAAAGTTCAGGTGCTTGAGGGAGTTGTCCCTGACTTGGAACAAAGTGGAATTTAGGTGTTGTTGAAGAGAAAAACATGGATTAGAGCAATACCAGAGCATGGAGATTATTGTCTCTGCTTCCCAGCCTCGTCATCCAAGGGCTTTTATTACCTGCATTTCTGGAAAAGCCCTTTGCAGACCTGGAGAGGCTGAAAGACATGAAATGTGCTCGTAAAATACACAGAACCTTCAGGTTTTGACCACAGTCTCACAGACTCTGGGAGGGTCATGCTGCTTGCTCCCTTTTCCCCCTCAGCCTCAGCTGCCCAAGGAAAGGGGAAGGTTCAATGCCAGGGATTTTCTCCAGGATTCCAGGGAGAAAATCCCTGTGCAGCAGGAGCCAGGCTGCACATACCTGGAGAGAACCTCTGGATTTGGAGTGGATCAGCCCAGAGCAAAAGTAGCCAAGGATAAACCTCCCCAGCCCTTCCCTGCCCTCCTGGAGCACAGCCTGTGCCCAAGCACAGCTCCTTGCTGGATTTTCCCACCACAGCCAGGCCAGGCTGTTCTAGCAGGGTTTATTACAGTTTCTTGGGTTTGTTTTTCTTCTTGACCAGTTTTTTGGGTGTTTTTTTTTTTTTTAGTCCCCCCCCTCCTTGTAATCAGCAGTAATTTATTGTCTGTAATTTGGGATTAGCCGTATATGGTCAGAGAAGGGGAATCTGGAGAGCTTCCCGTGGCACATGTGCTTGGGGATATCGATTTCTGCACTGTCCCTTTCACCCTGCTAAAAACAGCTCCTGGGCTCTGCCAGAGCAGGGGCTTCTCCTTCAGCCCCACCACGGTGCTGGAGGGGGAATTAAACCCTTTTAAATGAGGGGCTGGGACCACTGCAGTGAGCCAAAACATTTGGGGTTGGGGTGCGAGGAAAAAATCCGTAGTCTCAGGGTAAACCTTTTGAGTGCTCCCCAAATCCCTGGAGCTCAGAGCCTGCATCCACACTTGGGTGGGGCTGGAAGAGATGGAGGGAGTGCACAGAGGGGTTCCTGCCTGCCTGGGGGGCCTGGGGGTGCTTGGCTGATGGTTTTTGTGGTGCCTTTTAGACTCCAAGGGCCTCTCGAACCCGGCGGAGGTGGAGGCGCTGCGGGAGAAGGTGTACGCGTCACTAGAGGCTTACTGCAAACACAAATACCCCGACCAGCCTGGCAGGTGAGCTCCCTGTGCCCCTCCTCCTGCAACCTCCCACCCTGCAAACCCCCTGCAATGGGTGCTGCAGCTCCCAGGGTGTCCTTGGGTGTCCCTTCTGCCCTGGGCTCTCTGTCCCTGCGGATGAACCGCTCCTTCCCACCCGCTCCAGCCGTGAGTATCCCTAAAAATCCTCCCCTGTGCAGTGCACAGAGCTCTTTATTCCCTCTCAGGAAGCCCAGCAAGGTGGGCAGACCTGAGGAGCCCCAGCTCCCACAGCCCCAGCAGCGGGATGAGCACACGTGGGAAGGGGGGGGTATCATTTCCCTTTTGGAAACCGCGGCGAGCGAAACCGCAGCAAAAATAGGACTCACATGGAGTTAATTTTCAGTGGCAGATGAGCATCATTGCTGGGAAGTGAAAGCCTCAATTGATGCTCTTTTTCTTCCCTCCCTGCCTCCCCCAATCCAGCTGGGAATGGGAGGGGGAATTAGGAATGTGTTCCTGGACTGCTGCGCAGCTGAGTGGGCGCATTTTCCCAGTTACAGCCTGGAGCTGGCAACTGCCAGTTAAGTTCCTGACAGCTTCTTGAGAAACCAAGCAAAGCACTGGAAGCTGCTACTGGGGCATGAATGCTGAGGAAAAACAGCCCAGGCAACTGGGATTTGCACCTCACCTGCATTCCTGGCCTTGTGTGGATGGTTAAATAAAAAGGATGCTTTCACAGCAGTGCGCGCAGCGGGCAGAGCGTGCCCTCAGAAGTGATGTTTGGTTTGTTTTTTCCCCCACTCTGGGTCCCAGAGTGCTGGCAGATGAAGAAAGGTGTGTTGTGGAGGGATTTCTGGGATGTTCCTGGTTGGTTTGAGGCAGGCAGTGAGGATGAGGGTGCCATGGGGTGTGTTTGGTTTGTTTGAGGGATGAGCGCAGGGCACAGAGCAGGGCTGGCACCTCTCCTCTCTCCCAGGGGGTTTGTGTGCACTCAAGCTGCCTCTTCTCCCAGAAAGCTTTACTGAATTGCATTTCTGGAGCAAAACTTTGGCTGTTGTGGTGTTGCAAAGAGCTGCTCCTGGCACTGGCAGAGCTGCCTTGGGAACCACGGCCAGCAGCTCTCCTGGATGATTCCCGTGCTGGGGTGAGCTCCTGCTTTGCACATCGTGCAGGACCTGCAGCCCTGGCACACACAGGGGGTGGCACAGGGACAGCCCTGCTCCCCAAACCCCCCCAAACCACCGTGCCTGACAGCACAGACACTGAGCCACCAGCCCACACCAGCTCCCCAGGGCTCTGCCTCGATGCTCAGTGGGGTTTGAGGGAGTGTTTCCAGTCCAGAAGCTGCACCAGGGGCTCTGGAATTTTATTCTCTCACTGGCTTTGAGTGACCTTGGGCTGGGAACTTTCTTGTGTGATGCTCACACCCATCCTTGGTGACCTGAGGGGTTCTGCAGGGATGTCCTGGGAGCTGTGCCTGGGCCCTGCTGCCCTTCCTGCATCCCTCAGTGGTGCAGGGCAGTGCTGGCACCATCCCAGGTGTCTCACGAGGGGGAACCCTGGACTGGGGGGCCAAGGTTGCACAGGAGCTCCCTGAAGTTGTCCAAAACTCTGGACATCCTCCTGGCCTGGGGCTGTGAACAGTTCCTCCTGTGGCTGAGCAAAGCCCTGCTCCAGCCACCACTGGAGCCTTCCCCTGCTCCCTGCTCCCTGCCCAGTGGGATTTCTGCAATTCCCAACTTTTCACTGCGGGGCTTCCTCCAAATCCTCATCCAGCAGCAGCCTGGGAGCACCCTGTGAACACCAAGAGGGAATTTTTCTGCAGAGAGAGGAGAAATCCAGCCCTGCTGCCCCCCTGCAGCCCCTGCTGCTGCACAGGCAGGGCTGGGTGCCTACGTGACACCCAGCAGCCGCAGGGAATCAGGAATCAGGGCTCTCCTCTCCCCTCCCAGCCCTGGCACGCTGTGCTCTGGGCTGGTTATCTCACAGTTAAACATATCCCAGGGCTGGAGCCATCATCTGGTTTGGTTTAAAGTGAAACTTCCTGAATGGGATGGTAGGACTGATTTGTTTTTCCTGGCTCTGCTCCCACTGTTCTCGCCAGCTCAGCAGAAAAAAAAGAAAACTAAAAAAAACTAGGGAGAGTGAGCTGTGCCTGCATGTAGAGTATCTGTGTGCCTGTGCATGTGTGTGTTTTCTGCAAGGTCCCATTCTCCCTGGCCCTTTGCTGCTGTTCAAGCCCTGATTTTGCAGCAGGAAAAGCAGATAACCCTGCTGTGGCCATGAAAGGGCTTTTTCCCTGAGCTGGGAGCACTCACAGAGTGAGGAGGTGACACCTGGGGTGCTCCAAAGCTCTCTTGCAGGAGCTGGGTTTGCTTGGATTTAGGTTTTTGTTTGAGTTTAGGGTTAGGGTTATTTCTAGGTTTAAGTTTAAGGGTTAGGGTTAGAGTTAGAGGTTAGGGTTAGTGTTAGGGTTAGGGTTAGGGTTGGTTAGGGCTATGGTTAGGTTTAGGTTTGGGGTAGTGTTAGGGTTAGGTTTTGGGTTTGCTTGGATTTAGGTTTTTGTTTGAGTTTAGGGTTGGGGTTATTTCTAGGTTTAAGTTTAAGGGTTAGGGTTAGGTTTAGAGTTAGAGGTTAGGGTTAAGGTGTTAGGGAGAGGGTTAGGGTTAGAGTTAGGGTTAGGGATAGCGATAGAGATAGGATTAGGGTTAGGGTGAGGAGTAGGGATAGGATTAGGGTTAGTTTTTTGAGTTAGGGTTAGGTTTAGAGTCAGAGGTTAGGGTTAGAGTGAGGGTTAGGGTTGGGGTGCAGGTTAGTGTTGGGTTTAGGGATGGGGATAGGATTAAGGTTAGGTTTTTGAGTTAGGGGTTAGGGTGAGGGTCAGAGTTAGAGGTTAGGGTTAGGGTGAGAGAGTTAGGGTTGGGGAGAGGATTAGAGTTAGGGATAGGGATAGGATTAGGGTTAGGATTATCCTCACAATTTGGTAGCAAGATGCTGTGTCTGACCCCAACCCCAGGGGCCCGGGGCAGGAGCAGGGCTGCAGCTGGGCATTGTCTGACCCTGCCATGTCCTCTCCAGGTTCGCCAAGCTCCTGCTGCGCCTCCCCGCCCTGCGGTCCATCGGCCTGAAATGCCTGGAGCACCTCTTCTTCTTCAAGCTAATAGGCGACACGCCCATCGACACCTTCCTGATGGAGATGCTGGAAGCGCCGCACCAAATGACTTAGGGAGCTCTGCCGGGTCAGTCCCTCTCCCGGCCGGGCTCCCTCGGGGGCCCTTCCTCCGCTTCCCCGGCCCCAGCCCGACCCTCCCCGCTGCCCCCAGCGCCGGAGGCACCGTCAGACCCGGGGCAGCCCTGCCCGGCCTCCTCCTCGCCGCCTGCCCCCCTGTGCGTTCGCTGTCACTGCTGCATCTCCAGAGCTGCCCGCTGGTTCCCTGTGCTACTTGTAGAGAAGTGGGAGCGCAGAGAGAGCTTTGCCAACCCCTGTCCCCGCCGTGCCATGAGGTTTTGGGATGAGCTGGCGTCACCCCCCAGCCCTGCCCTGGGGACGAGGACGGTGCCAGCCCCTGGGGCAGCGGGGTTTGGACGAGCCCAGGGGAGTGGTTGGACTCTGCCGGATTGCAGCCGGGCTATTTTCAGAGGATGGAGTTTTTTGAAAAAGAGAAGACAAAAAAAAAAAAGAAAAAAAAAAAAGAAAAAAGGAAAAAAAAATTCTATTTTTGGTTTCTAACTATTCTTAGTAGTCTCGGTAGTTACTTTGCTGAGGGAGAGGCCGTGCCCTGTGAGTGAGTCACCCGTGGCTGCACAGAGCCTTCTCCTTCCCCTTCAGAGCAGAGGATTTGGGATTGAGCTGAATCCCCCCTCGTGAGTGGCACAGGAAATTCCCTTTGGGCACCGCTGCCCACCCCAGAGGTGCCCGTGGGGACGTGAGCCAGCTGCAGTGCTTGCTTTAAGGCTGCCAGGGACTCCCCGTGGCCCTTCCCCAGCTCCTGGGGGCTTGCTGGGCCCCCTGCCCTCAGCACAGCATCTCAGTGTATCCCAGCACAGCATCCCAGTGCATCCCAGTGTCTCCCAGTGCTGCCCCGCCGTGACCCCGCTCCGGGGTTTCGGCTCACCCACGAGGCTGCTCCCGTTGTTTCAGCCCTGCAAAACACGGCAAGGCAACAATTAGTGGGAGTGCTCGGCCGGGCTGCTTAATTGCAGCTGTTAATTAGTGGTGAAGCAAGAGCAGGGCTCCCCCTCCCCTGGATCTCCCCGTGGGGGATGTGGCAGCTCCGTCCCTGTCCTCTCCGGGGTTCCGAGAGCACCAAAAGCACCTTGGCTTTTGCACAACCCTTCCCTTGAGTCTTGGTGTGACAGCGGGGAGCTGGACAGGAATTTGGGGATTGGGGGCAGGTCCCAGGAATGTTCCCACGGGATGGGATTGCCCCAGGAGTGTGGCCAGGGGTCAGCAGGGAGTGATCCCCCTTCACCTCATCGGGTGTGTCCAGCACCCCACCAAAAACACGGATTGGAGGAAAAACAAAGCACAGGGAATGATGAGGGTGTTGGGAAGGGTTCTCCCCCCGGGCAGGATGGACACTGGGCTGTGCTGGGAGCTGAGATCGAGGTGTGCCTGTGCTTTAAAAAGCAAAGGGAAAGGTCCCAACCATCCTCTTCTTGCTCCCCACGGTTTGCAGCTGGTTGCAAACCCCTCCCTTGTTCCTGCAGGGGGATGGAGCAGCACCCACCACCCCCCTCCCACCTCTGTTTTGGAGGGGACAGCATTGCCACCCGTCTGTCCTCATCCCTGGCAGCTGGAGACCCCAGCCCCACCCCTGCAGCCCCAAAATCAAACCCCACTGAGGATTTTGGGTGGAGCCTCCCTTGGGGCTGGCCCGAAGTGGCGAATCGGCAGAGGCAGGCAGAGCGCCTTGGCTCGGTTTCCCCAGCAGCCTGCAAGCCGCTGAAAATATTATTAAACAGCTTCACCCTGCAAGAATTTGCCAAGAAAACGAGGCAGGGGAAAATGAAATCTGGCAAGGGTGCCAGGAAACGCGAGCAGGCTGTTCCCTGCCAGCGGGAGGCTGGCACAGCCCCAGGGGTGCAGGGAGGGGCAGAGCCCCGAGCCCACCCAGCCCCAGCCCGGCTCTCCCGGCAGAAAGGAGCCTGGGACACAGAGGAAAAGCTTTGGATGTTGCACTAGGATAAACCCGCTGGTCTCTGGTGGGTGGAGCCACTTTTCTCCCAGTGGATGGCTGGGAGGGGGCTCTTGGGTGCTGTGGTGGCTGCAGGGTGGCACAGTGGGTGCTCCCATCCCATCCCTCCCTGTCCCAGGCCATCCCAAACCTCCTCACCCCATCCCACCCCATCCCATCCCATCCCGTCCCATCTCATTTCATCCCATCCCTTTCCATTCTGTCATGTTCCACCATCTTCCATCCCCTTTTTTCCCCATCTGTCCCCTTCCCATTCCAAACCTCTCCCATCCTGTCCCATTTCATCCCATCCCATCCCATCCAGTCTTCATCCCATCCCATCCCATCCCATCCCATCCCATCCCATCCCATCCCATCCCATCCCATCCCATCCCATCCCATCCCATCCCATCCCATCCCATCCCATCCCATCCCATCCCACCCCATCCCATCCCATCCCCATTCCCATTCCCATTCCCATTCCCATTTCCATCTCCATTAGGATCTGACCTTACAGCACCAAGGGGGAGGCTCTGCAGGCCCCAGGATCATCCCCGTGCCTCAGTTTCCCTGCTGGAGCAGCACAGCCTCAATCCATGCCCGTGCTTGAGGGGATTTTGGGAAAGGCTGAGCCTTGTCCTGGGGAATTCCCATTTCAGCTGGGATTCCCTGAGCCCCCAAATCCCAGCCCAGCCCTTCCCGTGGGAAGGAGAAGCTTTTGTGTGTTGGGAACAGCCTTAAAGCAAGGAGCTTTGCATGAGTTTGAGTCTTTCCTTTGTATTCTTTTCGCTTTGGGCTTTTTGTTGTTGTTGTTGTCCTCATCATGATAAGCTGAGTGTGGAGAGGTGAGCCTGGCTGAAGGAAAACTAAAGGCACATTATTCCCTGGAGAGGTTGGACGTGGATTTAACCAGCTCTCAGTGCTCCTGCAAAGATCTGCTCTGCTTGTGGTGATTGTTTTAATTCCTTTCCGTTGGTGGGACAATCTTTAATTTTCTAAAGATAGCACAAACATCAGCCTTCCACCCCCCTCACTGCGTGTCCCACCCACCCCAGCACCTCCCACACCCCTCCCCGTGGCCACGCCGAGCTTCCCTTGGCGCTGGGGCTGCCCAGGAGCGGCTTTGGGGACAGTTAGGGACAGGGGGATGTGACAAACCTGGGCCTTGCTGACCCCTGCAGGGTGCAGGGAGAGCCTTGGGCTGGGCTCTGCATCCCAAAGCCGGGCTGGGGGCTGCTGATCCCAAACCAGGGCTGAGCCCAAAGCCGGGCTGGGGGCTGCTGATCCCAAACCAGGGCTGATCCCAAACCAGGACTGATCCCAAACCAGGGCTGAGCCCAAAGCCGGGCTGGGGGCTGCTGATCCCAAACCAGGGCTGAGCCCAAACCAGGGCTGAGCCCAAACCAGGGCTGAGCCCAAAGCTGGGCTGGGGGCTGCTGATCCCAAACCAGGGCTGATCCCAAACCAGGGCTGAGCCCAAAGCCGGGCTGGGGGCTGCTGATCCCACACCGAGGCTGATCCCAAAGCCGGGCTTAGCTGCTGATCCCACACCAGGGCTGATCCCAAAGCCGGGCTGGGGCCGGCTGGGCGGGTGTGCGTGTCCGTGTCTGTACTGTAGATATCCACACTGTATAATACCCCACTCACATATACACATAGAGAACTGTAGCAGTTACAGACTTTTCCTGGCTTTTTGTGGTTTAAGTCAATTCTTTTTCCTGTTTTTTTTTCTTTTTTTTTTTTTTCTTTTTTTTTCCCTTGTTTTGCTGCGTTGTATCCGAATCCCTTTCCAAATTGGCAAATGCCAAATCTGGATTTTTATTCCTCGAGACAAAGGAACTGCATCTATTTTAAGATGCCTTTTTGTTTTATTTTTTTCTTCTTTTTGTTTCTCTCCTTTTCTTTTGTTTTTCTTCTTTTATTTCATTTTTTTTTCTTTCTTTCTTTTAAGCAGGTGGTTTGGAGTAAAAGAATAGCTTTAGCAATTCCCAATACTTAGTGATGGATGCCTTGGCTATGGGATACATAGATTAAAAAAAAAAAAAAGACATTAAAATTTAGAATGACAAAAAAAAAAGAGAAAAGATAAGGAAAAAAAATATCTAAAGCATCAATAAAGTTAAAATCTATTTTTGTACAAATGTAATTTTATCCCTTACCGTATCCTTGGATATTTTCTTTCCTGGATTGTTTTGTTTCTTCTACAGAGATTGTTATAAACTCTCTCTATTTTTTTCTCTCTTTCTCTCTGTAAGTGTTCAGCCACAGGGATGTGGAGAAGAGGGAGAAACTTCTGACCGTGTTTTAAAGGCTTTATATGAAATCTCTTTTGAAATAATTTTTTTGAATGAGCTTTTTATTTTTGTTTTTCCCCCCACTTCCAAAATCTTTTTGGGGATGGGAGAGGGGCGGGAGGGAGGGGGAGGGCTGGTCCGGGGGTGTCTTTTGTCACGTATCTCTGGCGTTCCCGCAGGTCTGTTTTACTGTGAAATCACTACCGTATATTATTATTCACTTCAAAAACAACAAAAAAAGGTTAAAAAAAAAAGAAAGGAAAGAAAAAAAAAGAGAAAGAACTGCTGCTGGAAACGCCAGTATTTTGAGAACAATTGTATTAGAATTGTGGAAAAAAATTGAGAAGAAAAAAAAAAGAGAAAAAGAAAAAAGGAGAAAAAAAGAAAAAGAAAATATATGAGCATTTTAAAATATAACCCAGTGCAAGTCCTCGTTTGTTCTTTTGGGTTGGGTTATTCACTGAGGGGGGCTGTCCCCATTCCCGGGCACTGCCAATCCAAGGGAATCCCGGAGCACCCGAACTCCGTCACTTTTTCCCTTCTCAGCTGTTTCCCAGGAGAGATTTCCCAATCCCCCCGCACCCGCCGGGCTCTCCCAGCGGTGCCACTCCCGTGTCCCTGCCTGGTGGCCACCCTGGGGACTGTCGCGGTGCCCTGGTCAGCCCTGGGGGCACGGCGGGATTTGGGGGGCTGGCAGCACTCCCAGCACGGCATGAGCGCGATGTTTGCCAGCCCCGACCCCTCCCGGAGCCCCCCGGAGCAGAGGGTGGGAGAACGGGAGATTTTAACCCCAGTTAAACCCGGCTTTGTTGCCAGGTCCCAACCAGGCTGAGCTCGCTCCCGGGTTTACAGGGATAAATCCTCCCGCGGCGGCTGCGGATGGAGGTGGAAAATTAGAGGCTCATTTGGGAAAAATGAGTGTTTCCATTGGGGAAAGAGGGCAGGGGAGGGACACAGGGAATTTACTGACAGAACAAGGGGACACAGTCAGGGCTACGTCAGGGAAGGTACAGGTTAGATATTAGGAAAAAAATTTTCACTGAAAGAGTAATAAAGCACTGGAATTGTCTTCCCAGGGAGGTGGTGGAGTCACCATCTCTGGATGTGTTTAAAAAAAGACTGCACATGGCACTTAGTGCTATAGTCTAGTTGAGGTGTTAAGGCATAGGTTGGACTTGATGATCTTAGAGGTCTCTTCCAACCTCATTATTCTGTAATTCTGTGATTCTGTGAATTCTTCCCTCCCCAGAGCTGCCCGGCCGCTCTCCCTGCCCCGCCGGGGAGCCCCCGGGGAGCCGGGGGAGCCCCCGGCCGGCCGCGCTCCATCCCAGCCGCACAGGGTGCCTGTGAGCCTCGGTAACCTCCGGGCAGCGCTCGGTGTTTGCAGAGTCAATATTTACCTCCCTCCCGAGGGTTTTGGGCCCCGTTCTCCCGGGTGGGAAGCGCCGGGATGCTCCGCGGGCTGCCCGGGTCACTGCTGCCCGCCGGCTGCGGAGCCGCGCCCGCTCTGAAAATCGGGTTTGCTTCTATTTTTAACCATGCTAAGAACAGAAAGCAAAACGAAGCCGAGCTGGCCACTGATGCCACTGATTTTGCTGCTTTTTTTTTTTTTTTTTTTTTTTTTTTTTTTTTTTTTTTTTTTTTTTTTTTTTGAGGGGAGGTTTGTTTGGTTTTGTGGGTTTTGTTTGTTTGTTTTGGGTTGTTGGTTGGTTGGTTGGTTTGTGGGGTTTTTTTGTGGTTTTTTGGGTGGTTTTTGTTTTGTGTTTTGTTTTTTGTTTTTTTAGTCTTGTATTTGGTTGCTGCTGTGTTTTCAGCTTGGGGGGGCCCCTCCCGGACCCCCAAACCTGGGGAAGGGCTCTGCTCTCCCTCCTCTGCTGCCGGCGAGGGAGGAGGAGGAAGGAGGAGGAAGAAGGAGGAGGAGGTTTGCACCTCAGCCAAGTCCTTGCTGTTTTTCCAGCTTCTGCAGGGATCAAAGTGCCTGTTTTGACTCTCCTCCCGATTCCTTGATACCGGCAGATGATTGTAATGCAATTAAACCTCTCACCCGTGCCGTGGCTCCGGGCTTTTGTTGTGTCTCCGGGCTGGGTGTGCGCGGCTTCACCCTTGCCCTGGGAGCAGCGTGGAGCACACAGACCTCCGGGGCTCTCTGCTTCATCGGGAACACCGCGATTCCTTAAATCCCGAGCTCTTGGAGACGCGGGATCGGGAGAGGGACTCCAGCTTCTCCCGCAAAATTCCATTTTCTGTGGTGCTGGAGGGGATGGAGCGGGGGAGATGCTGAACTGGGGGTGCAGGGCCGGCTCTTGCCAAGGCACGGCGCAATTCCTGAGCATTCCCAGGGCTGACAGAGATGGAGCGGGGGCCAGCAGGGCGTTTGGAAATCCTTAAGAGCAGGGCTGTGCTCCCGGCCCTCTCCGCGCCTCAGCTTTGAGCGAGCAGGGGACTCTCCAAACAAACCCAGACAGATGAGCTCTTTCACTGGTAATTTGTCACTTCATAATTGCCGAAGAAAAGCAGGTTGGTTTTCTCCTCCTGACCTCTCTCAAGCAGCCTTTTCACCCCGGCTGGCCCCGGGGCCGGGGCCGGGGTCCCGCCGTGGCCTCTGGGGGCTGCAGAGGGCACCTTGGCCTTCCTCAGAGCATTGTCCCGGTGACATCTCCATGGATGTCCCCATGGCACCAGCGAGCCGGACAGACACCACCCCCAGGCTCGCCCCGCTGTGCGTGGAAACGGGAGATGGGAGCGCCGGGACAGCTCCGAGGAGCTGGATTTGGGTCCAGACTCTGTTTCAAATCAAATTCAATAATAAAATGGGAATTCAGCCCATCCGCTCCCATGCCCCAGCGCTCCCGGCTCCATCCGCAGCTCCCCGGGGCGGGGTGGGAAGGGCGCTCCGGGCAATTCCAGGTGGGATTTGGGCTGGGAAGTTTGGGTGGTTCTGTCCTGAGCAGCGCCGGGGAGCGGGGCTGGTCCCACCGGGGTCGGGGACAGCGCCTCGGGAGTCCCCGGGGGCCGGCCCGGCCCGTCCGAGCAAGAGCAAAGTGCTGCTGCCATCTCCCGACCGCAGCCGGCCCTGAACGGGATCCCATTCCTTTTCCCGGGATCCAATTCCTTTTCCCGGGATCCCGCTCCTTCTCCCGGGATCCCATTCCCTTTCCCGGGATCCCGCTCCTTTTCCCGGGATCCCACTCCCCTGCCCGATTCCCTCTCCCCCTACCCAGCTCCCATTCCCTTGCCCAGAGCAGCTCCGGGGCTGGAATGAAACAATCTGAAGGAAAAAAAAATTGTGGGGTTTGTTTGATTTTTTTAAGTTCTATTTTTGTTTGTTTTTTCTCTTTTGCTCTCACCCTGCGAGGCTCTGAGGATGGGAGAGCAAAGCTCTGCCTCTCTCATTCCACAGTGTCCCAAATCGGGTCCTTCTGAGCAGTTTTCTGTCCCTAAAAGATGCTTTGCTTTGCTCTCAATCACTTCCATCTCCTTCCCTCCTCCTCGCCCTGGCTCTGGAATTCCTGTCCTGACCCTAAAATTCCTGTCCTGACTCTGAAATTTCCTGCTGAGGCGAGTTGCACAGACCAACAGCCCAAACATTGAATTTTAATGCATTTTAACTCATTTTCCCTTCACAGGATGCCCGTGCCTGCCCTTCCCTCGCAGCCTGACCAAGGTTTAACCAATTCTCATTAAAGCATCACCCAAACTGAGGCTCCTCCATTTCCAAAGAGCCCCAGACCCCAAGGCACGGGCGAGAAACATCAGCCACAAAAATTTTGCATCCCTCTGCCTTACAACACTGGCACTGAAACCTTGTTTGGCTTTGGAGGCAAAGATTTTCCACCCCGGGCTCCAGCACTGCTCAGCTGCTCTAAGCCCACATCTTGTTTTCCTTCTGACAGGGTGAGGTATGGCTCTTGGCTCGGTGAGCCTCTGCTAAATGAAAAGATGCTTTTAAAGCTCATTCACTCAACACTCACCCCAAAACCCAAGGGGAGGGTCAAATGGAAATTCGCTGGAGTTATCAGCCAGGCTTTCTGCTGGATTTCTTTTGTGGTGTATATTAGGTTGAAAGGCATTAAATGAAGGCACAAGTGTTTGCCGGGGTGCTGGTAAAGGTAGAAAAGCCTGATGATTAAAGCAGCCAGGGCACTGAATTTATTTTCTTGTGAAAAGCTGGTGTTTGAGTCATTGTGATTCCTGAGGACTCAGCTCTCAGGGTTCATTTGGTCTGGATCTTTTAATTTGTAACATAAAAGCCTCCTTCTTGTAAGAAGAGCAGCCCCATCCTTGTGAGAGTTCACTGGAGAGCCGGAGAGGGCCGAGGGATGGAGGGGGAATTTCCTGGCTCGAGGCTGGCAGGAGTCAGGAGCAGATTAGGAAGGGTTGTCCCGTCCCTGTCCCATCCCTGTCCTGTCCCTGTCCCATCCCTGCCCCATCCCTGCCCCATCCCTGCCCCATCCCTGCCCCATCTCTGTCCCACCCCTGCCCTATCTTTGTTCCATCTCTATCCCACCCCTGTCCTGTCCCTGCCCCAACTCTTCTCCATCCCTGTCCCAGCCCTGCCCTGTCCCTGTTCAGTCCCACGCACTCCAGGTGAGTGGGAGGTGACAGGACAGGGTGACAGAGCTGGGTGGCAGCAGGGTGGCAGGGAAGAGTGGCAGCGCAGGGTGGCAGCGCAGGGTGGCAGGGCTGGGTGGCAGGGCTGGGTGGCAGGGCTGGGTGGCAGCAGGGTGGCAGGACAGGGTGGCAGCAGGGTGGCAGGGCTGGGTGGCAGGACAGGGTGGCAGGACAGGGTGGCAGCAGGGTGACAGCAGTGTGGCAGGGCAGGGTGGCAGGGCAGGGTGGCAGCAGGGTGGCAGCAGGGTGGAAGGGCAGGGTGGCAGCAGGGTGGCAGCAGGGTGGAAGGGCAGGGTGGCAGGACAGGGTGGCAGGACAGGGTGGCAGCAGGGTGGCAGCAGGGTGGCAGCAGGGTGGCAGGACAGGGTGGCAGGACAGGGTGGCAGGGCAGGGTGGCAGGACAGGGTGGCAGCAGGGTGGCAGCTGGGTGGCAGCAGGGTGGCAGCAGGGTGGCAGCTGGGTGGCAGGGCTGCTCCCGGGTCCATCACCCTCTGTCCCCTCCCCGCCGTGCCCGAGCAGGCTCCCCGCGTTCCCGGGCGCTCCCGGGACGTTTCCTAACGCTGAAATTGGATCCTCCTCCCGGAGGAGGAGAGCTTGCTCTGGCCTGTCTGCTCCTGCTCCGGGACTCTTTCCCTCCTCATGGCAAGGAACAGAATTTCCTGCTGTCTGCAGGGTGGGGGTGGCTCCCCAAAGCCCCCCTGGGTTAACCCCTGCCTGGAAGGTTCTGGTCTTTATGTGCTGATAAATTTCCTTCTTTCTTTTTAGGGGACCACCTGCCCGTGCCACCTTCCTCTGCTGGATATTCCCACCTCTCCTCTGCTTTCCCAAGCTTGGCCCCTTTGGAAGAGGATCATTGACAGGAGATGTCTTAGAGCATAAAAAAGTGCTCCCCATGAGTTTCAGCAGCTCAGTGCAGACAATTTTAACTCTGCCCTGACACAGCCCCGCGTCTCCAGACACAAATCAGACTGTTCTGGTGTCAGGAGACACTTGGGGGCCAATTTGTGGCAGGGAAAGGATCAGCCCTGGGAAACACTCTCCAATTCCAGAGCCATTTGTACATCCAGCCAGCTGTGGATTCACTGGGGTCTGATATGGGATGCTCCCAGAGAAGAATAATTTGTAGCGGGGTAAGTGAGGGGCTGAATTAGGGCCAGCTAAAATCCTCCTGCTGGGATTTAGGAACTCCCCCTGGCCTGCTGGGTGTTGTGTGGCCAGCCCATCCCAGGTCCTTGCAGGGTTCTGGATGCCCCTGAGCACCCCAGCCTGCAGCCAGGCTGCCAGCACACACAATTTGTGGCCGGCTATTTGCTGTTGTCACTCCAACCATTCCACCTGACGAGGCAATAAAGATGAAAGCCAATAATAAGCAGCCAGCCATCATTTGAGGAGAGGGGGAAGGCTGTAATTTACCGTGCCAGGGCTGCAGGGAGTCCATCTCAGGCTGGGTTATTGACAGCAGGTCTGTGTGGGTTTGTTTCTTACGGTACTTACGGGTGCTCGGAGCACTTGAGGGTGACATTTTTAAAATCTAAAAATATATAGCGGGTAGCAAACTTCCAGCAGCATGGAAGGGAGGAGGATTTGTGCCCAGAGCATTGTGAGCTTTGAGGGAAGTGTGTCTGTGGAGAAGGTTTTGAAGGGGTTGAAGGAGAGGGGTGAGCTCCAGACTCTGGGGGTGTTGGGTTTTGCTGAGGGGCTTTATCCAGGGAAAACTCTCGTATCTTCCCAGGGATGTAAATCGGGAATGCTGTTGGAGCCAGGGAAGTTAAAGGCAGATCAAACAAAGGAACCAGGTGGTTTTGTGCTGCCCTGGGTTGTCACCTCTAAACCGGGTCCTAGGGAGAGCCCTGGGCGGGGTCTGTGCCCCCACAGGATCATTCCAGGCAGGTGTGAGCTGGTCCTGGGCTGATCCTGGGCTGATCCTGCTCCATGGATTTTATTCTGGAGCATTTCTGGTCCAGGCCAGCCTGAGGCTGAGGGCAAACCCGGCTGTGGGGAGAGCTGTGTCCCCTCTGATCTGCTCCAGAGCTCAGGGCCACCCCACAGCTCCGTGTAAATAAGGGATTTAACCTCCAAGGAAGAGGATTTGGATTTTTTTTTTTTTTCTGCCCAAAACAAGCTGTAAAGCATCGCTTTCCCTGGGACTACAAGGACTTGATCCTACAAATGTGGGGACCCCCATGACAAAGAGATGTCACTGACTCCTTCCCGAGGAGATCCAATCCATCCTTCTCTCCCAGCCCTCGAGGGGGAGGGAGGAGGTGGATTCAGGAAACACAGGGAATGAGTAATCCCTCTCCTGCCTCTGCCAAGGGACCAGAACCAGCCCCACGAGCATCCCTGCTGCTTGCCAGAGCTCCGGGGTGTCAGCAGGGTTATGATTTATGGCAATCAATCCGTCAACCTTATTTACAGCAGCGGCTCCACGTGGGGTTTCACACATGGAGATTGGCTGGTTCTGTGGCCTCCCTCCTGCCAAAATCATCCCTGGGCCTCCCAACCCTCCTGCAGGCTTTTGTCTGCTCTCTGCCCTGCCCATGTGGGGAGTTGGCATTCCTGCCCCATCCCAAGCCACTTTTCCCATCCTTATTCCTCTATCAGGGCATGTTCTGACAGTCAGAGGTGGAGGAGGATGAGGATTGCTGAGATGAGAGGGGAGTCAGCACTGGGCAGGCACAGGGCTCTCCTTCCTAGCGAGAGTGTGGGCCGTATTTTCTTGATTAAAAACGGGATTTTCATCTCTGTGAAATGTTCTTCTTGACTATTCAAAATATTTCCCTGCTTGCCAACTGCTGTTGTCAGGGCCCTCTCCCATCCTGCTGGGATTTTGCCTGCTTGTCCTGCTACTCAGGAGTCCTCTGGTCCAGCCAGGCTGTCCCTGGCTTCCAGGACCTTGGGACATTTCAAGAAACATCTGAGAAACTCCGATTTCCTCCGGGGGCTTTGAAAACTCCAAGTCAGGCACCACCCTGAAATTTCAGCAAATAAAAGGAACGAGGAGATGGGAATGAGCCCTGACAGGAGGAGTGAGTGAGGGTCTCAGGGGCTGTGCTGATGTTTTCCCTCTGATTAACTGGGAGAGCCTTGGGACCCCTCCTGCCTGCCACAACGAGCGGTGGCAGCGAGGGGGAAACATTTCAGGCTCTGTTTAAACCTGAACTTGGTGCTCGGGGCAGCCCCGTGATGGATGGAGCCCCAAACCCCACTGCCTGTGAGAGCCAAACCCTTTACCTTGGGAATGCAAACCTTCTGGAGAGGGAATCAATAACTCCCGGAGCCCGGCTGGCGCTGACACGCGGCCCCAGCCCACGGGAAAGGAACCCTTTGTTAATCCTCCGGAGGCACTCGCAGCTCCTATAAAAAGCTTCTGAAGTCAGTAACTAATTACAGCCTGCACGAAGCTCCAGTCTGTCACCCCGACAGCTCAGGGGGAGCAGGGGCTGCGCTGCTGCTGCTGCTGCTGCTGGATGATGGACGAGCCCGCACGAGCTCCTGGCTTGGCTTTGAAAGAGGAAGAATTAATGGGCAAATAAATTACGAATCAATTATTAAACCTCGGCGGCGTGCGGGGCCCTGCTCAGCCCTGCTATCAAATATACATTTCTAATTAACTCAACAACTCTTGGCTAATGGGCACTGGATGCTGCCTGCTGCTAGAAATGGGGATTTTTGGCACCTGCTCTAAATTGAGTATTTTATGTCTCCCCTCATGCCCGGTGGCACAGCGAGGCCACGAGCCTGTAAGGACCTTTTTTATGCTCAGACAGCACTGAGAGACCCCAAAGCTTCGTGCTGGGACTCAGGGCAGCCCTGGGCAAGCTGCAGCGTGGTGCAGAACAAACGCAACGTGTCCTGAGCACTCCATGAGCTGAGGGATCCTCTCGGCTCTCACTGAGCCCCAAATCCCGGGTGAGGAGGGAATCAGGGGTGTTTCCCTCCCCTCCCTGCTTGCCTGGGACTGTCTGGCAGCACTGGGAGCCCCTGCCATGAGAATCCCCAGGGCCTGGGACCTGCCTGCAGTGTCTGGACAGATCCCAGGCCAGGAGTTCTTCCTGGAGAAAATTGAAGGGCTTGGCAGATGGACTGCACTCAACCCACCCCTGCCATCCTCCGTGCATCCTCCAGCTCTCAGGATGCTTCCAGAGTCACTGAAAGGTGGGACAGGGCTGAGAAGCCCCTCAGGGAATTTGGCTGCCTCCAGGGTGAGGATGGAGGGTGGGTTTTGTGTTGGAACGGGTGCCAAGCCCCTCGGAGGAGCTGAACCTCGGAGGGATTCAATATTGCAATATTTCTGCAGCTCACTAATCAATTATGATTCTTAGACAAGCTCCCATATGGTGCCTTTATAAATCACTCTCTCCACTTATCAAGCCTGTCTTGTTTGCCTGACAGGAGCTGTAAGGAGCGTGGTTTTCAGGCTAATGTTAACTCAAGCACGCAGAATGGGGGTTTATTTATAGAGTTTTAGAAAAGTGGGTTTTGAAGAGCCAAACTCCGGGTCCTGAGGAGATAACCAAGAGACTGGGGACTCCTTCTGCCTGAGCATCAGCACAGCAGGGCCGGGGCTGGGAATGGACGGGCACTGTCCCACCGGAGCTGCTCTCCACCCCTGTGGGACCCTGGGGACAGGCAGGACACCTGGGCAGGTGAAGGTGAGGGCTTGGAGGGGCTGAGCAGAGACAAAGGGGGCTGAGGGGGAACAGGGCAGAGAGAGAGAGGAGTTTCCACCTCCCTGTGTGAGCAGAAAACAGCCCAAGGGCTTTGGGGGCCGGAGCTGAGCACGGGGGAGGGTGCCAGGGGTGTGACCCTGCCGTATCCCTTGTCACGGAGCCCGGAGTGGCTCTGGGGCTGGCTCTGTCACACACCCGAGCTGCTCCCGGCTCCTGCCCCCGCTCCGGCTCTCTTGCTCCCCCCAGCGCGCTCACCCGGCTCCCGGAGCATCCCCTGCTCCTCCACTCATCCCCGGGCCTGACTGACCCCAGGAGGTTTCCTCCAGCCATGAGGAAATCCCTCTTTTCCCAGACCCTCCCTCCTACTCTCCAAACCCGAATCTTCAGCTCCAGAATGACTTTTTCTGGTTTCATTTTTTTCCAGAAATGTAAATCCCCGTTTTTCCTGCTCTGAGCAATCCATGTTGCAGGAGCACAGAGTGTGAGCAGCCTCCTAATCCGTGGCTCTGTCTCTTGGCTCTTTTTCAGTTGCGTCACTCGGGGTATTCCGAGTTAAATACTTCAGTTAAATTATTTTGATAAATTAAATACTTTAATTTATCAAAATACACGACCCCCCTGCTCTGTTTGCAGATTGGCTTCTGCTCGAGAGCTCCAAAATTTGCCATTCCTCTCCTGTTCATACACCCCCAGTTCTTTCCCATCAGTGACTTTTCACAATTCCAGCTGTGGATTTTTGCTCTAAACTGCCCCAAAATCTTTCTACTCTGCCGAGAAATTTCATTTTAGTGCCTGGTGCTGCAGAGAGTCTCTCTCCCACACTTCCTTGATGCCAGCAGTGTGTGTAGGGGTTCTATGTTGAATAAAGATAATTTTCCTTTTTCCCATGGGAAAAACCCAACCTGAAAGGAAAACCCAGCGCATCAACCTGGGAACCTCCCGGGCTTGCTGCATTCACGGGATTTGCATGATCTGAGAGGGATAAGCCCATGGAAACCAGGTTAGGAAGCAGGATCAGGAGGCGGTGGCATGGACAGGTTTCTTGGGAAGCCTCGGGAAGTTCCCAGTGACCCCCTTCATTTCCTAGTGCCAACACGTTCCAGCTTGTCCCTGTTAAAGCAGTTTTGGGGAGGGTGGGGGAAGGCTGTGGCTTGTTAACCTGCAGTCGGGATCGCGCCAGGAAGGAGGATTTTAAACCGGCTCTGCAGATTCCTGCTGCCTTCAGCGAGGTCAAGAAGAGGCAAGAATTCCCTCAGTCCTTGTGCTCTGCTCTGGTGGGGTGGGGAAGCGGCTGCCGCAAACGGCGGGCTCTGGGATTCGGGGGAATTTGGGATTTTGTGGGGATTCCTCTGCCCGGGATACCGCGGATCCATTCCCGGGGGGGGTCGGGATCGGGGGGGGGGGGCTGCGCTGTCCCCGCGTTCCCACCGGGTGGCGCCCGAACCCCGCGCATCCCCCGCGTCTCCATGGCAACGGCCAGCCCTGGGTACCGCCCGCATCCGCATCCCGCATCCGCAGCCTGCATCCCCTGCCCCGTATCCCGTATCCGCATCCCATAGCCCGCACCTCGGGTCCCACACTCCTCATCCTGCATCCCAAATTCCCCATCCAGCCCCCTGCATCCCTCATCCTGCATCCCCTATCCCACATCCTGCATCGTGCATCCCAAATCCTGCATCCCAAATCCTGCATCCCACATCCCTTGTCCCCCATCCCATTATCTGCATTCCTTATCCCACATCTCAAATCTTGCATCACACATCCTGCATCCCACATCCCATTATCTGCATCCCGTATCCCAAATCCTGCATCTCACATCCTGCACCCCAAATCTTTCATCACACATCCCTCATCCCACATCCCATTACCTGCATCCTGCCTCCCAAATCCTGCCTCCCAAATCCTGCCTCCCAAATCCTGCCTCCCGCACCCCGCAGGGCTGGTACAGTCCTGCCTGGCTCTGGAATTTCCCCAGCTGTGGAGTCTGGCTGTGCCCAGGGCGTGTGTTGGTGCCCAGCACACCTCGCTCGGATCCTGCCTGGACCATGGAGAGGCTGGGACAGCTCCCAGTGGGACTGGGATGGGGACTGGGATGGGGACTGGGATGGGGACTGGGATGGGGCTGGGATGGGGTTGGGATGGGGTTGGGGACTGGGATGGGGATTGGAATAGGGATTGGAATAGGACTGGGATGGGGACTGGGGTGGGGACTGGGATGGGACTGGGACAGGACTGGGATGGGATGAGGAGTGTCCAGCCAGATCTCCGTGCCCCAGGCTGCGCCTCCCAGCCCTCCCCTGCTTTGGCTGGGACGCTCCCACTGCCACGTGGCCTTTCCCACTCCAGCATCCTGCTCTGGGCCTCGCTTTGCCTCTTGTTCTCCTTTTTTTTTTTTCCTCAGGAAACATCTGGAAGCCGAGTGAGAAACATTAAAAGGGGGGGAAGAAAAGAAAAGAAGAGGAAAAAAGCAAAGGGGAGGGGATCTTGGGAGCACCATATGATTTCACTTTCCTAAGACAACTGCAATTATGCCTTTGAGGCTTTACCAGTCACTGTAGATTCAAACCATGCTGGATGATGTCAGTGGGAAAATATGAAGGCCCTACTGGCTGCTCAAGAGAAAAAAAAAGGAAAAAAAATAGAGAAAAAGCTCCTTTTCTGGCATTTTATTTCTCATTCTGAATCAGACAAAGGGTGTTGTCCAGATGGACTTTTTCTTTCTTGCTTTCCTGGGCTTGGTTGGGCCTTGCTGATCCCTTGGGAGAGGGGAAATGCCTCCTGGATCCCTCCAAACGATCTCCTCCTCTGTCCTGCTGCCACCTGAGCCTGCCACGAGTCCCCAAATCCTCACAGACAGCGCTGGGGGTGGATTTGTCCCAGCTCAGACACACCCCAGGCTGGGCTCCTCTTGCTCCTACTGAGCAGGGACCATTCATTTTTGGAAGCTGGTGAATGGGATGAGCAGGAGACGTCGATCCCAGCTCAGCAGCAGTGAGAATTCCTGTGTTCAGGCAACTCCCAGCTAACCTGTCTGCTGCCACTGGGCAGACTGGGAGTTTTGGATGAATCCCTGGGGAGCCTGGCATGGGAGAGCCAAGCCCCAGCACAGGAAGGGTTTGCTGATTTCCACACCCGCTGGAAACGCCGAAACACAAAAGTTCCTGGAAAGCAAAAGCACCAGGGCGGCAAATGTGGACACTCATGGGCTTCAGCAAAGGAAACACAAAAACCCCTGGGAGGGAGGGATGTGAGGAGCACCCTTGGGATGGGGATCCACGGAGCAAAAACTCCTACAGAGGAGAAGGAAGAGCCCAGCAGCTGGGTCAGGTCATGGTGGAACCCCAAAGTCACCCTGCAGAGCCCTCAGGACGTGACCTGTCCCTGGAGCACGGCAATGCCACCCCAGCCTCAGGCTCCTGGGATTCTCTGTGCTGTTCCCTGGGGATCCATGGAGCACAACGAGGCCGTCTCAATCCTCCAGCTGGGCGAGGCGGGAGAGCAGAGGTTTGGATTTGTGCAATGTTTTCCAGAACAGACGTGGTTCCCAGTGCCACTGGGATCAGATTTCTCAGCCCTTGTGGCTCTCGTCCCCGCCGTGTCCTGTTGAGGTGACAGTGCCCCGTGACCCCCCTGTATCTGCATTCCATCCAGGCTGTCACTCCCAGCCCAGCTGCCCTGGGAATGTGGATTTTCCCTGCCCTGACCTCTCCAAGCTGTTTACACTGCTCAGGAGTGACGTCCTGAACCTGCTACAAGATTTTCCAGTGGTGACAGCAAAGAGCATCCCCTGACACGCCTGTGGAGATGCAAGTCAGGCCTTTGGGCAATGCCCCCCAAGCACCCTGCCCGGGCTGCTCTCAGCATCCTGAAAGGCTTTGCTGGTTCTCAGCATCCCCAAAGGCTTTGCTGGCTCTTTGCAGACCCCCCGGGGGAGGCAGGAATGCAAATGAGAATTTAAATGTTCTCCAGCCCCTCCTTGCAAGGGATTCTCCCATCCAAGCATCGTTTGTGCCACACAGACAGAACTGAAAGGTTCTTTGAGGAGCTGAGTCCCAAAAGTTTCCATCAGCTGGGTGTTGAACAGGAGGCCCCCAACCCCTCAAACCCCCTCCAAACCCCCACTTTTCCTTTCCGAATCACCACATGCAGAAAATATTATTCCAAATGTTACTCCACAACTGCTCCTAAATCATGGATGGACACGAGGCAGGGGAGGTGGAGGTGAGGGCGCTGCACCCCAGGCCTGCCTGAGCTCCCTGAGCCCTCAGAGCAGCCCTGGCAGGGCTGGGAGCTGGAGGTGCCCATCAGCCACACCCCAAGTGCTGCTTCTGTGCCCCCTTCTCACCCACTCCCTCCTCAACCTCCTCCCTCGGGGCGCAGTCCCAGCAGAGCACCCATGGGTGCCCGGTACCTCAAGGTTTTTGGCTCCAAAAGTGCTTTAAAGCACTGAATTCCCCTCTGCAACCCAATTAAAATGTTCTCCAGGGCTCGGATTACAGCAATTAACTCATTTCCATGTCCCCAGGCACATCTTCCTCACTTGCTCGGGCAAATTTAGGAGAAGCATTTGAGTTTCTGTCTCACCCCCCCATCTCCAGCTCTGCATTTGGTGGCTGGGAACTGAGCCTAGACATGAAATAATGAACTCAAACCCTTCCACGCATTGACCAAAGAAAACAAGCTGTCAACTAGAAATATTCCCTCTCTTTTCCAGGCACACCAAATCTCCTTCCCATCTGTAGGTATCGCTCTGGTGGGGAAGCAGCAGGAGTAACTCAGCATGAAATTGTCAGCGACAGCGTGTGATGCTGTTTGGAGAGCATAAATCAGTCTAGGAAATGAAAAGCACCATCTTCTCTCTCTCCCCCCCAGGTTTGCTCAGTGTTTTATCCCTCTGCAGGGATGTTAGGAAGGAGATTTTTTTTTGGCAGCTTAAACCCAAGTCCAACATTTGTCGTTAGGGCCTTAATTATGTTCAGTCTTCTCAGCGCTGTTTGCATTAGGCCATAATATCTCCCTCTCCTGAGCTCCAGCGACTCCACTTGAGCATGAAAATGCTGCTGGAGAGGTGGAAACTCTCCAGGATTTTCAGCTCTCAGCTCCTGGCTCAGCCTGGAGAGCGACAGAAGCTGGGAAACTTCACCTCCTTTCTCACCACAGAATCTGGGATGGGGGGTAGTGTCACAAATTGGGCAGGGATTTCTGGAAATGTCACAAACTGGCTGAGGGGTTGGGGAGGGCAGGATTGGGCAGAGGCTCCCTGGAAATGCCAGGGTGGTGCAGGAGGAGCAGAGCTCAGGCCTGGCTGTGCTGCAGCATTTACAGCCTGACGGGATTGATACTCGCTGAGGAACTGAGAGAAACTCTGGAAATGCCTTTTCATCCTGTTGAAAGATGATCTGGGACATGAAACCCTGTGCTGAGTGCTCCTCTAGGCTAAATCAGAGAGCCAGAGCATCACGGAATATCCCGAGCTGGAAGGGACACCCCAACAATCCCACCTCGAGCCTCAGAGCTCCTTAAATTCTGACAGTCTGTGACCATTCCCTGGGGATCCGTGGAATTCAGAGAGGTCTCCATCCTCCAGCAGGGGCAAGGCAGGACAGGAAAGGTTTGAATTCATCCGGTGTTTGCCAGAAGAGGAGTGGTTCCAATTGTCACTGGTGGTTCCAATTGTCACTGGGATCAGACTGGTGAAACCTCCCCACCAAGAGGCACCAGGTGATGATGGCACCGTTGGGTCACACAGGATTTCGACCTCCTTGTGCCTTGGCATTGCCACTTTTAGGGTTCCACTCACCCCCCTCAGCCTCTTTTCCTTCCCCAGTCCCAAACCAGAGCTGATCCTCTCATTGCTGGGAGCTCTCCCTGCTCCAGGAGCTGCTCAGAGCTGTGAATTCTCCAGCAAAGCAACAATTAGTACCAATTTTCCCAGACAGCTGCTCCCGTCTGCTCCGGGGGTTGTTTGTGTTTGTGCTGTGCAGGGAGAGGATTTTTTTTGCTGAACTCACATGGTTCTTGCAGTTGAGTTTGTCAGAGTGAGATGAGCATTTAATTTAAGCCAGTGTCTTTTTCTTTATTTATTTTTAATTTGTGCCAAGAGCCTCCCTAAGAGTTTGTGCTTTGTCTGGGTGATGCTGCTGCAGCCACCAGCAGTGGCTGCCTCATCCCTGGAAATGTCCAAGCCCAGGTTGGATGGGATTTGGAACACTCTGCTTCAGTGGAAGGTGGTGTTGCACCTTCCTGAGGAGCAGGATTAACCAAAAAAAATCAGTGGAGAGGCCTCAAATAGAAATATTCCCCAAATGGGATGGGTGAGGAAAGCCAGGAGGAGGAGAATTCCATCAAACCTGCTGCCTCCTGCAGGGAATTCTTATGAGGGCAATGGGAAGTTGAAGTGTGACCTGGAAATGATAAGTAAATAATCTGATTTTCATAAAACATTGATGTTCTTAAGGACCAGGTTGCCCCAAGCCCATCCATGTCCTGGTACACGTTTGTTTGGTGACACAGAGGTGGCTGCTGTGACATTTCTGTCCCCACCTGAGCCCACGGAGGGATCCCACACCATTCCAGGATGGACAGCACAGGCAAAGCATCCCATCCCCAAAGATCTGTGCCGTCCACACCGACCCCAGAGTGTGCTGGGGGTGGTTCTGGAAGGGATTGAGCTGCCAGGGAACGAACAGGGAATGAATGGAGCTTCTGTTCGGTGGGAAGGGCTGGGATTTCAGCGCCGGGAGGGAGGGAAAGGGAGGGAGGGAGGAGGTGCTGGAGCAGCACCGGGAGGGGCCCTGCTTTACACAACAAACAAACCACTGGTGCTTCTGAGCACGACCTGATGTCAAACCCGTCTCTGTTTGGAGAGGGAGCTGAACAAATGGAAGCTCAGAGCTGGGCAAGGCTGTTTGCCCAAAGCTGCTGCGCTTTGCAGCTCCCTTGGCCAGGCTGGTGAAGCCCAGATGGGGCTGAGGGTGGCCAGAGCTTGTCCCCAAGACCAGGCAGGACACTTGGTGCCACCCCAGCTCTGTGCATCCCATTCCAGGTGCCAGGGGTGCTGCTGGCCCCTCTGCCCAGTGCCTCCAGCAGCTCTGGCAGGACACAGGGGATGCATCCCAAGCTGTCACCTGCATCCGCTTTGGGGCCAAACCCTGGAATTCTCAAAGGGGAACGACATGGTTGTTGTCCTTGGCAGCTCCATCTGGCTCCCACCAGGCACTGTGGCCACCCCTTCCCTGTTTATGTGACACCATCCCAGCTCGGGCTGGAGTGATCAGAGCAGCCCTTTTTTGTTTGGACTGATTTAATCTTGCCAGCTTTTAAATTGCTGATTTTTATAAACACTTTTAAGCTCTCGATGCTCTGTTTCCTCAGAATATGGCACAAACCCAGCAGAGCTAAAATCCAATCTGGACAATCCCATAACCTCCATGGCTGAAATTCCTGGTGCTGGGAGCCAGCAGCCCCCTCCTGCCCTGCTGCTCTCGGGGTCCTGATGGAGCTGCAGCCAGAGCCAGCTCCGGGCTGCTTTTCCCTGGCTCTGGCAGCAGGATCCGTGTGGAAAACACTAGATGGCAGCTTGAGGCCACGTGTGAGCATCCCGGTGCCCAGCCCCAGAGCAGGGCTGTGCGTGTGGCACCGCTGGTGGCTCTGCGGGCACTGCCAGGGAGCTCTCGGGATGCTCCCGCCTTCCTCCAGCCTCACCTTTGCCTGGAACTCCTTCAGAACTCTTCCCCTGGGGGCTCTGCTTTGGCAGGAGTTGGCAAAGAGGTTTGGGAGGAGGTTTGGCAGCTCTGCAGGCCAGGGGCAGCCTGGAGGCTGGGCTGGCAGGAATTCAGGGATGGCCAGAGCACGGCAGAGCGAGGCAATCAGGGAGAGGCTGTGCCCTCCTCCCCTGTTTGTAACCCCAGTGCCCTCTGTCACCTCTGAGCTGCTCAGCGCCACCTGGAAAGAACCCCAAGGACCAGAGCAGGTCCCACACCCCCAGAGCAGAGGGGACTTCATCCCAAAATGCAGCCAGGCACCCCCCAGCACCCCCTTGAGCCGTGCCAGAGCCCCCTCGGCCAGGCCAGCACAAACCAGCACAAAGCTTTGTGGCGTTTCTGTCCCACAAAGGGCGACTTTTGAGGAACAGCTTTTCCTTCCTCCTTCTATGACATCTGTGCAAGCTGCCATGCCAGATTTCTGACTCTCCAGGGATCCAGCAGGAGCATGAGGGGCTGATTAGAGACACTCCAGGGGTTTTTAAGGACAGGGACAAGAGGTAAGGCACAACACGAGCAGTGACCAGGGGTTTGTGCTCCTACAATGCATTTTGTAACTGCTCTGGGTCTCCAAAGGCTGCCAGGAGCTGTGGAAAACTGGGGGGCAAAGCAGGGAAGTGGGATTCAGAGGCCTGGGCTTCAGGTCGGTGTGTGAGAGTAAATACCCCTGCAGCTCTTTGGGTTTTGGAGCAAAACATCACAAAAACAGAGGAGGTGGGAGCTGTGGGGTGCTGGGTGTCAGCTCGGAGCTGGGTTCAGTGCAAACCCTCCTGGAGAGGGGTTGGATCCGAGTTTTTTTAATCTGTTTTTATCTGCTCTTGGGATTTGGACTTTCAAGAGCAGCCAGGGGTTGGGACGTGGCTTTTCCAGCTGATTTTTGCAGCTTGGACTCGTTTCACAGCCATGCAGCCGTGGCTGAACTCCTGAACCCCTCCACGCTTCCAGAGCTGCAGCCCAGCCCTGGGCTGGCCCTGGCTCCTGCCTTTGGGGACATTGGGGACGTGGCTCCTCAGGGGTGGCTTTTTCACCCATGCAAGGGCTTGGACCTGACAATTTTGGGTGCCAGGAGCTGAGGGAATGACCAACAGCGGGATGTTATCCAAATAACCAACAGTGGTGGCAAAACCTGGGCACACAGAGCAGCTGCTCCAGGGATGTTCAGGCAATATTTAGTGCAAGATCCCCAGGGCAAAAAGAGAAATCCACTGGTGTTGCAAAGGTTTTCGAGCATTGCAAAGGGGGCTGTGATGAGATCTTGCAGCTGTGGGGGATTTAGGGCTGAAGGGACCTTAAAGATCTCGTTCTAATGGGCAGGGACACCTTCCACTAGAGCAGGTTGCCCAAAATCCCATCCAGCGTGGCTTTGAACACTTCCAGGGATGGGACAGTCCCTGCAGGGCTCTTCCCCGTGGATCTGGGAGCCCTGCAGGTGCTCAGGTCCCGGTGGGGTTCTGGAGCGTGTGCCAGGAGCTGCCGTGGCCGTGTGTCAGCAGAAGGGAATGTTCTCCTCCAGCATTTTCGAGGCAGCGAGCGAGGCAGGATCCAGATCTCATGAGTCACCTCCCCTGCACATGTGGGCTCCCCCCGTGCCAACAGCAACACGGCGTCTCCTAGCAATGGGAGCAGCCCCACCACAATAAACCAGTGGGACCAGTGCCCCGACAGCAAACCTGCATCCACTCAGCCTGCCTGATGAGGATTTTCCAGCTCTGTCCTGCAGGGAAAGCAGAGGGAAATCATTTGTCTGATTTGTCTGAGGCAGCCTCGAGGTCAGGGCTGCGTCTGCCCGTGGCTCTCACAGCTCCTCCATCCTAATCATGTTTCCCTCTTCTCCCCCCGTTTGTTTTTTTTCCATTAAATAGATTTTTCCCAATGGTCAGGGTGGGTGCATCCCACAAGCAAGCTCCTCCTTGAAAAATGGGAATAAATGGATATCCCTGATCCCCTCCTTCAGCACAGGATGGATCCTCTGCCACAGCCAGGGCAGCTACTCTGCCCTCAGGAAAATATTTCATCTGCTTAAGGTGACTGTCCCAGCTCTGGTCATTTCTGCTGTCTTTCAGCTTAAAAAATACTCTCCATTTCCCAGGAATTAATGTCCCCACCTGCCTTTAATGGGACTATTCTCACAGCTATTGCTGTAGGTAAAGACTTAAAATCAGCCAATAATTACTCCCACGAAAGAAACGCTGTTTTCTTGTCATGTTCCATTAAACTGCTCACAGCAGGAGCCAAAGAATTAACGGCCTTATTATCTGGCCTGCAAAATAAATCATATTAGAGAGGAGAGCAGCACACAAGACACCAGGGGTGCCAGTGCTTAACGTGTTTTAAAGGATGAGGGTGGCTTTGGGAAGGAAAGGATCAGGGGAAGAGGCTGGGTGGGGATGTCCCCTCCCCGCTGGGATGTGCTGGGGTTTATTTTCCATCCTGGGTGAGTTCCCTGGGCTCCGTGCAGGCCTGGCCGGGGTGGGGGTGTTGTATTTTTGCTGTGGGAGGTATTCCTGGGCTGGAATCCACCCGTTTTTCCCGGGGATGGCAGATGCCAGCTGGGGAAGGGGATGTGTGGCAGCAGGAACTTGAGGCTCCTTCGATTAATGAGTGTTTGCGTTGTTGCTTCCCCTCGAGCTGCAGAACCTGGCAGCCTTGGGCTGGCTTGGAAGAACATCAAATCCCCCAAGGAAGAGAGACAGAACTCCAGCCCTCCCCCAGCACTTCAGAGCTGGTGCTGGAGAGGGTTTGGAGCAGTTTCTGTCCCAGACACCTGCAGACACACTCAGGCATGAGCACAACGCTGGGGCTGAGCTCCTGCTGCTCACAGGGCTGGTTCCACCTTCCTGGGGCTGCTCACAGGGCTGGTCCCACCTTCCTGGGGCTGCTCACAGGGCTGGTCCCACCTTCCTGGGGCTCAGCTCCTGCTCACAGGGCTGGTCCCACCTTCCTGGGGCTCAGCTCCTGCCCACAGGGCTGGTCCCACCTTCCTGGAGCTGCTCACAGGGCTGGTCCCACCTTCCTGGGGCTCAGCTCCTGCTCACAGGGCTGGTCCCACCTTCCTGGGGCTGCTCACAGGGCTGGTCCCACCTTCCTGGGGCTCAGCTCCTGCTCACAGGGCTGGTCCCACCTTCCTGGGGCTGCTCCCAGGGCTGGTCCCACCTTCCTGGGGCTCAGCTCCTGCTCACAGGGCTGGTCCCACCTTCCTGGGGCTGCTCACAGGGCTGGTCCCACCTTCCTGGGGCTCAGCTCCTGCTCACAGGGCTGGTCCCACCTTCCTGGGGCTGCTCACAGGGCTGGTCCCACCTTCCTGGGGCTGCTCACAGGGCTGGTCCCACCTTCCTGGGGCTCAGCTCCTGCTCACAGGGCTGGTCCCACCTTCCTGGGTGTGAAAAAGTCATATTGTGTGGCTCTACGCAGATATTTACTATATGTAATATGCTAGGTAGAAAAGTTATGCTGTATTAACGTTTGAATAATACAGTGAATGTAGTTTTGTAATTAACAATAAGTTGTAGTACAATAGAAGCTGTGTATGCGTGTGATATTTTTTTTGCTCAAGAAGAAAAATTCCTCAGCACAGAGATAACATTTATAGGGGCCCCTAAACCTTCTAGTGAAGAAGAATTTATGGCCTCTTATCCACAGAACCCAACTTTCTCAAGGACGTATACTCTCATGTGTTTTTTTTAATTAACAGAAAGCTTTTGTGACAAGAAACGGCTGAAAATTACTTGTTTTACGTAAGATATGAATAGTCATAAACCGAAGGCTTAAAAAGGAAAACTTCTCTTTGTTCTGGGCCCTTCTCCTTCCTGGCCTTTGTCTAGAAGAGAGGGGGGACGGTAGTCCCGGGCTACCTTCTTTGCTCTTATTGTCTCATAAATTGTCCTACTCTAAATCGTTTAACTTTTATTATTGTATGTGTATTACTAATTTTTTATATAACCATTTTTATTTCTATTAAATTGCCAAAAATCACAAAGCGAGTGATTGGCATTTATTACACTGGGGCTGCTCACAGGGCTGGTCCCACCTTCCTGGGGCTGAGGATGAAGAGATTTGCTCAGTGGAGGAAGGCTCAGCTCCTGAGCTTTCCCAGCCCATGAGGGATTTGGCTGATGTGGGACACAGGTCAGGGCTGTGTCTGAGGCACTGGGAAGGCACCAGGAGCCAAATCCAGGCCAGCTCTGCCGTGGATTTGGTGCCACCCTTCCCTAGGACTCGGTTTTAGCTGGGAAAGCAAAGTCAGGGCTGGCTCCATCTGCATTTTCCTCCTGGTCTGGGAAGTTTCTCTCCGGCCCATGCACCTCCCTGGACTCCCAAATATGTCAGGAGAGCACAGGACAAAAAGGGAATAAATCTTCCTTAATTTGCTTCACGTTTTGAATTTTTTTTAATTTATTTTCTTCTTTTTAGGTCCTGGCAGACCAAATGTTCTCCCTCCTTCGTGGATGCACAGAGCAGCTGTGACATTTTTAACAGCACCTTCCTCTTCTAACCAGCAGCCTGGCAGGTTCACGTTCACACACCTTGGTCTACATTGATTTCTTTACCTGTTTCAGGGCTGATATTGCTGAAAAACTTCAACTCTGAGGACCAAGAGCCTCTGCTGATTTCTTTGCAGCTGCAGCCTGATGGCTTTCAGCTGCTTTGAAGGATTTTAGAATTAAGGGGTCGAGGCCTAATGGCACTTTAGGGTTGAAAAATGTCCCTTCACACTTGCAGGGAACATGGTCCTGGTCCTGTAAATGTCATTTCAGTGGAGGAATGACCTCAGCTGAGGACAGGGGGACACTTTGGAGTGACACCAGACAGGCCTGAACTCAGCTGAGTCGGGCTAGGAAATATCTCCATGAAATCCAGGCTCAGCCTGGATCCCAGCAAACCCCCCTGAACCTGTTTCTTTTACCATTTTCAAGAGTTTATTTAAAATTTATTCAATTTCTTTCATGTCCATTCAATTCCTGCAGGCACTGGAAATGTTGTGGCTTGGGTTTGTTTGTGGTTTTTTGCTATTTTCAAAATGTTCTGCTTTCCCCACTCCCTGCCTTTCCTCTTATTCCACAGAGGCAACAAAAAACCAAATTGCAGGAATGAAAAGGAAGCTGAGCTTCCTTATTGAGGCTTCAGGATTTGCTAAATATTACCACAGTCCTACCTGGGCACTGGGAAATGGAGTAGGATCGAGGAAATGTCTTGGATTTTTTTTGGATAAGGAAAAAATACAAATCTAATGCCCTCTTGTGGCTCCTGACAGAGCATGGCTGCTGAGTGGTGGCAGGGCTGGCTCATCTTTGGGTTGATTTGGGGTAAGAAGGGTAATTTTGGGGCAGAAAAATGTAATTTTAGGAATTTAGAACTCATAAAATTGCTGAGAAAATCTGAAATCAGAAGATCTGAAAATCCAGACTCAAACATCCCACCCCAGCAGTGACCTCCCACTGCCTGGGGGAAGTTCTCATCTGTTGGAGGAAATGTCCTAAAATTAGAGGACTGCAGCTCCTCCCTGCTTTTGTTTCAGTCCTTCTTCTTGGAAGGGGAAAATCTCTCATTCCAAATGAACCCTGAGCTGATCAAGCCCTGTGAGCCCCTTGTGGTGCTGCAGGATCAGCATCACTGCTGGGATGGCTCCTCAATATTTATTTCTTTTCCACGAGAAATTTTAGCAGCGCCAGCTTTTCTGTCAAAACAACGACTTCACGATTTCTGCAGAGATATTTTTGATTTGAAGTTTTCCTCTGAATGCCAGAAAAAAATTAACTTTAAAAGATGAGGGATTTTTTTATTTTAAATTTTCAGCTTTTTTGGCGGGGAGCCAAACTTATTTTCTTAGGGAAAAGTGCGAGCTGAGAGAGGGCAGAGTTCCTTTGGTGATGGCTTCACACCCCAGGAGGAGGATGCTGACAAAAATAACGCACAAGAGTGGAGGCTGCAGGCGTGGGATCAGCTCTGCAAACATCCCCGGGGTGAGCATCCACAGGGATCCTCCCTGCTGGGATCAGCCTCTCCTGCTCCTCCTTGGCCACAAGAAATGGGATTTATTTGGACACAGCACTCAATCCCAGACTGGTGTGGGTTGGGAGGGATCTCAAAGCTCGTCCCATTCCATGGGCAGGGTCATCTGCCATTATCCCAGCTTGCTCCAAGCCCTGTCCAACCTGGCCTTGGCCACCTCCCCATTTGCAGCAGAAAAAGTAGAGAAAATGTGACCTCACACCTTGGGAGCCCCTGGAAGTTTTCCTCAGGCTGGGATGCAGGGGAAGGAGCGAGCGGGGATTTTGGCAGGGACGCCCCACACATCTGCAGGCTCGGTGCTCTCTGCTCGTTTCTCACTTTTTCCTCTCTCAGTGTCCACTTCGGGCACAGAAATGGCTGAGAAAAGAAGAACCTGCAGCTTTTTTGGCTGCAGGCCTGGAGAGGAGCTGCCTGGTGGCTGTGGGGGAGCTTCCCAAGCTTTCTTTTCTCCCAGCTTGTGTTTGGGAGTGGGAGTGGGGTGGGAGGCAGGCACTGACAGCTGCTGGTGGGACGGAGGGCTCAGATGCCGTGACAAGGGAAGGGCTGCAGAGGGGAATTGGCAGCCTCTCCTCATGTTTTTTGGGAGAATTTCCCTCCTTTTCCAGGCTCTGCTCAAACCAGGGTGCTGCTTTCTGCCTCGAGAGCAGAGGCTCCTTAGAGGGGCTTTTCTTCCTCCCAACCAAACACAGATCTGCACAAAAGCACGGATCTGCTCCGTGCCAAGAGCTCCATTTCCTCCAGGATTTCAGGAACTCCATTTCCTGGGAATCTCTTTCCAAGAGCCTCGTGCTGATCCTTCCTCCCTTCGCTGTGGGTGTTTGGGGTGAGCACTGAGACTCCTGGGCTGGAAGAACATCCACGTGGTGCTTCCTCCAGGCCCTGCCACATTTACTGAGGTGAAACAAAGCCTGGAGAGGACTGGGAGCATTTTTCCCTGGGTGTTTCCCACTGGGGTGTTCACACCCAGCTCCAATTTCCACAGCCTGGCTCATCTTTGGGTTGTTTTGGGGTAAGAAAGGTAATTTTGGGGTAGAAAAATGTAAGGCAGGTGAGTGTCAGGACATAGTGGGAACAAGACCCAGCCAGGCTGAGACAGCTCTGGGGGTGTTACCACACTTTGCACCAGTCAGGGCTCCTAGAGAGAGGGACAGGAAGGTGCTGCAGGCAGGGAATGCGAATTTTTGCCTGTTGCTGCTGCTCACACCAAAAATAAAAAAGGAAAAGCCGCAGTTGTCAGGATTTTTTTGTGGTCTGGACAATGTGAGTTGTGCTGAGTGCCTGGAGCCTGCTGCCTGCTGTCCCCACCAGCACTCTGATGCCTCTTTGCCCCCTCAACACGCTCCTGACTTCATTCCAGGTGGGAATGCAAAGGAGAGGGTGGAAGGACAGGGAAATGGAGGGACAAACCCCAGAGAGCTCGGAGCAGAGCTGGCACATGGCAGAGAGCTCCAGCAGGAGCGTTCCCAAGCCCCGGGATCAGCAGTGGGACAGGGGAGTAAATTCAACACATATTTTCCATCCTCAGCTCTCCACACTGCCCCTAACCTGATCCCAGTTCGAGACACGCAGGCAGCTGCCAAGGAACTTTTATGAGTCACTGGAAAGGGAGCGTGCAGCAGGAAGGGCGCGCTCGCATCCAGCTGTCTCCTCTCTGCTGTTGTTTAGGGAGGACATTTGTGCTTGCTGAGCTCACCTAGGAAAGGGCCAGCGGGCCTCTGGATGCAGGGAAAACTGGTGCTCAGCCCAGCCTGGGAACAGGCTGTGTATTCCTCAGAAAAAAGGGAGAGATGGGGCTGGGCTGACGGAGCACAGTGCAGGATTTGGGGTGTGGGCAGCAGCTCTGCTCTGGGGGAGCCTCTCTGGCACATTCCCCTCACCCTCACAGGCTTGGACAGAGCCATTCCCCAGCCCCACTGCCCCCAAACCACCTGGGAAGTGGAAATCCCTGGATCTGGCAGTTTTTCAAAGCTTCTCACAGAGGGAGACGCTGAGGGCATCACCTAAAACCAGGCTGGTGTTCAGCAGCAGGGCTGAGTGACACAACCTAACCCTGCCCAGGAAATCCAGGTTAAATGAGACCTTAAACCCCTCTGGGTCTCTGACAGATTCTGCTGCTGGGTGTTCCTGCCCCTATTGGGTCTCGTCCCTGTCTTTAGGAACAACAGATCCAGCTAAACCCTGAAGAGTCAGACTGAAAATCCCTTCCCAAATGCTTCCTGTTGTTTTAACTCCAGCGATCCGTGCTACAGCCACGATCCACAAATTGCCTGCCTGTCCCCTGGTGTGCTTTAGGTATGTGGGACAAGGTGTGTGGCACGTCCTCAGCTGGAATTGGGGGAAAAAAACGGGAATGTGGTGAAAATTTTGTGTTAGGAGTTCAGAGCCTGTCAAATGAGGCTTTGTTAGTGAAATGCATCATTTCTGATTCCAGGCTGGTACCAGAAAGCAGGAGGTTTATCTTTAAGGCCACGACTTTCAAACAAAATAAACCAACAACTCTATTCCTTGTGAGAGAGAAAAGCAGGAGCCAAATGCAGCTCAGTGGTACCAAACCTGCCCTGCACTGATGCCTGGGGGTGGCTGAGTTGGAACAGAGACTGGACAGAGCTGGAGAATAAAGCAGAGATTTATTGAAAAGCCTTTAAGGATCCACCTTGGGCAGGACAGGAGCCTGGTCAGGGCTACACCCAAGGTGGACCCACAATGGTCACAAAATGGGCACAATATGGACAAATGATCATGAGGTCTCACATTTTTATCAGTTCTGGTCCATTTTCATATTGGGGTTTAATTGTCCAATTCCAGCTCCAGGCTGGGAGGTCCCATCCTTCTCGTTCCTCCCTCCAGCCACCCTTGTTTGTGCTTTTGGGCTGAAAGTTGTCCTGGGTGTGCAGCAGGAGAAGGATTTGTTTTGTGTCCCTGCTGTGTGCAGAGCTGAGTGAGCCTGAGTGTGAGCTCAGAGCTGCACCCTGGGCAGCACAGAGCCTGAAATAAATGGAATTAAAACTGAAGGCATCAGCCGAGCCCGGTTCGTGCGGGGATTTTGGGGCTGCTGGGGGTCCCCACGGAGGGGACAGCCCCGGCCCCGCCACCGGCATCACTAGATGGAGCTCACGCCTGCCTTTTCCCGAGCTCCCGGCGCCGCCGAGCCGCGCCCGGGGATGCTCAGGGGGTTCGCGGGTGTCGCCGGAGCTCTGGGAGTCGCTGCCATCGATGACAGCGACGAGGAAGATGTTCCCCAGGCTGCCGGGGGTGGGGACAGGCTGGAGGAGCTGCAGGATGTCCCCCCCGGGGCTCCGGGGCCGTGGGTCAGTGCAGCCAGCCTGCGGCGCATCCTGCGGGACAGACCCGGGGAGCGGGGCACCCCAGGGCGCTTCGCAAGGAAACTCTTTCCATGAGTAAAAACAACAAACCACGAGCAGAAATTGAATTTAAACCCAGCAGAGAGTCCCCAGCCCAGAAGAAAGGCCGGTGTGGGTGTCGTGGTGTGAGGGAATCCAGGGAGAGGGGCTGGGTGTGCGGGTGGGGGCTGCTCCTTTCGGAGAGCTCCCGGAGGATGAGCTGGGTGCAGGGAGCTCGCTGGGGTGGCCTCTGCTGGGACAGCTTCTTGGCTTGATTTTCATAAATAATGAGCTGTTCCTCGGCAGCTCGTTGGGGCACGAGGGAGAGGAGCAGCTGGGGCTGACACGCAGAATTGGTGGGGAGGCTCCAAACCCGCTCAGGCTTCCTGCGAGCCCCCAGGTCCCCTTCCCTGGGCAGGCTGGGCACAGCAGAGCACGAGTGGCTGCCAGCCCACAGGCTACAACTAATTAAAAATCCACTCCAGCCTGCAACTGGGACCCTCATTTTGCTTTATCATCCCCTTCCTCCTCAGCTTTGAGGTTAGAAAATGTCAGCACCATGCAAGACCCAGAGTTCTGGTGGGCAAGGCTGGGCTTCAGCCACCCTTGGAATTTTGATGGGTGAAGTGAGGAGCAAATGAAGCCATTGTACGTAAAATTGTCACTGCACAGTCCTGTCACAGTCAGGAAAAAAATCAGGCTACACCACCAGCAGATTTCCTGCTGTGGGATCGGATTTGCTCTTGGTTATGCCAGGACTGGGCTGGTGTTGGGAGTGTTTTCAATCCCTCAATAAAAATGTCTGGGCAAAGCCAACGCTGCGCTGCAGGGCAGAAAGAGAAGGGTGGGAAGGGCAGAGAGTGCTGGCCATGGGGACACGCTGGCTCGGAGAGAGCTGGGAGGGGAAGGACACAGCTCCAGGAGAAATGTGAGGGAAAACCTCAGGAGGCAGAAGGGGTGAGCCAGGATGAGTTAAATACCCAGATTTTGCGCTTTCACCCAGGACTGGGGCAGATGTGCACCAGGAGGATTTAGGATGGTTTTGGGGAGTGCAATGCCCATGGGATGAGGTATCCCAAAGGGTCCTATGGGTGCTGAGAGCTGCCTGACCTCCTGCTCTGCCCCGGGAATCCAGGAGAGAGGGAAAAGGAGCCGGAGCACCACGAGAGAACCCAAATGTGTTTCCACTTAGCTGCTCCTCCGAGGCCAAATGATGTAACTCCCGTGAAGCCCTGCAAGATGTTGGCAGGAGGAGCCCAGTGACAACTCCAACTGTAAGTTCCTGAGCTAATGAGCACAAAAGTTGAATAAAAATAATAATAAAAAATGTCTTTTTTTTTTTTTTTTTTTTTTTTTTTTTTTTTTTTGGCGTAACACAGCGATCCTCCCCGGGACTGTTTTCTGAGCTGAGAACAGCACAGTGAAGGAAAAATTCCAGCCCCAAAGACTCCTCTCCTCTGGGTCCAACTGGGCAAAGCCAAGGGGTCACCACCCATCAGGGCAAGCTTTTCAAACCAATGGAGTTGGGTTTTCCTCCTCCTGAGGAGACACTGAGCACATCCCTGCTCCAGAGGAGCCTCCCTGCCATCCCCTTCTCCAGCCTTTATGGAGTTAACCCCAATCATTCCTCCCGAGGTTGGGTTTTTCTCTGTGTGTGTGTGTTACCAGCGAGGAATGTTTTACTACAGCTCTCCACACAGCCACCAGCCTCCAAATGGACCATGTTACAGGAGAGCTAAATATTGTGTCAGGGACCATGTGTTTCTTGTAAGACGGGCTTGAGCCACAACTGTGTAGGAAATTGTTTATCTCTCTCCCCTTCTCCCTCTCCCTGCCTTTATCCTCCCACGGATTGCGTGGATGGCCGGGGCGCTGGCGATGGGAACTTTTCCTGGGGATGCTGGTGGGGTTTTCTTACAGCTGGGACTGTAGGGAGGGCAACTGCAGGCCATGACATGTCCCTTTCTGCTGGTGGCCTGTCCCTTTTTGCTGGTGACTTGTCCCTTTCTGCTGGTGGCCTGTCCCTTTCTACTGGTGACTTGTCCCTTTCTGCCCAGTGACACACCAGTCTTGCTCCCAAGGGCCACGAGTGGCTCTGTCCCTAAATTTGGGTGCCATGAGGGACACTGGGCATGGCCAGCACCCTGATGGGATGTGGCTCAGCACCACAACTGCCTGGGGAACCTCAGGGGGGTTGGATGGAGCCACCCCAGGTGTGCACAGGGAAATTTGGCCACAGGAAAATGTTGCCAGCCCAGGGTCAAGGTGGAGGTGAAAGTTCTGTGCTTTGCTGGAGATCTCGATGGCTGCAGGGTGGGTTAGAGAGCCAGAGGGTTGATGCAGAAGTAGAGCAAAAGGTCTGAAAATTGATTTATTGCTGCTGCAGCCAGCAGGGAGCAGAGCAGGGGCTGGGTGGGACACGGATGTGACCGTGGGCAGGTGAGGGCTGGGCTTGCTCTTCCACTCCTGACTCAAAACTCAGCAGAGGCACCACAGCAAAACCCCTTCTGCCTTCCCTGAAGCAGAGTCAGCAGATTTGGGATCTGTTTGTTCCCTGCACTGCTCTGCCAGAGGGATGTGAGGGAAACCTGAGCCCCTGGTGCCTTCTCTCCTTGTCCTTATCCGTCCATCTCGACGCCGTCCCCAAATGGAAAAAGGCACTTTTCCTTTTTACTGTCTCTGTTCTCTCCTGGCCACGGCTCTGTACAAAAGCATAATTGTACATAAACATCTGATTTCTTTTACTTTGCCTCAGTAATAGCTTGTAGCAACCCTTTCCAACATCTATTAATGCTGTGTGTTAGATCCAGACTGCAGAGCCCAAAATGTGACTGTCTTCCAGTAAAGTGGGGGAAAGGCTGAACCCAGATCAAACATTTGCTCCCTGGTCAGTTTTAGATGCATTAAAATCTGCATCTCCATATATTCTACAAAACATCTTGCTTTTAAACACCTTAGACTTTTCTCTTGATATTGGAGATGAAGCCCAGCTGGAGGAGACAGATGAACCCTAAATTTCAGTATCCCAAGTTTCAGGCAGCTGAACCAAACACAGAGCTTGGAAAAGGGGCAGCACTTCCACTGGGAAATTGTCTTTCTCTGGCTTGAGCCAAAAATCCACCCAGGTTCTAATGACATAAAGGCATGGTAACCCTCACTGCATCTCTGGGAATGGGAAAAACAGGCAGGGTTCAAACTCCCAGCTGGTTACAAACCCTGGGGAAGTGCCCTCTGCCCTTCCCTGTTAGGACATCATCAGGGTACCACCATATTTTCAAAATATCAGGGATTTTTGCATAAATAAACCATAAATCTGCATTCTCAGCTCTGTTTTCTTCCCTTGGAGCATGAAAACATCACTGGTAGTGGCTGGTGTGAGATGACAGTGACGGCTCTGGACATCCCATTGCTCCTTCAGAGTGATCCAACAGATGATCCTTAATGAGAAAAGGACACTGAAGAGTTTGGCTTGGAGAGAAAATCTGTCTGGGAAGATCTGCTGGGGCTGTCTCGAGGTGTTCAGGCTTTGCAGGGCTGCTAAAAGCCATCAGATTGTTTTTCCTCTCCAGCAGAAGCAGCAATTTGGGGATTCCCCTGGCTCTGCTTTGCTTCTTGCTGCTGTCACTGGTCTAAGTGGGGCTGGGTGAAGGAAAGTGGCTCTTGGTCCCATTATTAAAAATCCTGACCTGAACCACGAGCTGGACCTTTTAGATGCCTTTACCACCAGCCAAATCTATTGGGCTGCAGCTGAGAATCTTCCCCTTTGATCCACCTTTGCTATTAAACAGCTTCAGATCAAACCACGGAGCTCATTTCTAGGAAAGGAGAGAGAACAACCCAAATCTTGGAGCTGAGCAGCAGCAGGGAGCCCATCTTCAAACTGCATCTCCTCAGCAGCTTCAGAAGGAGAGCAGCTCATTTTTAACACCCTGCACGGCTCTTCAGCAATGATTAAAGCCCCTTAAATGTGCACCTTTTTCATCGCAGGCCCCGCTGCTGACAGGGTGCCAAGTACAACAAACCCCATCAAAAGCGCCGTCCCTGTGATGGATTTAATTGTCCTTGTCTTGTTTTCTGAGCGAGGAGAGCTGGAGGAGGAATAAAACCTGGAGAAAAATGTCCATCCTCGTGCAGAAATAGCCCCCTAAAGGCCGTGGAGGAGCCACGGGCACAAAAAGGAGTGTGGGGGAAATAATGCCCCTAAAATCCTTCCGAGCCCATTCATCACCGTGGCTGCAGTGATCGTCTCTGCAATAAATTCCCTCATCATCTGATTGGAATCTGCCATGAATGCCCTGCCTGTTACTCCAGAGGGAGATGGGCTGGAACTGGTGGATTGGTAGGAAAAATGCCTGGTTCTGGCAAAGATCTGATACCATCGGAGGAGTTACACCATGAGAGAGGGGATTAAAGAAATCTGTTTCCCACTCGGGGTTTATTCATCCCAGATAAACGTGTTCACTTCCCAGAGCCTTCCCCTCACACCCTGATTCCCCTCCAGTGGCATCTTAACATCAGAACTAACCCGGTTTTTTCCCAGTGAGGAAAAGGAGCTGCTGTCTGTGCACAGCTGTCTGTAAAAATGATTAAAACCTTCTCATCAAACTCCCATTAATTTATGCATTTATTTCAAAGTTGTCTCAGCAAAGACAACTCTAATTTCTCAATCATTCACATTACTCCCAGTGCTTCTGCAAACACCTCTCCTCTGCAAAAAATCTTCCACATCTGAACGGTGCCTGATTCAGGTTTTGTTTCTGTTTCTCTGCTGGAGAGACATGATTGGTTTATTAACATTTTTCTTTGCACCTGCAGGTCAACTTCCAGCCCAAATAATTGAGCCCAGGTTTGCAGAGAGAGCCTGCAGCCTAAACCAAAAATAGGACAACTGGAGTTCTCTGGAGAGGGCTGGGGCAGAGCCAGCAGCAAATCCAGAGGTAAGATCTTGGCTTTGCTGCAGCAAACAGCCCCTGTGCCCTGGCTCGATGGGTCTCTGCCTTTCTCAAAGGTCTCTGCTGTTTTTCCTTCCACTTCTCAGCTCACAGGACACAGAACATCGGGTTTTTTTGTTTTTTTGGTGAGCATTCCTGCTGTTTAAATGAGCTCCCCAGAGGGTTCTGGAGAACAAAGCTGCAAGGCAGGGCCGCGGGAGGACTGAGGCTGCTGCAGGAGCACCGGCACAGATTCCTAATAAACCATCTGCATTCCTTGCACAGCTCTGACTGCAACTCCCCAGCGTGTCCTTCACCTTTCTGGGAAGGCAGAACTGGTGAGGGTGGTGGGAAAATTGCTTCACTGGAGCCAAAGGGGGTTTTGCAATCAGTTTTAGTGGAGCCAGGGCTGCTTTTAACCCTGTGCGTTCCCATCTCTCTGGACCACCCTGTGGGCTGCCAGCACTTTAAGAGTGATGGAGGAAAAAGAAATTATTTCTTTTCTGTACAGATTCTCCCTGGGTGGTAGGGATGGCCCCAAAGCCTCCCTCTTCAGGAGAGGCTCTCTGGCTTTCTCTGCAAGGATCCTGTCAGAATTCATCTTCCATGAGCCCCAGAGTGTGCCAGGCTGGGTGTGAGTGCAGGATAATCATCCCTGTATCCTCTGTCCTTGGCTGCTTCCTGCCCATGGCTTCACCACGGGATGCCAGGACTTGGTGACAAAACACGGCAGCAAAATCCTTCCAAACCGAGAAAATTACCCGGGCACAAAATGTGGCTGGAGCTTTTCTCAGTGTTCTGTAGAACAGAGGTTTGACATCGGAGCAGGGACGGAGAGTCAGATCCTGAAACAGGGAGCAGAGCTTGGAGGGACGGATGGAAAATCTGAGCTCTGCATGGGGAGCATCTGAGACAGGAGGCTGGAACAGCTGCCCCGGCGCTGAACCATCCCCTCCGATGGCTTTAGCAGCGGCTGGGACACGATTCCCGCATCCCCGTGCCGATTCCCGTATCCCCGGTGCCGATTCCCGCATCCCCGGTGCCGATTCCCGCATCCCCGGTGCCGATTCCCGTATCCCCGGTGCCGATTCCCGCATCCCCGGTGCCGATTCCCGCATCCCCGTGCCGATTCCCGCATCCCCGGTGCCGATTCCCGCATCCCCGGTGCCGATTCCCGCATCCCCGGTGGCGGCAGAGGGAGGGTAAGGCGCAGGTACCGAGCGGTGGCCGCGCCTCTCCTGCAGCCTGGATTCCTTCCCTCCATCCGAGGAAAAGCTGTTCCCTGCCCCGGCAGGGACAGAGATTGCAGATCCCGGCTCTGCTCTGCTCTTTATGGAAGGCTTTCCACGCAAAAAAAGCATCCCCAGAATGAATGAAACGTTCCCCGCGTGCTCCTGGTGCTCTTCCCTTGACTCACTAACGAGGAAGCCAAGAGATTTTGTGGAGGGTGTTTTGAAAACGCTTTAACTGGTTTAATTCATAGCCAGAGCCTTGCTGGACTTGTCCCCAGGACGGTGTTTAATGCCTGCTTGCCTTGGGCCCATGGAGATTTTGTCTTGTTCCCTCTCTTGGCTGCAGCCCTGGCCCTGGGTATTTTCTGCTGGTCTTTGAGGCTATCACAAGAATGAAAACATTTGTGACAGACTGACCCAAGCTTCAGTTTTCTCCTGGCCTTGTTGAAAGGCACATTGCTCACTGCAGGCAAACTTGAAATGAACACACCGCAAAGAGGCCAGAGAGTTCATAAATTAAACCCGGAATAATTGCAATATCCCTGCAAGAAGGGTTTTCTTATCTTGATTTTCCCCTTTTTGCTCTCTCTCTCTCCCCTCCTCCACCTTGGATTAATCACTCCCAGACCAGGAACCTTCAAACAGATTTGTTTGGAGATTTGGCTGGAGCTCGTGGTGGCTGAAGCCTTCTTGCTTTCCCTACAAAATGCAGAGCCTGTTTGGAGAGGAGGGAGAGGTCCAGGATTAAAATCAGAACCCAAACAGCAACCAAGACGAGAAGTAGAAAGTTCCCTAAACCATCCCTGGCTCCTGCACATCTCCAACAGATCCTCTTCCCAGAGGCAAGAGTGGTGGAAATTGGGAATTTAATGTCTTTCTCAGCTGGAAATTTTAATGGACAATGACCCCAAAAAAGACCAGAATCCCATCCCAAGATGCTGTCCCACTAAGCAGGATGATGCCTGGGCAGGAAATATTTCAGGTTTTTTATCGTTTGAGTCATCCTGGTTGTGAACATCACACAAGCATTGGCTCACATGTACATCAGGGTACAGAGAAAAATTTTCTGCCTGAACCCTTCTCTCTATTTCTCTGTCCCAACCTGCAAACACTCTGAGGGGAATGATGCAGCAAAAGAAATGTTTTAGCAAAAAAAAAACCACCACAGAAATGAGATTTATGTGTGTTTTCTGGGAAAAATATCAAGTTTTCCCTGTTAAAAATGAAGGTGTTGGAAACCAAGTTGTAAAAGGGATTTGCCATGGGGCTGTCACCTGTGCTGGCTGTTCAGGAGAACTCCTCAACCTTCTGTCCCAAAGGGAAGGTTGCTGTGGATATTTGATTGAGGGATTTGTGCAGGAGCAAATCCTGCTCAGGGAGGTAACTGGAGCCTTCCCCGAACCCAGCAGTGGGAGAGGAAAGTTTGTGGAATGCAGAGTTCCCCTCAGCTTGTTCCAAAGGAGATTGGGAGCACAGTGATAAATAAATTTCAGGAAGCCTGGGGGTTCAGCCCAGCTGAGGGAAAAGCTGCTGGTGTCCATCCCAACACTGCAAAGCCGATTTTCCACTCGCACACCCGCCTATAAATCAGCTCTAAATGTACTTCTGCTGACATGCCAAGCTTTCCCTTGGATGTCATTCCGCAGGCACACGCTCCTTGGACCGCAGGTAATTTGGTGTGATGAGGGAACCTCCAGGAGAGGAGCTTTGGTGGGTATCAGTGGGAGATCTCTTGGATTAGACACCTCCAATGGATGCCAGCAGAGACTCCGACCCAGCCAGTGGGAATCCTCTGCCTCCGAAGCTCCTTGAGTCTGGAAAAAGCACGTTAGAAATCTCTTAAGAGGTTTTTGATTAATGCAAATTCATTTTTTTTTTTTATTGCAGCAAAGTAAAGCTTTGGTTTCTATTCACCTCCCCTTGAGGCTTGTTGAGTCTGAGGTTTCTTTGCTGAAACAAGCACAGCTTTTCTTTTAGATGGGACAAAAAGCATCCCATTCCTGTGTTCCCAAAGAATTCCAGTCACCAAAACACAACCACAGACGTGAGAACAAGTCCAGCACTCCCGGCTCCTGTGGGCGGCAGGAAAGGAGAAACTGGAGCAAAAGTTGAACCAGGATTTAATTTTATCTGGATTGATTCATCTGTCCCTAATTAGTGACAGCTTCCCAGGGCATGACGTAAGAATCTGCAGAGGTTTTTAAGGACTAACTCTGGGCTAAGATAAAGTGTAGCCGTTCTCAGAGAGTTCTTTTTTACGCCAGAAGAGATTTGGGCAGTCAAAGATGAAAAATAGATGAGATTCCACAATCACACATGTTGGAGACTAAAATCTTTTAGAGTACAGATCATGCCTTCTTGCCAATTTATTGTGGAAAAACCAGGAATTTTCCCATATCCTCTGGTTTAATATCTGTATTTACTTCTACTCCTAAAACTGCACGATTCACGGTGCTGTGCAGAGGGCTGGCGTACAAAAACCCTCTCTGATTGTTCTGGAAGCTCCAAAACCAGCTGGAAAAAAGCGGTGATGTTTAATGGCGCTTCAACAAAATAAATGAAGCAGTTAGCTAAATTAAAAATCTCTATTTTCTGGCTTTTCATGGCAACAATATGAGACGAGGCCAGAGGCTGATCTCGCTCACTTTGTGCTGCATTTTCCCTCTCCTCTGTTTCCTGTGTTCCCAGTCACACCTGCAGGTCCAATTCCTCACGTTCTACCTCAACTCTCCATGCTCACACCCTTGGAATCCTTCCAGGCTCCTTTTCTGCCTGCTCCTCTGTTGTCCTGGTTTTTCTGAGTTTTTCTAAAGCATTCTACTTGTTTGTAAGATGGAGTCAGATCTTTAATTTCTGTGCAATGTTAAGGGTCAGTTTTTCACTTTCTCACACTGGAACACAAACAACCTTTCTTGTTTTTGTTCACTGTCCTTTTTTACATATTTCTAGCCTGACAATAATGTTGGTTGACAGCTGGTCTGGCCAGTGGGGTGAAGGGGTGGCAACCCCAGAAGCCAATCCATACCCAGATCCACAAATGTATAAAAATGGAAGAAACAAACAGGCTCGCCCTCTTTTTGGGGAGCAGCTTTTCACTGCAGATATCCTGCCTCTGTGTTGTTGTTCTGTGTGGTGTTCCAACACTCCAACACTGCCCAAGCCGAGCTGGAGATCCAAGCTCCAATTCCCCATAAACTGATCCCTCTGGTGCCCTGACCATGCTCTGCTATTTCCACGAGCTGTGTAACACGGGGGCTCCTTCTCCTCTTTGTGACGCCCATAAAACCCCAGAATGTTTCCCCAGAGGAGGGGAAAAGGAGGATTTTGTGCTCCTTGGGGACGCTCGGGGATGCTGCGCACGGCCTTGGCCCAGCGGCGCGGGACCAGGCCGGGACACGTTGAGCAGATGGTGGCTCTGGCCTGCAGCTGAGGCCCGAGTTGCTGTGCTCAAATCCCATCTTTGATACACTTCCAGCTTTTATCAGATGGTTCCACTCAAGGTTTGGCACGGCTGACGTGAGGGGAAGGCCAGGAGAGCGCTCAAACAACGAGAGCAGCTGAGGAGCCCGGCACGGGAGAAGAGCCCTGTCCCCAAGGTGCTGTCACCACACCGAAGTGGGGACATCCCTGACTGCTCCAGCACTTCAATATTTACCTCCCTGTGCAAAAAAACCAACCCCCAAAACCCCAGCACTGCAGTGCTTACACAGCCTCCTCTCCCCGCTGCCACATCACACTGCAAGCAGCCTGCCCTGGCGACGTAAATCAAAGTTTTTGGGAGGATTGAGAGCGTGTGAGCGTTCTCTGGGAGTTAAAAGCCTTTCTTGCCTGGGTTTTGGCTTTGCATGACCCCTGCTCCTAATGCACTCCTCACTTCATTCACCCCTGCCAGTGCCAGTGCTCTTATTTATGACTTCAGTAATGGCTTTCTATCAACAGGCCCTGAAAAGCTGCTCCTTCCACAGAACATTTCTCCAAGTAAATCCTGCCCCAGCAGTATTCCCAGTCCGAGCTGAGCCCGGGGCCTGCCCGGGGCAGAGGAGAGGACTTTCAAAGGACTCCCACCGAGTTCAGCTGGCTCAGACCCCAAAAGAACACACACCCACACCCACAAGGCTCTAATAAAGGGCCTCATGGAAGGAAGAATCCTCACAATTCCTCACAAGAAGGAATCCAAACCTCTCCCAAAGCCTTCAGGAGGCTCCGTGGTTGTTTCACCATCCTTTTGCTGCTGTACATGGACCACAGGGTTTTACCTCTCAGGCAGCCCCACAAAGCTGACAGAAAATCCTTCCACAACACCGAGCCTGGGCTCTTTTTTCTCCCTCAACTTAAAAGCCAGAAAAACATCGAGAAATGCCTGTGCAGGAGAATCAATCACGCACAGAGGAACCTTCTGGGTCCCATGAAACAGCCTGTGCTTTCAGCCTTGGCAGTTTGTTCTTCCTCCTCTGGGGAGGCAGCACAGACATGTTTTCCATTTGGAATATCCCAGGGGTCTTGCAGCTCATGCTGAGCCCTCAGAAGAAAACGAGTGGCTTTTCCCAGCAGCAATCCCAGCTACAATTGAGAAATGTTGGGTTTTTTTCACCATACCCAGACTGACACTTGGTTCAAGGCACAGGAAAGCAGAGACAGAGGGTCCACCCCAGAGCAGGCCCAAGAAATCCATAAATCAGAGCATCTTTAGCTCAGTTCTTCAGCTCAGCTCAGCTGTTCCACAGGCCAAGCACTGCCTTTTATTGGTGTCATTTACTCAGCTGTCCAGTGGGTGTTTTATCCTAAAGCTCAGGAGTGGGGGAATGGGAACCTGCAATGAACTTGTCTCAGATTGAAACAGATATTTCAGGAGAATAAACCAGAGGCTGGACTGAATAAACACAGCAGGCACTGAAGGGATGCACAGCTGACATAAGATCTGGTGGGTGAGTTCAAGGAATGGGAGACTGAGAGGTGCTGGAGTCACAGATCTCCTGGGGCTGGAAAGGGGACTGAGCTCTGCACCTTGTGGGAGGGACTGGAGGAGGTTTGGTGGACAGGGAGGACATGGACAGGGAGGCTTTTCCTCCACCACAGCTCCTGGGGAGTGTGGATTTTCTCCATCTTCTGCAGCTCAGGGAAGCCTCTGGCAGATTGTCCTGTGGGATCCTGGGTGCTCCTGAGGAGCTGAGCCCTGATTCACAAAAATCCTGAAGAACAAAACCCAAGGTCTTTGGGACAATAAGATTTGTCCCAGCTGGGAGAGCCCCAACTGCTGCTGAGGGCGAAGGCAGGGATGAGAGCCAGAGGAGCTGCCACAGCTCTCGGTGCGTTTGGAAACCACAGTGTCCTCCTGTGACCCTGGCTCTGCTCTCCTTTCCCTCTGACAGGCAAGGATGGAGGAAGGGTGGATCCAGCTCTTGGCTCCTGATCTCCTCCAGCAGCCTGGATGATCTGAAGGACAAGTCAGGGCCCGTTGGCTCTGGATGGAAGCTGCTGGAGGTGTGAATTCCCCGTGGCTGGGGTGGGTATGGGGCACCCAACAATTTCCTGCCTCCTCCCAGGGCACAGTGGAGGTGCTGATAGTCCCAGGGAACCTCCAGCTCCATGCTGAGTAGAGCCAAACCTCCCCCAGCATCAAAATCCCATCTAATTCCATCGGGGAGTGGGACTGTGTGGACAGGCTGCACCAACGGGAAGGTTGTTGTCTCTGAATACCAACAAAAAAAATCAGTTTGGTTATCTTTTAAAGAAAATTGCACGGATTCAAGCCAGGCTTTCAGAAAAGTGGGTGTCACTGGAGCCTGGGATGGATGGCCTGGGATGGCAGGAACTTCCAATGGAATTGTCTCTGCTCCTGGTGGGGATTTGGAACAAGAGGAGCTTTAAGGTCCCTTCCAACCCAAACCAATCTGGGATCCTGTGACCTGTGGATCACTGAGAGCTGAGAGCCTTGGGAAGGTTTGGACATGACCTCCTCCCCCTGCAGCCCCCATGGCTGGGGAGAGCAGATCCCATTCCCTGGGGAAGGGCAGATCCCATTCCCTGGGGAAGGGCAGATCCCATTCCCTGGGGAAGGGCTGATCCCATTCCCTGGGGAGGGCAGATCCCATTCCCTGGGAAGGGCTGATCCCATTCTCTGGGGAAGGGCTGATCCCATTCCCTGGGGAGGGCAGATCCCATTCCCTGGAGAGGGCAGATCCCATTCCCTGGGGAAGGGCTGATCCCATCCAATCCCTCCCCAGGGAGCTGCAGGGTGGATGCAGCAGTGGCCCGTGGGGTGAGAGCTGGGCCCAGGCTGTGCTAAAGCATCGCAGATGTTTCATATTCCTGCTCCCTGCTCCAAGGAAAGGGAGAGAGGAGCTGCACAGAGCACAGCAATATTTTTTTTCAATCCATTCCATATGTTTCCTCCATAAGTCAAGATTAAGCAGCGGTGCTGGTTGGAATAGGAATCAGCCAGAGGCTGCTCGGGGGCTCTGGAGGCAGAACAACCCCAGCACAGGCCCTGACCTGACTCCAGAATCCATTTCCATGGGGACTGGTGGAATTGTCACCTCTCCTGCTGCTGCTGCTGCCTCTGCAGGAAGGGCTGGTCAGCCCTGGCCCCACCTGCACGGTGGGAAATCCTGAATTTTGGCACAGCTGATGGGAGGATTCGTGTTGTACTCACGCCTGAGGTGGCGTTCCCGGGAAAAATGAGTCCTTCAGATGCCTCAGCCCCAGCCAGGTGTGTGAACATGAAGGTGGCAAAAACCTCCCAGCTCTGCTACCTTGAGCTTCCCATTACCACCACTCCCACCAGCACACACCAAATGTGTTTAATTTAAATCAAAAATTTAAACCCTTTTTTTTCCTTGATTTTTTTTTCTGATTTTTTCACTCATTTCAGCCATCCCCACTCAGGTTGCTCAGCTACAGCCACTGCAAAAGCCATCACTGAGGATGGAAGTTCCTCAGGGAATTTCAAACCCAGCAGCCAGGAGGAGAAGGAATTTGCTCCCTCCTGCAGGACACACTCAGAAGGATTGTGCCAGCCAAGTGTGCCCCAAATTCCCCACAGAAATCATTCCACATGTGGGGGATCTTTCAGGCTAAAGTCTAATTACAGCTAATTGCTGTTTGATTTTGGTCCTGCTTCTGTAGCCATTAAAGGAATTGTTGAAATGTCTCTGCTAAAAGCCTTTTTCTTTTTTTCTTTCCCTCTTTTTCTTAAATCATCCTGGGGAAAAAAAAAAGAAAAAAAAAAGAAAAGAAAAAAAAAAGAAAAAAAAGAAAAAAAAGAAAAAAAAAGAAAAGGGGATCGTGTTGCAACCCTGGGAGTTCATGAATGGCCATTAGCTCTCCAACCATCCTGCAACAAAGAGCCACGGGAAGCCTGATGTTTTCCCAGAGCTGAGAACTCACAGCCTCGAATTTTGCAGAACTGAGGAGAATTCTGCTGTTTGTTAATAAAACCCGTCTGGGCAAGAGGCTCAGTTCCTGGAGGAGATGGGAGAGGTTTGCAAACAGGAGGGAAGGTGCTCTTGTCTGGGGAGAGAATCAATGATATTTTTTGGGTGTGTTCCCCAGGGTACAGAAATAGCTTTGGTTCTGGAGTTTCTCATTATTTTCCTCTCCCTGACCCACATTAATTTTATATTTTGCCCATCTCATGGAACAAGCAAAGAGAGAATGCTGGCAGGGCACTGGTGAGTTCAGGAATCCACTGGGAGCTTCCCTTGGCACGGCTGGTGCCAGGATCATCATTAATTATATTTCTCAGCCCTGTTTTTTATCACAGATATCCAAAGAGAGAATGAAACATCCCGTGTGCCCCAAATCTGGTGAGTTCTCATGTTCTAATGGCCTGCAGCGAGGCCCTCCCTTATCAATTCCCCTAAATCTATACACACACCTTCCAGCCATCCCTCCCAAAGGCTTTTCCAGGGTTTATTTTTCTATCTGAAAATTGACTTTATGTGGAGGTGTTGAGCAGGTTTTAGGAGAAGAAAGAAAAAAGAATTTTTCTGTCCTGGGAGATTCCTCCATCCCCCTGTTTCATTTGGAATGAAAAGCTGGAGTTGGGATTGATGTTGAAGGATGAAAATATTTTTTTACTATGTCCATGGAAGTGCTTTGGGTTTATTCAGCATTTGGTAAATAAAAATCATGCACACACACAAAAAAAATCACACAGAGAAAAAATCATTAAAAAAAATGTTTCTTTCTGGGTTTTGCTATTTCAGCATAATTTTCCCAAGAACTTCTCCATTCCCATGGGATTTTTGGGGGGGCTGGAGCATTTGGAAGAAGCTCCTGGATATGAGGTGGGTGGAAAAAGCAGTGGAAGGACTGGAGAGGGGTTTTTATGGCTCCTTTAAACACATCCTGGAAGAGACGCCAGGGGAGATCCCCAGGCTCTCCCACCTCACCCAATGTGATGTCCCTCTGGAGAATGGAGAATATTTCTGCAATATTCCCATTCCTGAGTTTTGTGCTCTCCAGAGGGGACCAGGACTGCATGAAAAGTTTTCTGAGTGTGGTGAGCCACAAACTGGAAACCGAGAGCAGGGAGTGATCGCAGAAAACACCGGATTGCAATGCCAAAGGGACTGGATGGAAAGAGGAGCTGGTGCCACCCCAGCCCTTGGAAAACAGGGAGCTGCTTTGCTCTGTAGTTTTTTCCTTTTTTTTCCCCTTTTTCTCTCTGGCTGCTTCCTCTGCTCCGAGAAGCCAAATGAGCTCATGGTCTGAGGCTCCCGAGTGAACATGAGCAGAGGGAAGATGACTTTGGCTGGGAAGAGGAGAGGGAATGGAGCTGTTTGACATCCTCCTTCCCTCTGGCACTGGGAGGGAGCAGGAAACAACTCAGGGCAAGGACACGCACACAACAGCCCCAGAATCACCTCTGGAATTGTGGAATCACGGAGGGGTTTGGGTTGGGAGGAACCTTAAAGCTCCTCTTGTTCCCCCCCCTGTCCTGGGCAGAGACACCTTCCGCTATCCCAGGTTGCTCCAGCCTGGCCTTGGACAATTCCAGGGATCCAGGGGCAGCCACAGATTCTCTGGGCAATGTTTTCCATGGGGTTTCATGGCTGCTGCTCATTCCCACTCCAAAAACAAATCACCTCCTTCACTTGGAGTGTCCCACCCCGTCCAGTGGACTTTGAGATGATTTCTCAGACCAGATGGGAGCCCAAATCTCCACCAGGAATCCACAACAGAGATTGAAAACCGCAGTATTCCAGCTGACTGCTTATCCCAAATTAAAATTCCTTTGAGCTGGTGGCTGCTGCCTCTCTGGCCACTGAAGCCTGCATGGGATATTTTTATCCAGGCTCTTTGGAGCAGGATAATGATATGGTGGTGCCTCCTCCCTGCAATTCCGTGAGCTCTCTGCATTTGGAAGATGAATCCAGCCATGGCACTTCCATGCTAAATAGCAGGAGGGAAAAGAACGAGCTCTTGATTAAAATCTGTCTAGACAGCAACAGCTCCTCTATTTTTAGGAACCAATTTAGAGGACCAAGGTATGGAGGGATTGACTCCACTTCCCAAAAATCTGATCAGTTGATTCTGATGGATGGAGTTCTCATGGTCACTCCTCAATTTATCAGTTTTGGGATATTTTAGTGTTTTCCTGGAGTCTCCCAGTGGCTCCCAGAGCAAATGGGACCTGTAGAGGTGGAATTTAGTCATGGTATCATAGAAGAGCTGGAGCTGGGAGCTGGAAGTCTTTTAAGGTGGGACAATACTCATATAAAATGAGATCTTTTGAGCCATCTTATGGGAACTGGCAGCCCTTGAATTTTGCAGAACTGAGGAGAATTTTCCTGTCTGTTAAGGAAACCCTCTGGGCAAGAGGCTCAATTCCTGGGAGGAGATGGGAGCTCTGAGGTGGAATTTAATCATGGAATCATAGAAGAGCTGGAGCTGGAAGTGTTTTAAGGTGGGACAGCACTGATATTCAATGGGATATTTTGATCCATCTCATGACTTTTGAAGGCTGGGGGTTGGTGCTCCCATAGAGAAGAAGAACAAACCCTGCTAACTTTCAGACCATTTGTGTAGCTTGGAACTCCCCAAGCCCAGAACTCCCAGCTGCCTGTGGAATTCCTTCCCCAGCATCCACCAAAGCCTCTGAAGGGACAGGCTGTCACACAGGGCTGATGCCCAGGGGACTCCATGTGGCAGCTGGGCCTCTCCACTTGCAGCTCAGCTTGTCCCAGTCCCAGCCAAGGATAAACCCAGTTTTCAGGCCTTGAACTGCTGCTGGCAGGACCTATTTTTTAGGCTCAGCCTAAGAGTAATTTACTCTTCCTGAGGAAAAGCTTCAGGATCCCCATCAGCTGTGCTCAGGGTGGCTGTGACAGCACTAAAGCCCTGATTTGGGGACACTTTGAGGCCCCATCCCCAGTGCAATTCTTGCTGGTACTCACTGTGACTGGGAAATCAAGTCACTTCATTGCCCCATTATTTAAAGCTGTTGAGCAGAGCCCGGGTTGAGGCTGCATTTTCCATCCCCTGACAGTCCTGGTGAGTGGTTCTGCAGCTCTCAGCCCTGGCTTTGGTTACAAACTCCACAATTATTGGCCTCTCAGCCACACCGTGGCTCTCCAGGGGCGATCTGGCTGAAACTCTTTGGGCTCAGTGAAGAACAAACAGTGACGTGTGAGGAGGTGTTGAGCAAATCAGGGTCTGCAGTGTTTGGGTACAAAATTGCTTCTGCCACAATCGATTTCTCTTGCAGAGGAGCCTGATTCAGCCAGGCAGGGGCTGCTGGGGGTTGCTCAGCACTGCAAAAAGCAGTTCTTTGAATGGTGACTCTCTGATCTGGTGAACTGAACAAAGGGAAATAAAGTGAGACACTAATTGAGATGTAATTTAATTTATATGAATTCCTAAAAGGGTTAGAAGGAGAAAATCAGAGCTTTTTTTGTCCCAGTAGAAGAGCTGATTTGCAGTTGCTCTCCTGACCAGTGGCATTAAAAAAGGACAGGACAAGAGGAAAAATGAAGAATTCTGTGTTTTTCCAACTCCTCTGTTTGTTTGGCCTTTGTGGCTCTTTCTTTTTGAGAAATCTCCATCCCGTGAGTGTGGAAGCAGCAGCAGGAAGAGGCTGGCACTGCACATCTGGAATAAAACTTCCTGAGCTCTGTGGAGGTGGTGGGGCTGCAAAGCCTTAATGAGAATCCCAAGCTTTCCAAAAGTGGCTGGGAAAGAGGGGCAGGGAGACAGCAAAGTGCCTTTCATCCCGAGCTGGGGAACATGGAATGACTCAGTGTGTGCTGACTTTTGTGCCTGAGATGTCTTCAAGCCCTTAATGATTCCTCCATCCACAGGCAGAAGGGTTTAATGTGCTTTAGATGTGAGTCACAATTCCAGCCCTAGCAAGGCAGAGAAACCCAGGGAAAAAGAAGGAAAAAGAAGAACTGGATCTTTATTTTGCCTGGGGATGAGTAACCCCAGGCAGCCTCTAACTTTCATCTCAAGGGTATCATTCAGAGGCAGCCTGGGGACCCTCCCAGTGCCACACCACGCTGGTGCCACAATGCCAGCGTTATTTTGGGAGCTGTGTCTGCCTTTCCAAGGCCATGATCCCTGCTCCCTTTCCCTGTCAGCATCCCAGGCTTCTCCTAGCCCGGGACCATCCCAGTCCCTTGGATGACAACTCATTTCAAAGGCAGACAAGGCTTCCCACAGCTATTGTCCTGTGGCTGTCTGCATATTTGAGCCCTTCCCTATTCCTGCTCCCATTGGAAGCTCTGAACTTCAGCTGAAGGCACACAAATTAAACTTTGAACTAAATAAAAGACACCCCGCTCCCCCCTCCCCGTCCAACCTTTGCTGAAATGCTCTTTAAAAACAAGTCCTGATATATTCTAAACTCAAAACCATCTGGGTTTCCAAGCCTCAGGAAATTACAACTCCCATTCTGGAAATAAAATACATGTTTGTCCATAGATTGTATTAATTAAACCCTATAATATGGAGAGGGGCCAGGGAAATGCTTTCCTGCTGGCTGGCAGATTTGCATGGCAATTTATTATTTTACCAATTGTTATTAATATAATTATTATTATTATTATCATTATCATCTTTTCCTTCATGTCTGCTGTGACAGAATGTTCTGTGCTGATCAAGAGAGAGAAGTTACTGGTTCCAAAGTGATCTGACTGTTGTGTATCTCCCTTGTTTCCTACTGGGGAATCCCAAATCCTTGAAGATGTGCTGATTTATCGATTGTAGGGTGGGACCTCAGCAAGGAAAAGGTTTGGGATTGAGTGGTGAGCCTGGCAATTTATAAAAAAAATTATTAAAAAATTATTTAAAAATTTAAAAATTATAAAAAAATTATAAAAACAAGCACTGGCTGCCTGAAGGTGACAGATGTGTCCCAGGGTTGTGGTGGTGTCCCCCTGCTCCTGTCCCATGGATAATTTCCCATCTGTGGAGCACTGGATGGGGAATTCCCTCATGGATAGAGCCTGCCCAGTGCCACCATCCCTGCTCCTGAGCCGTGTTCCTGCAGCTCCCAGGCCAGCAGCAGGGTAGGAAATGCCACATCAGAAACATTCCAGCCACTGGGCAAAATGCTCTGGGGATTGGGAAAAGTGCAGACCTCAGTTGTTCTTGGTGGGGTTTGCATTTTTTCCTGGTGAGGTGAAGGGCACGGAAAAACCACGGTGCTCTCTGTGGTCGGAGCTATTCCCAAACACCAGAGCAGTTCCTGGTTGTTAAATCACCCTGATTTAACAGGAGAAGGTGGGGTCAGCTCCTCCAGCAATAAACCCAACACCCAGAGGGTGCAGGAGCTCCTGGGGTTGTCCTTTCCCAGCCGCTGACCCTTCCTCAGAGGAGAGGAGCCCGAGCAGCCTCAGCAGCAGGATTATTTGCAAAGACAAGGCTTGAACTTGTGGATTCTGAGCAGAGGCCAAATTGTCTCAGACTTCAATCCGTGCCTTCACTCCCCAGTTGTGTCAGCCCATCCTAAGTTGGAGAAATCTCTGCCAAAAGAAATCTGGACACAGATTTTGGATTCCAAACCCTGGAGCTGGCGATAGTTGTATCAAGAACTACGAAAAAATTTAGGGACGATTTTCACGGCCAATTTTTTCTGCCTGGATGCAGCTCATGGCGTGCAGGTGCTCCAACACCAATACTGATTTTGTGAGGTATTTTTATGGCATTTTGCTGTGCCTGTGCCGTGGGGAAAGGGGAATTATTTACACAGGAACGATCTGTAGGAAGAGCACGTAGCAAACCCAACTTCTCATCCTCATCCAAGGGGCATCAAAACAAGGTTTGGAGCAGAAGCAGCTGCGAGCTGGATGTGGAGTGCCCATCCCGGTGTTTTTAGGGAAGAAGCATTTGAGGAGGCAGCCAAGAAACGTGGCAGTCTGCAGCTGCCACCGCCCTGCCACGGGAGCAGCCCCAGCTGCCCGGGAAGTGCCACGGGATGGGAACGTGGCTCCATCCCAGCTCCCTGCCCTCCCCACACCTCAGCCTGGCTTCACCCAGCCCTCCCCTCCCTCAGCAGCCAAGGCTGGATCCCTTCCCTGCAATTAGCAGCCCAGGGATTGAGTGTTCCATCTGGGACACGCTGGGATGCAGTGACAGCTCCCTCCTCTCCCCGAGCAGGGCGTGTAGAACGAGACAAAACACCCCGGTCCCTCTCGCCCCTTGTTCAAATAAATGTCAGCTCCTCTGATCAGCCTCTGTGTACAAGCACGCAGCCAGCAGGAGAAAATCAAACATCAAAAGGAAGGAAAAGCCCCGCACAGGATATTGCCATCAATAGGAGTTCTGGGGATGGAGATGAAATGGAAAATTGAGGCTCAATCTGGCTGAGAGAAGTTAAAGGCTCCCTTAACCCTTGAGCTGACATGAAAGGCAGGAGAGCTGGGAAAAGCTCAGGGTTACTTCTTGTTCCAAAGGCACCTGGGACATGCTTTTCTGAGGAATTTCAGGGAATTTGACGCTTAAATTCCTTGGAAAGTAATGCCACAGGTTCCTTGGGAATTGCCACTTTAATTGCTGCCACAGATCCAACACAGCACTAGGGAGAAACCAAATTTCCTTCATTTTTCTCTCACCGTAATTTTTCCATTATTCTTTTCCTGGTAGAAAGAGCTCTTTGTTACTGTGATGAGGGGGGAAAAAAAAGGATGATAAAGGAGAAAGGGAGCAAAGGAACAGGACAAAATTTTCTGCCAGAATTTTTTACTTTGGGCTGAGAAATAAAGGAAGAACTAAAAGAAATCCCCGACGGAGAATTCCTGGCAGCTTTCATGTCACAACCTCTGACCCTTTGGCCACGTCAGCCAAAAGGCTCCTGCAGACAGTCTGACCTATTCCCAGCTCTGTGCTCTGGGCACTGGGTCAGGATTAACCCAGCCTTGATTGGGAAATCAGAGCCCAAATCCAGTGGGGGGTCAGCAATCCCCCCATTCCCACTGAACTGGGCACCCCTAAAGGGCCACGACCCCCAGCTGCCACCTGAAATGCACATGAGGTCGGGATTTATCCTTAGAAAACTCCATTTATTTTCCTAACATCTCTTTTTTGTTTATTTTAAGGAATAATCAGCCGTCGAGTTTGTATTAGGGGCTGTCTCTTCTGGCACATTTTTATCTGACAGAACAAAGGGATTTATTTCTGCAGCGAAGAAACAGAAAAATAACTCGTAAAGGCGACTGTAATTCCGTCTATTTGAAGTTGTTTTGAGCTCTGCAGCAGCCCCAGATAACTGCAGGAGTTGTAAGTGTGGAGGGGACTTTTATCTCACTGCCTGGATAAGCATCTCCTTGACTTTATCCGGGATTTCTCAACATGAGCCTCTTGTTCAATAACAGGAAGCGACATCATAGAATTATTAATGTTGGAAAAGATATCTGAGATCATAAAGTCCAAATCCCTGGGTCCAAATTCTCCCCAGGATTTGGGATGAAAACCTGGCTGGCTGGTGAGGGACCCCTCTCCCCAGAACAGATCCATCCCATGGGATGCATTTGGGAGAGACACAAACACGGGGTTTTTTTGCTGGCTCTGGACATTCCCAGCACTCCAGGGAACCTCGGCACAGAGAAAGAGGAATAAAAGAAGAGAAGAAAGAGGAGTAACTCCATGCTGAGGCATCCTGGAGCAGGGCAGGGCGAGCAGGTCCCATCCTGACCCAGACAGGCACATTCCCACCAGGAATTGGGTCTGGCTGTCCCTCGCTCGTGCCAGTTCTTAACCAGCACCACTTGCCTGGCCTGAGCTGACCCCGCCAGTACCTGGAAGCAATGAAAGAGAGGAGCCACGGAGGCAAAGGGGTTGTTATTTAACAGGTTTGACCAGCAGGGAAAAGGGGATCTGGACCCTCACTCCGAGATTCCCGAGGTGTTGGTGCTGCAGGAACCCAACCCTGTCCCTGGGCTGCATCCACAGCTCCCATCAGGGTCTGCGTTCCCTAATTTCAGGTGTTCCACTGGCGTTGCTTCCCCTGTTTTGTTGGAATAGCCTGGATTATTCCCTGTTGCAGCAGGATTAGGACAGAGTTGATGAACTGCAGGTTTTCCTCAGGCACAAATTCCCATCCTGCAGTCCTGGCCATTAACAGGCAGAGCTTGCACTGGGAATTTTGGGGATAAAACACCTCCCGAGGGGCAGGAGGGGGCTGAGGGTGCTCAGGATGAGCTGTGGGTGCACTCCCAGCCCTGCTCTGCCCTTTGGGATGCCCCAAAGGCGGTGACAGGGGCCATATGGAGCTCGGGGTCCCGACATACATTTCCCAAAAGCTGCTGGAGGCATTCCTGTGCTGTGAATAACGTGCTGGAAAGGAGCCAGGCTGGGGATGCTTCTCTGCTCGCGTCATCCCTCGCTGCTCTCCCACCTCTGAAGGATGTGGTGTTTCCCTCTCCCGCTTGGATGTCACTTTGGATTTCAGCGGGCCATTAAAGCCCAATTTTTCATTTTTATCCGTTTTTTATCCAGTTTTTCAGGTTCGGCGCAGTCCACGTCAGAAAACCTCTGGAGCTTTTTTTACATCGCCTCGAGGAGATGATTTCCTCGAAAAAGCCTCGGATTTCTGCAGCTATGCAAACATTCCTGGGACATCCTGTGTGTGGATGTGATTAAACTCAGCACACACCCCCATTGCACGGGGGGTTCTGCTTCCATTTGGTGGAATTGTCACTCCAGAGAGGTGACATTTCCTCCTTCCAACCTGCTTCCAAAATAGCTGAGTGCCTTAAAAAGAGGCATTGAACCCCTAATTCCATCCCTTAGGGAAATAAAATAAATACCCAAAGTTGTTTAGGAATAGCAAATTGTTAGGAGCAAGCTCTAGATTTATATTTCTATAGAAGCAGCAAATAAATAAATATGATAATTGAAAAGATTGGATCTGTTAGGTTGGGTTTTTTTAATATTAAAGCTTGGGCTCAAACCTTTGTTCAAACCAGATGTGTTCCAGCTGAGGAGGAATATTCCAAGCAAAGTTTGGTTGTTTTCCCAGCGTTTCTAAAGCCAAATCCACACTGGTTGATAAAATTTGATATTAAAATCCAAATATTAATTGAGACTGAAGCTACAAGAGGGGTTTATTTCCTACAGCAGAAAACCTCAATGTTTAAATTTAAAGTAGGAGATGGTTTGGAAAAGGTTCATTGACTGTGACAAGCAGGAATCAACCTCTGTCCCCAGCAGCTCAGGGACACCCAGAACATCCTGAAGACTGCTGAAATTAGGGATTCAGCAGTGAAAATAATTGAAAATTACATTTTTCCCACGTTTAAAATATTTCAAAGAAAATACTGTTTGGAAAAAAAAATATATATATTCCCAAAAATAGAAATATACCTCTCAAAATATAAAAATTAAGGAACGTGGATACATTTCCAATAAAGAGCTGTGGCTGTGACCTCACCCCTGCTGCAGCTCCTCCTCTCCCACCAGCCCAGTTCGGGTTTCTCCATGGCCAGGAAATCTTTCTCACAGCCCTTAACTCCCAGTTTTGGTCACGATTTCCGAGCTTGTCCTGAATTATTGGAACATTCCTGGCTCTGTCCCAGCCCATCCTATCTGGGAAGACTCAGCAAGGCCCCACTTTGCCTTTTTTGTGTTGAGGTTCTTGTTCTCCGGGACAATTTCCTTCAAATAAAGCCAAATACAGGAGTTAATTGGGAGCTACAGTGCAGAGTTTTCCGTGCATACAGAAAAATCCAATGTCAAATCATCCCGAGGGAGCAGCTCCTGTCAATGCTGCACCTTTGCAGAAAGGGAGACTCCAATTAAGACTTTCTAATTAACACAAAATCTCCAGAATTCATTTTTCTGCGCCCCTGTGGCTCAGGGCTTGTGGATGCTGCCCTAAAGGAGGGGATAAATGAGGGCATGGGCAGAGGGATTGGGTTTTTTGAAGGGGATGTGCAGCCTGGAGCTGTGCTCTGCTGGAAGGTGTGGGAGTTTTAATCCCTATTTCCCCTCCCTGCAGCATCCACAACTTCCTCAGGTGCCTCTTTCTCCCCAGATCTGAGGGACCAGAGGGGACAGAGTCATTTTCTAGGCAGCCCAACAAGCAAAGAACTACACAAACCCCGCTCATTGCTCACTAGGATGTGTTTAATTAGAGCCACAAGGCAATAATTTAGGACTGAGTTTTTATTTTACCCTAAAATGTCCTTAAAGCCTTTACATCCCAGCAGAGACCAGCAGCTTCTGCTGTGCTTTGCTCTCCTGCTGCAAGCATGAAAACTTCCCTCTTAATAGATGTTTTCTCTCAGAAATCCAGAGTGAAGCGATGGAATTAGAGCAGGACTCACGTGCCTGTGTTCACCAAGGAATATCATTAAATCCAGTTTGCATTCAGAGCAGGCTGGAGTTAAATCTAGGGCTGGATCCCTGTCTCTCCAATTTTATTCTAAATGCTAATTCAAGTCTGAGGCTTCTTTGATTGAGGGAACAAAGGGGAAAAAAAACCAATATGCAGTTTCCACGGACAAGGAGAATTGTCCTCCTGGTTTAATTTGTTGTGAGAATCCCTCTCTGCATAATTTCCAGCTTTTCTGAACAGAACTGGAGTGTCCTTCCCTGTGTTCTGGTGGGGAGCAGCTGTAAATCCACCCTGCTCCTGGGATGATTGCAAAACTTCCACAGAACCTGACTCACAGTCTAAAAATGCGCCTGTGGAATGGTGCTTGCATCACGTAGGTGCTGCAAAGGCCATCAGAAATTCAGGGATCTCCTCTCCTCATCCACGCTCCTTCCTGCCACGCGTTTCCTCCTCCTCCAAGGGGCTGGGGAACACTGGAAGTGCAGCTCCAGGAATTTGCAGTCTCTGCTTCAGCAGCAAAAGGATCTGGGGTCCATTTCCAGCTCTTGAGCTCTTCCCTGGAGTGGAGGAGAACGTGGGAGAAGGGAAGGGAGAGGAGAAACATCTGGAGGTTGGTGCAGGGCAGCTCAGCCCTCACCTCCAGGGAGCAGCCCCCGGAGAGGGAACTGTGGAAAACAGATAGGTTTGCTGAGAGGGGTGCAAAGGGGGATTCCTGAATGCCAACGAAAATACAGGGGGGAAAAAAATGAATTGTGCAAGGAATAATGCCCAGGGGAGAAAGGCAGCCAGCTGCTTTCCAGGGATGGGCACCCTGCACTGGGATGTCCTGGAGCGTGTCCTGGTGCCCTGGCATCCCTCAGTCCATCCCTGGGCTCCACGCTGCCCTTGGCAATGTGGGCATGGCATGGGCAGCTACAATTGCTCTCATTTTGTCTGGTTTTGGATGTTTTTGGATGTTTTTGGAGCCACCCTGCAGCATCTCCCAGCTCCTTTTATGACATGCTGATAGTGAGGGGGAAAGAAAGGGAAAAAGAAAAAGGAGAAAAAAAAAAGCGAAACACCATTTTCTGTGACCTTCCTCTGGCTTCTGCCTCCAAAAAAATCCATCCATAAGGATCAGGCCTTTGAGTGAGTGACACTTTAATTTGGGTTCTATTAAACCAGCATGTTGTCCATGGACAGCACAGAAAGGGAAAAGGAGGCCCTGAGAACCTCCTCAGCTCCCAACGTGTCCCCCAGATGCCATCACGACGTCTGTGACAGGCAGGCCAGGGGACTGCAAAGGGGGCAGCAGGGCTCAGCTAATTGAAACCATCGTTTGAGGACAACCAAATGTCCCACATCTTGTGCATCTCCTCGAGATGGCAACGCAGACTGAGGGGAAAAAAAAACAACAAAAAAGAGAAATAATAATAAAGCTCTGTCCGAGATCAAAGCAGCTCCTGGAAAGAAGAGCCCAGTTGTCCCTTGAGTGCATCTGGGCTGCAGACAGCCTCTGGAAAAGCCTTTTCCTTCATCCACGAGGCTGAGGAATGCTGTCTGGGTGCTTGGAAAGTGCAGGGGCTGCTTGGAGGAGGCTCTGTGTGAAGGGGAGTTTGTCACCGGGTCCCCTCACCTGTCCTGCCATCGCAGTGGGGTTCTCTGCTCGGGGATTTTCAGCAGGAGACACAGCTGGAGCTGTGGGACTGGGAATGCTGATGGGATGGAGTGGACAACTGGGGAGTGGGATAGAAGGGACAATTGGGGAGTGGGATGTCGTGGAAGATTAGAGAGTGGGATATAAGGGACAGTTGAGGAGTGGGATAAAATGGACAATTGAGATATGGGATGAAATGGATTACTGGGCAGTGGGATATAATGAATAATTGAGGAATGGGATGAAATGGGTAATTGGGCAGTGGGATATAATGAATAATTGGGGAATGGGATGCAATGGACAATTGGGCAGTGGGATATAATGAATAATTGTGGAATGGGATGAAATGGATAATTGGGCAGTGGGATATAAGTGACAACTGGGCACAGGGAGATCCAGCGTGGCCCTGGACACCACAGCTCCGTCACTCCTGGGGTACTCTGAGGTGAGCAGCCTTCTCCAAACTCATCCCTGTTCAGACAGAGTGCTCCTTGAAAGCTTCTGGGCAGGAACATTCCTTAGTCCATGTCCTGGGAGGCGGCTGTGCCCACACCTGCTCCCGGCCTGGGCGGGCTCCAGCGGCGCTGGGTGCAGCCAGGCGTTCCCTGCGGACAGGGAGGTGCTGTCCACACGGATCAGGATCATCCCTGATGAACAAGGATGTTCCCTGATCAGGAACATCCCTGCTCGAAGCAGATGTTCCTCCTGGGACGGCCCCGACACGTTCCTGTGCAGAACATCTGCTCCTGCACACCCAGCCACCCTCACCTTCCCGCTCCCAGCGGCTCCAAGTGCCCAGGAACCACTCAAAAAATGGCTTTTTCTCTTAAAAAGGAAGATATTTCCCTTTGGTTTGAAGCTATCGCTGTTCTGCAGTAAGGGAAATGGCAGTGCCTGAGGATCAGGGGGTCTGAAGGAGCACTTAAAGGCTTTAAACTGACAGGGACTTGGGTTAGATGGGATGTTGGGGAGAAATCCTTCTCTGGGAGGGTGGGGAGGCCCTGGCACAGGCTGCCCAGAGAAGCTGTGGATGTCCCTGGATCCCTGGCAGTGCCCAAGGCCAGGCTGGATGGGGTTTGGAGCATCTGGGAAGGTGTCCCTGCCATGGAACTGGTTGGAACTGGGTGATCTTTCAGGTCCCTCCCAACCCAAACCATTTTGGGATTCCATGAACTTTGCTGTGCCCAAAAGGGATTGACCTGATTTCTCCCCAGAAAGGCAAAAAGCCACCAGTGTGCCCTAAAACACAGCCCAGACGGAGCCCTCATTCCCTGAGGAAAAGGACCAGCCCTTTTCCTCATGGCAGGCTGAATCCCGACACAGGAGAAATTAAAAATAGCATGTACATAATTAGTGGAAATTAGAAACAGAATATGGAGGGGAAGCTTGTTCCTCCAAATCTGTCCTTGGTTTGGCCCTGCTCTGGCAGCCTCCAAGGATGCCTCTGTCCCTCACTCATGAAGATATTTCTGAGGAAAATGGGAAGGCTTGGATGATTTTGGAAGGCGTCTGATTGCACCAGATGGTAAATATATATTTGTTCAGTCTCCTGGGTGGCTGCCCTGTGAATCACCTATCAGGGTTTTATTGCTTTCTCCTGCATCCCCTGGCAAATTTCTGAGTGCAAAAACTCGGTTTTGTTTGCATTTAAAATGAGGCTTTTGGAAACATCTGCCAGCAGCTCGGCTTCTCAACCAGACAGCAAACCCACTTTCCTTTAGGGGTGTTTCAAACAGCAATTAAAATGACAGACCATCTTCTCCTCCTCCCACCAGCAGAAATTGGGAAATGGCCTCTACAAATCTGGAGTCACTGGGAGCAGAGCCTGCTCCTTCGCAAGCATTGTTGTGAATGCAGAACATGACCAAAAAACTTCTTTATTAAACGCACAGCGCCGAGTGGAGGGTTCAGTGGAACGTTTATGAGCTATTGGGAAATTCAAGCCCAGCCCTCGCGTTTCATCAGCTGCAGCTCGAGATGGACAGGACCCAGATGGCAACCTCAGCCCTGGAATTTGTCCCTGCTGCTCCGAAGGGAAGGGGATGCAGGGCTGGCTTTGTGGGAGGATGGTGCCACATGGACACTGCTCCTCATCTGCATGTGACCGAGCCACGACCCCAGCCCTGGTGACATGGCAGGGACAGGGGGCTGGCAGGGCCATGGAGAGCACGGAGCAAGGAGCAGGGAGTGTCCCTGGGACACCCTGTGGGATCTGTGATGGGAATGACACAAATGGAAGTGCCACCAGACCCAGGCGTGCTTTGAGTGTGGAGTTTGAAGAGGGAGGAAGCTCTGGGAGAGTGGGATGAGCCCTTCCCTAAAGTCAGGCACTTTTTCTTTCAGCAGGATGGTAAAGGTGATGAAGCAGCTTCAGCAAGAGCCCTTAGGGGTCTGCAGCCGAGGTTTGTGTCCTTCCCAATGTGCTGCTGCTCTGAATGTAGGAATCCTTGGTGCCTCCACATTCCCATGACAGATTCCCTTTGAGGTGCCAAGCTTGGGATGAGGAGCATTCCCTGAGTGTGCATCAGTTTTATCACATCCTGCTGAGCCAGGAGAACCAGCGTGAGGAGGAGGAGGAGGAGGAGGAAGAGAAGAGCTCTAAACTCTCACCTCATTCCTAACTTTTCATCCTCAAGCCTGCTGGCTCTGGTTTGGCACTCAGTGGCAATTTGGGGTCAAGGCTGCACAGGGGGACACTTTTGACGAGGCCCTCACAGCCTCCCAGGTCAGAGGCAGGATTGGGGGGTGACATGAGGCAGGAGAGGCACTAAAGGCTGTTGGAGCAGCCACAAGAGGGGGAACAAAGATTTCACCAAGCTGTGTTTGTTCACCTCCGTCCCACCTTTCATCCCGGGTGCAGCCCATGGCAAACTCCCGGAGACTTTTCCATGGGGCTCATCCTCAGGGCCAGGCGAGGGCAGCACGGCTGGGTGGGCTCCATCCCACCCTGGCCTGCAATTCCCCGCTCCCCTCCCTGAGCAGGGACCCCCAGAGAGCCCCGTGCAGCGCTTGTGTTTCACAGACATATGTTTTTAAAGGGAGCAGATGTTGAGAGTGCTGTCTGCCAATTCTCTCTGGTTTAACCACTGCTCTGGGAGCTCTCCCCTTTATTTATTACCTTGGAAAAGCAGGAGCGTGGTATCAGCCTTCATGGAGATTCATTTCATTGGTGCCACTTTTTCCTCCTCCCCTTGCAGTTTCTCCTTTCCCAACCCCTTGGCATCTCCGTGGGCACTCAGATCTGGGCACTGAGGGCAGAGCTGCATCCTTCCCCTCCCATCTCCCCCCTTCCCGCTCCCCGTCTCACTTTTTGGCAGGGCTCTTACGGAGAAGGAGAGAGGCATTTTTATTGCACACGCAGCTCTGTGTATCCTTTCCCCAGCATTTGTTTTTCCTAGATATACATGTGTTTATCCCCAGCCATTTCTGCAGGCAGAGATGTTAATTTGGCGTCCTACGTGGAAAGTCTGAGGCATCTGATCAGAATCAGCACAAGCTTCTGGGAGCTGCTTGCCAGCTGAAGGAGAAAGAAAAGGCCAATATTAAAAAGAAGCCTTTCCCTGATCTACATAAGCACTGCAAACATAAACATTTAAAAACGTTATTAACTGCATTTAGAAAGTCCTGGTGAATCAGTGAAGTGTGGAGGGGAAAGAGTCAAGCAGAGGCAATGAAACACAAACTCTGTGTTGCTTCCCTCGAGTGCCCTGACACATCCAAGCTTTAAAAATCCACGTCCCACCCTCCATGGCTGATTTCCTTCGTGCAGCTTCCAGTGTTTGCTTTGGGCATGACCCAGAGCCCCTCAGAGTGCTGGGGCTGGGCTGCAGTGGGGCTTTGCCCAGCACTCGCTGCTGCAGGTGCTGCAGGAGCTGCATTGCTGGAGCTGCATTGCTGGAGCTGCATTGCTGGAGCTGCATTGCTCCGCCCTGAGGCAAAGGATGTCTCCAGACCCGGTGTCACACATGGAGTGACACCAGCTGAGGGCTTGGCAGCTGTTCTTCAACAGTTCCTGTCCAGGACAGAGGTGGAAACCTCTGAGCCAGCCCTCCCTGCACTCCTTCTTTAGGTTTATCCTGAACCTGTTGGGCCAGATGGGGAGTCTCAAATCTGGTCTGCTTTAAATTGGATATCGGGAAGGGATTCTTCCCTGGAAGTGTCCAAAGCCAGGTTAGACAGGGCTGGGAGCAAACAGGGAGAGTGGAAGGTCTCTCTGCCCATGGCAGGGGGTGAAATGGGATGAATTTTAAGGTCCCTTCCATCCCAACGCAGTCTGGGATCCCCTGATCCCACTGCACCCTCACTCCCACTGGTTTTAGAAGCCACGGAGGCAGAAACTCTGGATTCAGAAACTCTGGGTTCAGGCAGCTCATCTTCCTGCTCAGGAGAACCTGGTGACCCTGTGAGCTCCTCCTTTTTTAATCCTCTGGATTTTTCCCCGTCACAAACTCAGGTTTGGCACGTCCAGAGCTGCAGGTGCAAAGTGCAGAGGAAGCCTGGCTGGGAAAAGACCACCACCTTTACAGCGGGGTTTGGAGTGTCACAAGGAGAACTTTCCTGATCATGCAAAGAGCAAACCCTCCCCAAATCCTCAGCAAATGCTCCAGGGACCTCCAGAACCCTCCTGGCTGTGCCATCCTGAGCAGATCCTGTGTGTCCCCCACCCACCGCACCCCCGGCGCGGTGCCCTCCCTGCGGGGCACGTGTCAAACAGCCACCTTCATTTTCCTGACGTGCTTTTCCTGCTCCCAGGGCTGAATTAACACCAAATGAGGCCCGGATTCCTCTGTAATCGAGGGCCTCTGTTCCTCATCAGGCTGTCCCTGAAGATCCTCCTGTCTCAGTGGAACTTGCCCGGTGCTTCTCCCTCTCCTCCTCCAACCCCGCCATCCCAAACTTCCTCTTTCTCTTTACACATCCAATTCCCACGGGATGCAGCCTCATCTCCCCCCTGTGCTGTCAGCAGGGATGGGAGCACGCAGAGCTGATGGATTTCTCCCACCACCTCCCCTGCTCCCTGAACCGAGGAGGGAGCACATGTTTTTCATGAATGAGAAAGCAATTGGAAGCCACGCAAATAAAAATAGCAGCACCAACCAAATCTAACAGGACAAATCATGCCTGGGAAGGGCCAGGAAATCCTCGTTTGCTCTTTTCCCATGCAAGCTTTATTTCTTTCCTGTCTTTCCATTTTCCAGCTACCAACCTTTGAGGAATCCCAGTAAAGGGTCAGCCTGTGGTGGCCTTAAGAGGAGGGACCAACCTCTGCAAAGAGCTCATTTGCGAGGACGTGCTTTTATATCCGTGTGACTTTGCAGGTTGTGCTGGGATTAGGGCTTGTCTCCTCCACTTAAGCTCCAGCACATGTTCCTGGCTCCCTTGGAGGCACCACTGGACAGCCCATGCCAGAGACAGCTCCAGAAACTTGACCTCCTCCTGAACTTCGGGGCTATTTTCTCCTCTGCGCCCAGCTCGGCGCAGGCAGCGCTGTCTGGCCAGTGGATCCTGGCCCTTCTGGGTGGAAAATGTGTCAGCCTGCAGGGGACAGTGCCAGCCGTGTCCCCGACAGCGCTTCCCAGCCTGCTCCTGCCGCTCCCTCGCTCCTCCAGGGGCCCTTTGGCATCCCTGCCCTGCGGGATCATCCTCTGGGATCTGGCCCCTGCCCAGCCTTCCCACTGCGGCCACCAGGATTCTCCTCAGAACCTCATGGAGGACTCTGCTTTTTCCTTTTCTTCCCCTCTCCAGAGGTGCTCGATGTTTTAGTGGTGTTTCCAGCCATCTCCCTGGTTTTTAGCGCAGGGTTTGGTGTGATCCTCGTCCCTCCCCTGGCAGCAGCTGGGGTGGGATTGCTGGCTGGTGGACCCAGCTCAAACCCTAAAGCCCTTTATGCTGATATTTCAAATTCCACGAAGCTGTGATTGAATTTCAGCTTTGTTCCTGGGGTCGCCAGCACCCACAGGGGATCCCAAACCTCACCAGGCAAACCCCACCATGGAATTCCTTCCTGGAAATCCAGGGACACCCTCAGTGCTCCCAGGCCACTTCCCTGTTTGTTCTGCCTCAAAGGGAGAGCTCTGCCTAAGTGCTCCTTGCAGTAACCCCATTAACGAGCCTTTTAATTAGTGTCCTCTTTTTTTCTTTTTTGCTAAGTAATTGCTGCAGCGTGAGATCCTCCTGGGAGATGCAAATGAGCTGGAAGGAGGAGGATGCTGCGAGGCACTGGAGGAGCTGAGTGCTGCTGTCAAAGCCTCCAGACAGCCTCGGGAGGAGCAGGAGGGGCAGGAGCCCGCTGGGTTTGGAGAGTTTTCCTTCCCCACACCTGTCCCCAGTGCCGGGCACCTGCCCATGGCCACTGGTGCTGCAAACACGTCACGGTTTGAGTGCAGAAGGGGCCTGAGCTGCAAAATTAATCCTGCAGAGAATCCAGGACAGGGCAGCAGTTTGAATCACTGCTGCGCTGAGCATCCTGGTGTTGTTAAAACCTGCTAAAATTCCCAAGGAAAAGAAGGAATGTGGCTGTGGAATCCCACTGTGGGGCTGGCGATGCTGCCACAGGTCTTTGGGGTATTCCCAGCGTGGCTGAGCTCTGCTGGTGCACAGTAAGTGGGGAGCTGTGCAAAGCTCCCAGCTCCAGCAGCAGCGTTTCCTTTACCAATCCAGTGGGTTTTCCATGAATTCACCTCTCACTCCCCTCCTGGAGGCTGCACCCACGTGTGCCTGAGCTCTGCTGCTGCTGCCTTGCACCCTCTGCATCCCCCACAAGCCATGCTTTGTCCCAGAGCTGGAAAAACGTGAAAGCCCCGTGCCACACAAAGGGAAAGAGCCTCATCTCGCCTCCCTGTTTTTCCTGGAAGTGGCAGCGCCTTTAATGCATCCAATAACTGGGATCACTTCTCCCCCTCTGTTTGCCTTGGCCCTCACAGCTCACGTGCAGCAGGCCAACAAAAACCTGTGAGCACCACAGGAATTTTGGGCACAGCCCAAATTTTGGGCACAACCCATGGGCTCGGGGTGGGGAATGGCCCCCCAAAATCCAGAGCTGGCTCTGCCCCATGGGAGCAGAGGAGCCAGGACCCCACCAGGCAGCCCTGCTCCATCCCAGGGCTGGAATATTCACTGCCAGGGACTCACCTCGAGGAAACCTCTCAAATGGGACATCAGGGATGGGAAAATCAGGAATGGAGTTGGGATTTGTGGGGTATTTTCCTGGAAGCAGCCAGGGCTGAGGAGCCTGTGCTGGGCTGGGAGGTGTCAGGGATGTTCCAGCCCCCAGCAAATCCAGCTCCTGTTCCCCTCTGCCCGGCACTGGTGCTGCTGCTTCATTTATTTTATTGTCTTTCCCCTCTGTGCAGGCCAGGACAGAGTCTGGGCTATCCAGAGGCAGGAATTCCCTCAGGATTGGGAGTGAAGGATCCATGGGGAGGTCCCTGGTGCTAAAGCTGGGGAGGAGGAGGAGCAGCCAGGGCCTGTTTCGGCCCCAGGATTGAGCTGGTATCCAAGAGAAAGGTGGGAGAGGGATGCTGATGCTCCAGAGGGGTCCCTGAATTCCTGATGGGATGTGGAACAGGGCACTTCATTTCTGAAACTGGGATGTGGAGCCAGAGCCTTTCTCCCCTCTGACAGGAGAGAACAGATCTTTGCCAAGCACTGGAAAACCTCCTGTCCTGGGCAAGGTGGGGGTTGGACCACGAATCCAGGTTCTGGAGTAAATATTTATATTTATATTTAATGAAATTAATAAATAAACATTTATTGAGGATTCGCTGGGCTGTAGGTACAGCCCCCTTACAGATTTGCTGTGTTTCAGCAGGTATGGTTTCAATAATTGGCTAATATTTTAAAGAAATCTATAAAACCTCTGCTATTAAATCCAGTCCTTGGTTTATTAGAAGACATTCATAAAGCAGATGTCTTTAACACCTGAAGAAAAAATAACCTGTGAGGGATCTCTCCTTAAACTTGAAGCCATGAATGTCTGAAATCATAATGCCAATTATTTTCTGTCATCAAAAACACACTAATGAAACAGAGAAACCATAATTTGTAACTTTGTAACACACATCGTTCAGAAATGAAGACAAAAATGGCAATTTCCCTGAAAGCACGCGGAGGTTTCACCAGACAAACCTGTTCAGGTGTCTGTGCATCTTTCAGGAGATTTATAAACAAACTGGTGGGGTTCTCAAGAAATTGTGGAGTTGTGGCAGCCAGCTTCACTCCTGATCCCTGGTGATTATATTCCTAAAATTGGGAAAACACTGCTGCAGTCACAGCCTGGATTTGTGCAGAAATGCATCCCCTGGCTGATTGATTCGCAGAGACACCAACATCACCTTTCTCCCAGCCAGGAAATTATTGTCCAAATTCCTGCTGGAGAAGCACCACGTGGTTTTCAGATGGGTTTTTTGTCTGAGAATGCAATCAGCTGAGGTCAGCCCTGCTCTCAGAGACCTGAGCAAAGCTCCTAAATATTCTTCAGGGAGTTATTTTCGTATTAAAGGGAAGAAATCAGCCCTGGTTGTGTGCACATCCCTAATGATCTTCCCAGCACCTGACCCAGCTGCTCCTCCTCCCTGCAAAACGCATCCAGAGGAAGTAAAAAGGGAAAAAAGGCCACGCTTTCCTTGCAGGGAGTGTAATTAAGCTTTGGAAGTGATTCCCCAGGGATAAAAAGCACCCACAACTCTTGGGGAATTGAAATGCAGATGCTTTGCTCAGAGCAGCCCTGCCCTGCAGGGATTCCCCGCGGGGTTTGGGGTCTGCACCAGCTCTCCGTGGGGTTTTGGACAATTTTGGACAACAAGAGGCTCAGTTTGTCCCAGCTGAGCTTCCAGTGATCCCAGTTCAACTTCCAACGTGCCAAATCCTGCTATGGGGCCAAAGCAGTGAGCTTTGACCATGGGTGCAGTAACCAAACCCACCTGCAGCTTTTCCTGGAGTGTTTAATGGCATTTCTGTGGGATTGGGGCATCTCTGTGGGATTGGGGCATCTCTGTGGGATTGGGGCATCTCTGTGGGATTGGGGCATTTCTGTGGGATTGGAGCATTTCTGTGGGATTGGGGCATTTCTGTGGGATTGGGGCATTTCTGTGGAATTTGGGATCACCTGGAGGCAGCCCAGGCTCCTCTCCAGCAGCCCCAGCAGCACAGAGGGTGTGGGGGGCACTGTTGTGGATTTATTTTAACCTTTGACGTGAATAAAATCATTTCAAATCCCCTTGGAGCAGCACGAGGAGACACCAGCTGATCTTCCCTCCTTCCAATTCCCTCAGCCCTCAGAATTCCCGAGCCCACGGATGCCCCACAGCTCCCAGCACTGCTGTCACCACCTGAGGCTCTGCCCACTGCAATTTTGCTTTCTTGTTTTGCTCCTGGGCTGGTGCTGGAGCTTTTTTGGCTCGCAGGCAGATTTTCCCTTCCAAGATTTCCATGTCAGAGGACTGTTTCCCTAATCCCCAATAGTTGCAGATTATCTCCAGCCAACTATTAATCAAAATCAGCATCTAGCACTGCCTGCTTGCGCTGGTGCACTTGAGCACATAAAAAAAACCAACTTTTTTCCTCCGAAGAAGCACAGTTGTAGCTTTTTCATCTGTCCCTGATTCCTTCAGCAGCTCCTCAGCCCCAGAGCAGCCACATTTCTCCTCCAAAGCTGAATATTGTACCAAGATGCCACCTGGGCCAAGGGGGGCTTTAAAAACACGGGGAAAACAAGCAAACACCAATTCAGGGAAGGCTTAAAACAAGCCAGAAAACAACAAAGAAACTTTCTTCTGCTTTCTCCTTTCGCAGCCTGCTCCTTGGAGTGCAGGAGAAGGAATTGCCCCATAAAACCCTGGCATATTGATGGGCAATTAACTGGTGCACTGACAGGGGTTATAGAGCAGGAGATGGATTTTTACAGCCCCTTCCACATGCCAGGGCTCCAAAAGCCTTCCTGGAGAAGTGAATTAGATGCCACTGATTTTTTAGGGTCGCTGGCTGGAACAGCCCCTTCTGCTTCAATCTCTCAAGGCTGGCACAGAGGAGGAATCCCACAGGAACAAGAAATCCACTTAAAGGAGGGTCTGGCTCCTCCACTGACCTGGGAGCGGGTTCCACCCACAGGGTTTGTCCTGGGGCAGGGATTTCTCAGGTTTCCCTTCCTCTGCTTGGTCATTAAATCCACTCTGGACACTCCTGGCCACAGACTGGCACTCAGGGACCTGACATTGGGGAGCTCCCTTAAAAAACTCATTTTTGGGGTGCACAAAAAGCCAGGAGGAGCTTTGAAATGCAGAGAAGCATTGAAATGCAATCCCAATTGCTGAAGGAAACAAGAATATTTTCTCCCATGCCAGCATCTCCCTGGGACTGATTGATATCTGGAAATGCTCCACAATCCCAGTTTGGACTCCACCAATCCCAAATCCTCAGCAGGAATTCCTGTTCTGGTGACCCAGCTGCATCCAGCCTGTTCCTACCACTGCAGACCCTGTGCAGGGGTTTATTTCCCAATCCCACAATTTTCTGATGGGACTCCCACCAGCCCAAGCTGCCTCTCTATTTCCACCTCTCCAGGCTGAAATGAAAACCCTTCCCCAGCACCCCAAACCGGGGGAATTTGTGCTGCTTTGTCAGATTTAATCCCAGGCAGAGCTTTTCCTCCAGCTGCTCATGAACAAGCGAGGATAAAACAGCACAAAAATCGTTCCCAAAATGATTCTGCTGAGTCTGGGATGGGATTTGCGCTTGTCCTGAGTTGCCACAGGGAAGGTGCTGCTCTCAGGCTGGCCCTGGGTGTCTGTGAGGGCTCCACGTTGTCACTGCTGTCACCTCCAGGGCTGGGTGCTGTGCAGAGCTGCAGCTCTCTCCAAAAAGCCAGCAGGGGACAAAACCTGAGCCTGGGCCCAAAGCTGTGCTCTGAGCTTGATTCCTTGGGAATAAATTGGATGCTCCAAGGAGTGCCCCAGGGCCCAGCAAAGCCAGAGGAGCAGTCACTGTCACCTGGGGATGCCTCTGTCACCTCTGTCTCCCTGTCCTTGCAGCTCCTGGCAGGAATTCCACACGCTCCCAGCCCTGCTTTGAACCCAAGGTGTGCTTGGATCTTCTCCTGGAGAGGCTTTACCAAGGTTTTGCACAAAACCCAGCTGAAAATGGGAAGTTCCCATAAAATCATCATCTAATAACCACGAAGGGCTCAATTTGTAAAGGCACCGTCTGCTGGAACAGCTCTGCCTCCTCTGTTTACCAGCCAGCAATTATCCTCACTCGAGTTACTTCTTATTTAGCTGCTCCCGAATTGGAATGGGCAGGAATGGCATTTCCTTGCTAAAGCAGGGAATGGAAATCCTGTCTTTGCTGAGGAAGCACCAGACAAGCCCCAGCTCTGGCTGCACCCTCCACGTCCAGCAGTGACCTGGGCTGGGCACGGGCTCCAGAGAGGGGGATGATTTTAGGGAAAAAAATTCCCTAAAATTCAAAAAACGACGAAAAAATTCTTTTTTTTTTTTTTTTTTTTTTTGTCACAGCAGAGACACAAAACAAGCTGAGGGCAAATCTTCACCTTTTCTTCTTCATGGCTCTGGGTGGTATTTTGTGATGAGAGAGAAAAGTCTGCATTGCGGGCCATGGGTGATTGGTTATTGGGTTAAAAGTAAAAATAATTTAAGTGTCATTTCTTAATTGGACAGTTTATCCTTGAAAGGCCTTGTAGAGAGAAAGAGATAAGGCTCCATTTTTAGTTTGTTAGCTTAAAGTGCTGTAGGACTCATGGTCTGTGAGACTGTAACATAAATAAAAATTAATAAACAACTGAGTCCAAACAAAAAAACACTGTCTCACACATTTAATCCTAATGAAAAGAAAAAGATAATCCTAACAAAAAATAAAAAATAAAATGCAACATAGTGGTGCCTCCCATGCAGCTTCACCTGCAGCTGATCCCTCCGTCCATGTCCCTCCTTAAGGGGAATTTGGGGATTCCTCGTGGGCTCCCAGCACGGGCAGAGGGCGCTGCCAGAGCAAAACTCGAGGGGAGTCACCCAGAGGAGATAAGGGGCGCTAGGAAAGAGCCACTCGCTGTTTCCAGAGCAGCCCAGGCACGGAGCAATGGAAGAGCCTGCCAAAGGTCATGAGAAGAACACGGAGCAGAGCTGAGATGAAATCCAGACCTCCAGCCCTGACCCAGAGGCTGCTCTCAATCACCATCCCAGGAAAATCCCCCGAGCTGCCGCGTGCTCCAGGCACGGGGGGCTCTGTGTGTGCAGGGCTGAGCCCCCCTGCTCTCCTCTCCTCTCCTCTCCTCTCCTCTCCTCTCCTCTCCTCTCCTCTCCTCTCCTCTCCTCTCCTCTCCTCTCCTCTCCTCTCCTCTCCTCTCCTCTCCTCTCCTCTCCTCTCCTCTCCTCTCCTCTCCTCTCCTCTCCTCTCCTCTCCTCTCCTCTCCTCTCCTCTCCTCTCCTCTCCTCTCCTCTCCTCTCCTCTCCTCTCCTCTCCTCTCCTCGAATCTCCTCTCCTCGAATCTCCTCTCCTCGAATCTCCTCGAATCTCCTCGAATCTCCTCGAATCTCCTCTCCTCGAATCTCCTCGAATCTCCTCGAATCTCCTCGAATCTCCTCTCCTCGAATCTCCTCTCCTCTCCTCGAATCTCCTCTCCTCTCCTCGAATCTCCTCTCCTCGAATCTCCTCGAATCTCCTCGAATCTCCTCTCCTCGAATCTCCTCTCCTCTCCTCTCCTCGAATCTCCTCTCCTCGAATCTCCTCTCCTCGAATCTCCTCTCCTCTCCTCGAATCTCCTCTCCTCTCCTCGAATCTCCTCTCCTCGAATCTCCTCTCCTCGAATCTCCTCTCCTCGAATCTCCTCTCCTCGAATCTCCTCGAATCTCCTCGAATCTCCTCTCCTCTCCTCTCCTCTCCTCTCCTCTCCTCTCCTCGAATCTCCTCTCCTCGAATCTCCTCTCCTCTCCAGGCTGGCTCCTGGTGCCCTGGGGGATGAGCTCCAGAGGGAACCCCCGATGGGATGGGGCTGGCAGGGAGGGATCAGTGCAGAGTTTGCTGTGGCTGCAGCAGAGCCAGAGGTGCAGCCTGGTGCAGGCTCTGACCCCTCCTGCAGGGACAAGCTCCACCTTCACCTCTCACCTACGTCAGAATTACCTCATGTCCATTAGCCCAGCAATTTCCAGCTGGAGCAGCCAAACCTTTGCACTGCTAAATGAAAGTTTCTACCTCTCCCTGAAAAGGTATTTCCCCTCCTTCTTCTTCTCCTCCTCCTTCTCCTCCTCCTTCTCCTCCTCCTCTCTTCTTCTTCTTCTTCTCCTCCTCCTCTTCTTCTTCTTCTTCTTCTTCTTCTTCTTCTTCTTCTTCTTCTTCTTCTTCTTCTTCTTCTTCTTCTTCTTCTTCTTCTTCTTCTTCTTCTCCTTCTTCTTCTTCTTCTTCTTCTTCTTCTTCTTCTTCTTCTTCTTCTTCTTCTTCTTCTTCTCCTTCTCCTTCTCCTTCTCCTTCTCCTTCTCCTTCTCCTTCTCCTTCTCCTTCTCCTTCTCCTTCTCCTTCTCCTTCTTCTTCTTCTTCTTCCTCTTCTTCTTCTTCTTTAAATTACTAATAAATTGCTAATAATGCATTGTGCTGGAGGGATGTGGAGGGTCAGAAAAAGCACAAAGCTCAGCCTGTGAGCACGGCTGGCTGCAGGGGCTGGGCACCAAAATGCAAATCCTGCACATCCCCAGCACTTGCCAGAGCAACTGGAAGGGGTGAGGGATGTTTTTACAGGGGAGAATCCTCCTTCTTTCTGCCCACAGCTGCTCCAGGCAGGCCCTGCTCCGTGGGAGGAGGGTGGGTGCTCCCCTCCTCTCCTAAAACTGGGATTTCCTCAGGAAACTCCTCTGGAGAGTGAATCCCTCTGTCCGGGGGTGTTTGGGAAGTTCTGGGATCAGCTCCTCATTCAGAGGGTGCTGCAGAAGCTGGGGAGGGCTCCCAGGCTGGGAATGAAGGCAAAAGGAGCATTTTCTTTCTGGAAGCTCCCCTAAATGATTTCCTGCCTGGGACAGACCCTGTGCTGCAAGGCAGGAGGCACACAGACCTCCCAGCTCTGGAAATGCAGGAAAAAGGCTTTGAAAAACCATTTCTAATCCCCATCCCAGGCTGCAAATGTGTCACCTTGTAGAGTTCAGCCAAGAGAGGCACGAGGGACCTCTGTTCCCTCAGTGCCAGCTCTTTCCACGCTGCGTGAGGGGATTTGGGATGCGTGTCCTCCCTGCCCTGCCAGCTCCCTGCAAGAACAAATCCATCTGTGCTGCCCTGCCTGCTGACTGTTCCTCCTCTGCAGAGACACTGACTTACACTTTCCAGCATGCTGGGACAGTCTTTTGGCCTCCAAACGCTCCAGAAGAATGAAAAGGTCTATTTACAGTAGCCAAAGCTGCCTCTGTTACCTCCTGGGCTGGATTTCCTGCCCTGGCATTTCGGAGCAGGCTGGTTTCTGTCTCACACTCTGTGTCATGGCAGCTCCTTGCCAATGCCAGGTATTGGATTTTTGCAACATTACCACGGGATTTATTTCTCCAAGGTTTGTGGGAGCTTTGTTTTGAGGGGGAAGGGAGGGAGGCAGTGCTCATCCTGCATTCCCAAGGTCTTGGAGAGCTCTGCTGCATCCCAAGCACTGCAGCTTTTCCCATGGTGGGAGTAATTCTGCTCATGGATTTACAATCTCTGAGCTCAAATCGGGCTTGGAGCTGCAGCTTTGATCCCCAGAACTCCAGGCTGGTGTTGCTGGAGGCTGTTGAGGGAAATAAAAGCTCAGAAGAAATGGAAATGCCAGCTGTGGAGTGTGGTGGGATATTCCAGGTCACAGCCGGGATGTCGCTTCTGTCTCGTGGTGCCACTTGTGGAACATCAACCCCTGAGGGACTCAGGGATTCTTCCCTGCAGCTCACAGATCCTGGAAAAGACAAATTTTCCATCACTGAGATCCCTCTGGATCCCAGAGTCCCTGAACTTGACGATTCCTGAGGCTGAGCAGCTCATAAATTTCCCATCTCATTAAACGGATTGCTCCTGCTCAAAACCCAAACAACATCCCAGCTGTTCCCTGTGTCCAGCCCTGCTCTAACAAGGGGAAAAAGGGAATTTTGTCCAAGAGCCTGGAGGGCTGCAGCTTTTTCCAGAGGATCCCTCAGAGGCCTGCTGGATCCATTATGGTGCCTTGGAGCTGCAGGATGTGTTTGGCAAGGCAAAAATTCCCTTTTTCCTCTCCTTGCGTCAAAAGCTGTGAGAAATTCAAATCTCTTGGATGGTTTTGGGAGGCAGGGGAGAGGATGGGGTGGATTCCACAGGGTGGGATTGAGCCTGGCCCTGGCTCTTCCCCCTGTGTGCTGTCAGCTGGAGCTGCGCTGTTGTCAAACCTCTGGAAGGATCCGTGATGGAAATGGCAAAGCCAGGAGTAATTCAGCTCTTGGAGGAGGCTGTTGTGCTGTGCTGTTTTTTCCTTGGAAAAAAAAAACTTAATTAAATCTTCCCAAATATCCTGAAAATGCTCATGTTTGGCTCTTCCACCGATGTAAAGCAGAAATATTTGTGTGTTTTTTGGTTGTTTTTTTTTTTTTTTATTCCTATTCGTGCTGCCTGCTCTCCAGAAGTTCCAAGTTTTCATGCAGGATTTTAACAAGCTCTGGAGAAAAACATTTTTTATGGCACTCTCCTCGTCTTTCCACCTTTGCCTGAAGTGTGGCAGGAGCCTTGTCTCTCACCTCTGAATATGGGGATTTTTCCAGACTAAATCCAGTGAGGAGTCACTTCCAAAACACTGGGAAGAGACGGTGGCAGTGCCACGAGGCAAAGCCATGACAGGGTGAAAAATCTGATTTATTTCAGGAGCTGTGGCAGCAAGGGCTGCGTTGCTGCTGCTCCCTTGGCACAGATGTATTCCTGAATTTCTGCTTGGCCCCAAAAGCTGCTGCAGCCACTGTGGCAGCTGGGAAAGAGGAGAAATTCCTGGTTTTTTTGGGAACAAACAATTGCTGAGAGCCCAGGAAAAGCTGTTTGACAGCGCTGCTGGGGAGGGATGCTCACAAAACCATCAAAATTTGGAGTTTTCAGCCCCTCCTGGTGCTAACAAAGGCCACAGATTATCTCCTGCTCATATTCCCCAGCTTTAATGGCAGTGATGCCACAGAGAGCAGCTCCTCTGCTCCTCCCCAGGGTTTTGGTGCCAGCAGAGCGTTTGGGGAACAACAGAGCTGCTGTTGGAGTAATAATATTAATAATATAAACTGCCTGGCATGGCAGGGGCTGCCAGGGCTGAACTCACCCTGTTAATTGGCATTTGGCATCAGGACAGCGTTGGGAATGCTCTCCCTGATTTTGGGGACATTTCCTGGGCAGGGCTGGGGCAGGGAGGGAGGGAAAAGAGCAAAGGGAGTCACTGTGGGATGATGATTTCACAGGGGAGCACGGGCTGAGGTTTTGGTGGATTTGTTTCCAGCCTGGGTGAGGAATTTGCTCAGGCTGTGCTTGAGGAACACAAAGATTCAGAGGTTTTCAGTTGTTCACTGGGGGATGCAAAAATGCAGGTGCTGGAGGGGCCCAGCACGCTGGGGAAGGGTTGGGCCAGCACATCTGGGGTGTTCCTCACACCAAAACACCCCTCAGCCACCCCAAAATGCGCCAAAAATCCCAAAATTTTGTATGATGTGACTGAGCAATTTCAATTCAACACATCCAAATCCTGCACCCCAAATTTAGCAATGAATTAAAGCTCTCCATGCCTGAAAAAAACCCCAAAACAAAACCAAAAAAGCCACTTTTGAGTTTTTCCTCCATCATGCCTTGGACTGGATCGAGTGAAAAGCCACAGGTGGAAGAACTGCAGGATATTTTTCAGAGCTGTCTGAGAATGATTTTGACATGTTTGCTTCCTTTGGGGCTGCCAAGCTCTGCTTCTCTGGGGCTGGACCTTGTGGAAATTTCTCATTTCTCCTCGCTGGCCGGGAGGAGGGGGAGGCCAGGTGTGAATCTGTGCTCTGAACCAGTAGAAAATACCCAAATTCAGGGCTTTTCTCAGCAGAACTCCTGCAGAAAATACCCAAATTCAGGGCTTTTCTCAGCAGAACTCCTGCAGAAAATACCCAAATTCAGGGCTTTTCTCAGCAGAACTCCTGCAGAAAATACCCAAATTCAGGGCTTTTCTCAGCAGAACTCCTGCAGAAAATACCCAAATTCAGGGTTTTTCTCAGCAGAACTCCTGTAGCCAGCGCAGGAACTGCTGTTCAACCTCAGCGATTGAGAGCCAGGGGAAGAGCTGGGGAATATTCTCAGTTTTTCCCCATGCCAGTGACTCGGTGAGATGATTTTTCCCCGGGTTTGCACGGCCAGCTCCCGCTCCAGGCAGGAATTCTGCACACCTCATTGCTGGAAATTCTCATCCCCATCCCCACTGGTTTCTCTTTCTGCTTCCTGCTGCCTGGAGACAAATCCCTGGGACAGGCTTGGAGTGCCTGCCCCTGCTCCAGAGGCTTTTTGGGTTTTTTTTTGGGAGAAAACCCCGGGATCCAGCAGGACAGGTGCTGCTCCCGTGGGCTCTGCGCTTCCTCTCCTTGTCTCCTGCAAACCCGATTTCCTCCCCTCTCACATCTGCTTTCCACATTTGCTGCCTCCTGCTCCGTCCTGGGGTCTTTCAGAGCAGACTTGAATTTTTTGTTTGGTTTTTTTTTGAGGTTTAAAGGGTTTGTTTTAGGCTTGCTCTGCTTTGGAATCCCAATTTCCCATAGAGTGGCTCTGGTGTGTGAAGTTGAGGTGGTCCTGGAGAGCTCAGAGGGGAAGAAGCAGCAAATTCCCCACGAAACCACTCTGGACTTTGCAATTCCCAAGAATATATTAAAAAAAACCAATCAGATTAGAAAAAAAGTAATGTTTTTGGGTTGTAAACCCAGCAGCAACCCTCCTGCAGGTTGCTGAACAGAGGCAGGAGAAAGTCCTGATGAAAAGTGAAGTTATTGGGAAGTTGCAGTGGAAGCAGCTGAGAAAATGGTTTGTTTTTAACTTTTTCCTTGGGAACTGAGCATCATTTCGAAGCATAAAGAGGCTGTTGATGTGTAACACTGAGGAATTTGGAGTAAAATTCGTTTTAGTGCAGAGATGCAGAGTTGGGTGTAACAAACACCAGGATGGGCACAGCCCAAAGGCTTTCCTGAGTTATTGGTGCTGGAAGCACGGCCAGGAAAAAAAGGAAAATGTGGCATCTGGGTCTCTGCAGCCAGAGAATCAATCCCTGCTTGTGGGATTTGTTAAAAGCTGGAATCACCTGCAGGAATTCTGTGTAAAGCCATTTATTCCCAGGAGTTTTGGGAGGCCACCCTAAAATTGGTGCGACACAGAAGGGTTTAAAGACAAATTAACTTTTGTATTTCCAACAGTGTGGAGCCTAAACTAGGATTAGTCTCCTACCAACACCTTTAAATGTCAAAGATGTCATGGTTAAATGTCAAAGGAAAGCTTCTGCTCCCTTTGGAGGGGAAAATGCCATCCCAGAGGTGTGAGAAAAGAAATCAGGAGACACCGCTGCTCCCTGTGGTGGGATGTGCCAGGCCTTGGCGGTGCTGAGCTCTGCCCCTGGGGAAGGAAACGCTGTCACCCTCTTCCCAAATCCCAAAAAAAACCCTCCTGCAGCTGATCCTGGTGGAACAAACCCTTCCAACACCAGGGAACTCTTTGACTGCCCCGATTGTGTTTCGGTGTCTGCAGTTTGTGCACGAGTCCAGCAGCTCTGCTCGCTGCCTTCCCCCCCTTGCTGACCCACAAATACCAGTTTGCAGGGGGAGATTTATGAGCAGCATGAAATTAGCATCCTGGAAAAGCCCAAATCGGGGCTATAAATAGGGAGGGGGCTGGAATAGGCACAGGAATAGGGAATATCCCCTGGGAATAGGGCCTGGCTTTGTCTGTGCAGGGCAGCCCTGCTAGCCCAGCTCGGGGAGCAATCCAGCTCGCTGAATAATTTGCTTTTTTAAGCTGGCAGGATGCCACCAAACCTTGCCCTAATCCCTCTCCTTGCAAGGATGGGAATAACATCTGGCCAGGCTGACAGTAGTCAGGCTTTGGAGGAGCTGAGAGCCCTGAAAACTGAACCTCCTCGAGCCTGGCGTGCATTTATCTTCCTTTGCAGGACATTAGCAGGCAGAGTTTGTTTTCAGTGAGTTATTTAGCAGAAAGAGGGATTAGACCTGGGGCTAGCATTGATTAACCCCTGCATGTTGAGTTGTTTAACAGCATAATGGATTAGTCATGTTTGCTGCTGACCTTTGTCAATTGAATCCTTCAGCTGGAGCTCCTCGTCCTCGGCTTTTTCAAACACACAGCTCCTTATTAAAAAAAAAAATTAAAAAAGGAAAGAAAAGTGGGATATGTGCTCAAATATCCCTCGAGTGAAGAGCTGAGCACAGAGCTGGGGAAAAGAATCCCAAAATTTCTGCTCTTGGGTTGGAAATGGCAGGAGTTGAGTCTGTTATGGAGCTCCCATAAAGCCAGGGCTCTGCAGGGGCTGGGGATGGATGGAATGGAAAAGCAGGGCTGGGAAGGGATTGGATTTTCTGTGGCTCTTGGAGCCGTGGAGTGAAAGCTCAGCTAGCAATAGGATTTATGGTCATCCTGGCAGTGAGATCTGTCATGTTTGGTGATTAAGAGTTGGATTTTTAAAGGAAGGGTGGGATAGGGGTGCTGTGAGAAAGGGCTGAAGCCTCATGGCCTTTGATGGAACCAAATGAAATCAGTTGAGCATCTCCAGCATAATAAAAAATACTCCTGTAATTCTGCTGCTGAGGCCAGGGACCCAAAGGAGAGGAAAAACCGCTCAGTGGGACCAAACATGACACCAAGAAAAGCATCTTAAAGTGCAAAATGGCAATTTAGGAGCTGCCAGGATTGTATAAAGAGCCCTCACAGAGATCAGATTTGGACCCAGGAGAGAGTCTGAGCTGAGGGTGTCTCCTCAGACCTTCCATTCCCTCAGCAGAGCCACAAGAAGCTGTTTCACTTGACTTTTTTTAACAGAATACCTTCCTGCTGCAGCCAGGAGCTCGTTCTGGGCTCGTTCTGCTGCAGTACAAGTCAGGTCAAGGAGTTTGTTTGGTTTACTAAAACGATCCTCCAGTTCAAACAAAACTTAATTCATGGAAGCCCCGTGGCCTCTGTGAAACACAAACCCCTCTGGCCTCCTGATTTATGAACACAGAGCCACGGGGAAGCCTGGCCAGGGGAAAACGAGCTGGGGGACAGGGAAAGGAAAGGCAGGAAAAGGGAGAAGAGCACCCAGAAATGGGGAAACACAGGGATGGGAGGTGCCACAGGCTCTGCTGGCCCACAGGGGCTTTGCTCCTGTGGAAAGGGAGAGTCTGGAGTTTAGCAGAGGATTCAGGACAGGTCGAAGGTAATTGGATTTTTCCCTGAGTGTGGATGGGCTTGGAAGGAGAGGAAATCTCCAGCAGCTTTTCCAGGGGGTTTTGGGGTGCTCAGAGGTGGAGGGGACTCAGCAGAAGCTCCTTTCCTTTGCCTTTGGAGGGCACTGGGAGGGAACTCCCCCAGTTTGGGTCCTGGGGAAGGGGCAGGACCCTGCTGGGTGTCCCAGCCTCTGTCCCATTGCTCCTGGGGGAGCTCCAGTGCCAAATTCCTCTTGCTGGGATCACCAGCAGTGCAAACCCACACTCCTGGTCCTGATCCACCCTGTGCCAACTTCATTGTGCTGATCTCTGTCCCTTCATATTTAGGAGCTCTCTGTAGTTCTTGGATATCTGGGGGTGCTGGATAATGAGATCCCAGCTGGAATAATGGATTTTGGGTGCTGGATCACAAAATTCCAGGTGGAATAAGAGGCTGAGCTGCCAGGGGTGACCTGAGGAGCTGTTTTGGGTCAGTGAGCTCAGGGAAAAAATGTCCCTGACTTGGATCCTGGTTCTGGCTCTTCTCAGAGCTCCCCAAGCTGGGAAACTCCGTGGGGAGAGCAGGGAATGGGGATTTGTGATGAGTCTGAAGGTGCCTGACTGGAAACACCGGGCTGAGAAATAAAAATGAGTCAGGGCAGAGCCCACTCTGAGCTGGGTTGGATTCCTCGAGTGATTCATCCTCAAAAATGATGGATTTTTTTTCATTTTCTGTATTTAGGGAGCAGCTCAGCCTGGGGAAGACTGTGGCCTCTTGTCTGGAGTGCTGGAGCACAGCTGGGTGGTGCACACAGCTCCCTGAATTCTCCTCGTTTCTCCTCATTTCTGAACCACAGCCAGAGGAGCAGGAGCCAACAAATTGAAGGGTTTGTCACTGCAGAAGGGCGGAATGAACCTGTAATCCTGGGACACCACAGGGGAACCTACACAACGGGACTTTTCTGGGCTTTGCCACAAAATTTAGGAATGGAAAGAGCTGCTTGGAAGTTCTGTGGCATGGTTAATGGACAGGAATACTGGAGACAGGAAAATGGGGATGAAAATTGTTTGCTAAAGGGAAATCTGTAGGCATTAAATTGATTTATATATATATTTTTAAAGGGCAATTAGAGGATGATGCAATGAAAATGTCTTGGGATGCTTTAATCCATTCCTAGACTTGGGAATAATCCCAAAATGAGGGTGATTTTGGGTGGGCTTGGATGAACAAGATTAGGATGAACAAGTTTAGGATGAACAAACTAAGGATGATTTTCCTCAGTTTTCCTTTGGTTATCGATGTCTTTTAAGAAGTTCTTTTTGCTGTTCCTGACCAGATTTCATTCCAGATAGGCCTTGCCCTTCCTTATCCCATTTTTCTTGTTCTGATACCATCTCTTATCAATCAAAATGAACACCCCAGGGGTGTAGAGGAAAATCTTGGCATCAGGCCCCCAAGCTGGAACCTCTGGAGCTGCTGCCGAGCGATTTGGCTCCGTTAATCTCCAGTCATGATCGTGATGGACAAACTGGAGGTGGAAAATGAACTCTGAGTGCTCAATGAAGCCCTGGAGGGGTCAGGGGGGAGCTGAGGAACCTCCTCAGTGCCTGAGGGCTGTGGAGATGAGAGGGGAGTGCCAGCTCCCGCTGCTGGGCAGCTCACACAGCGCTCTGTGTATCCGCAGGGTCTCAGGGTTGTAGTTTTCCTGAGATTCTCCTTGGGGTTGGTGTTCCCCAAGGTGCTCAGGGTTCCCCCAGGGTTGCTGTTCCCTGAGGGTTTCCCCTGGGTTGCTGTTCCCAGAGTTAATCAGGTTTTCAGTCTTCTCTTTGCCCTGGGTGTTTCACACCAGAGGCAGAGACGACAAACTGAGTCCCCAGTGCACATTTCCAGGGTTGTTTATCCTTCATTATCTCAGTCCTTTTTCAGCTCTGCCAGGCCTCCCTGGCAGGGTCCCTGATCTCAGTTGTGTCCCAGCTCTGCAGGGCGTCCCCAGCAGAGCAGGACACGCGGGGGACTGGGCGGGTCAGAGAGCCCCACACCTTATGTACGGTACCCTTGACCCAACCACTGTCCGAGACGTATTTTATATTTACAAAATTTTACCAATACCTATTACCTATGCTAACATGTCATTTCTACTCTAAACCAATCTCTAAAACCCAACTTAGCACAAGATGGGGGACGAGAGCAAGAACAAGGAGCACAGGGGCCACTCCCCAATTCCTCCATCTTGCCTCTTCAGCCCCATATGCTAAGAATCCTAATTTCTATATTTATATTCTATAATAAACCATCCACTACTTATTTCAAATTCTTAGGGTTTGTGATTCTTCCTGCATGTGAGTGTTCACTGCCATGGACAGGGATCAGAGGCAGTGTCCTCCTGGGATCTGTGTGGGTCTAACTGACCCCCCTGGACAGATCCCAGACCCCCCTGTACCGATCCCAGACCCCCCTGGACAGACCCCAGACCCCCCTGGACAGACCCCAGACCCCCTGTCTGGTCTCCAAACCCTCCAGGGTGGCCAGGGGGATGTTCTAGACTCCGACAGCAGGGATTATCTCCTGCAGCCCAGACAGATTATCCGGGTTTAGCCTGAGCCCTGCCTGCGGGTCAGAGGGAGAGGGGGAACTGCAGCAGGGATGTGGGCAGGGAATGGCAGCTCCTGCCTGTCCCCCAGGCTGGCACTGGACGGGGCAAGGGCAGCTCAGTTCAGGCTCCTCAGTGGAGCAGCCTCTGAATTTCGTGGCTGGGGATGGCTCAAACACATCCAAGGCTTGGCCTCGTTACCGTGGAGCTGCAGAGGAGGCAGCGAGGCTGGAAAAAGAGGAGGAGTGGAAAGTCTGTTCCCTTTGTAAAGCTATTTCCTCTCTTAAACAGGGCTCTGAAACATCCCAACGTGCACAAAAACAAACCCCACCTTGTGCTGCCTGCCCTTTCCACGCACGGGGCTGCTCCTGGTGCCACCTCATGGCAAAAAATCGGATTTGAATTCCCCCTGGAGCAGCTGGGACTCGGGAGAATCTGCCCAGCTCCTGCTTTTTTGGCCCAAGCAGGTGCTCAGCCCCAGGAGGGTGGGAGTTTGTATTTCTGTGTGTTGTGATTTGTCTTTCTGAGGGGAAAATTTAACTCTTGAAAGAGTTTTACCTGGATTTTTTTCACTGTTTGGGAGGTACCTGTTGAATATTTTAATCGTGCCTGGGTTCTAATTAAAGCGCTAATTATCTGTTCTACCTGAAAACTTGGGGTATTCTGCTATTTAGAGGATGGCTGCCCACCACCATCCTCTAAAAACGTGGATTTGGGATTCAAATTGGAGTTTCCAGGAAGGTTTTGAGGGAAATGCTGCCCCTCTGCAGGGTGGGAAGGGGTGTGAACAGTCCTGGATGAAGCACTCAGCTCCTTGTTCAAATTAAAGACCACCCAGAGCTCTGAGTCTGGGGCAGGCTTGAGCTCTGGGATTCCAGATGTGAAGTTTCCTCTGTGGATAAATGCAGAGTTTTATTTGCCAAGCCTCTCCATCCAAAATGTCTCTTTAGGGCTAAATCCTCGATTTTTTTTAAAAGCTGAATTTGGGAGCAATCCTTTCCAGGCCAGCAGGTGAGATTATAAATGAGGATTGCGATTTGGGATCTCATTTGGGCACAGAACAATTGATAAAAATTGAATTAATGGCAGAGATGCAATTGTGTTTATAAATTTGCAAGGAGTAAAGGCTGGCATTAAGATTGTGGAGGGAAAAATATTTATTTTATAGATGTGTTCTCCTCATAGATGGTATTGGAAATCACTCCTGAGAGCAGCTGCCTGTCCTAATTATTTATACAACAGCTCAGGTCATTTTAATTCCTCATTTTGGCCTTTTCCTATTAGCTGGCCAAGGGGTGTAACTGCTTATCAATAATTCTTTCAAACTTATCCCAATGTTTTTCAAACTACCCAACAATGGCCTTTTGGGTGAATGCTGGTGATGATTTCACAGCATATAAATGATTTTTTTTTTTACATTACCTATATCCCTTAAGCCTTTCCCCTTTCTTTGGAAAGCTCACAAACGTGTTCTCCACCCTATAAACAACAGCCAGCTGGGCTCAAGATGCATTTAGGCATGAAAACACTTCCATAAACTGCTGTTCCTTAAAGAAATTTGGCCCCCAGCCACTGCTGTCTTCCTCTGGCAGCTCAGACGTGACCCTGGCTGGCTGCTGCAGGGATTTGGGGTTGGCATCAGCCCCCCCAGCCCGTGTGGTCCCTCCTGGGGCTCCCAGACAATCTGGTCCTCTCCCACCGCGGGCTTGGCTCCCAAAATTTGGCACGTGGCTGCTGGAATTTTCCAGTTTGCCACCACCAGCCGATTTCTGTGTTTCTGTTGCTGTTGAGGAGGCACAAACAGGTCCGTGCAAGCTCCCAGATCACCTGGGAAGCAACAGGGAACTCAGATTTCCTGCCCAGCAAAAGCTCCCTGGGCCAGGTTTTCTACTTTGCATCTGATCCGGGTCCAGGTTTGGATGATCTGGTGTCGGTCTGGAGCAGGGAAAAAGGGAGGAGTGGGAGTTCAGTGCTCTGAGCTGCTCTGATTTCCTTCTCTGCCGTGCTTTTGGTGCTTCAGGAACCCCCTTCCCATGGCTGAGCGCCTCTGGAAGGGCAGGAAGGGCTGGGGTTGGCACCCAGGGGTTTGGGATTTTCTCTCACCGCTGGAGAAGACAATCCAGGAGCTCATTCCCAACCTCTGAGCTGCTTGTGTGGCCACAAATCTGGGAGGATCCAGGATCCTTGGGGCAGAAATGGGACCCCACACCTGGCAGGGTGAGCAGGCATCCAGGGAAATCCTGGATCCAGTGATTACTCCGGTGCCATAATCAGGGATTATTTGGAATCACAAGATTATAGACTGATTTGGGACCTTAAAGATCATCAAATTCCAACCCCAAGGGACAAGAGAGGGCATTGGCATCCCACAGGCTCTGCTGGGGCTTTCACCACCCCGGTTCCAAGTCCAAATTCTTGGGATGCTTCACAGTCTGAACACATGGAGGGGAGAGAGAAAGGATCTCCATCGGGGTGTGGAACAGCTTCTGCTCCACAGGGGCAGCCGGGAGCCTGGGGGAAGGCCCAGCTGGAATATCGGGAGATTTGGGAGCAGCAGAGAGGATGGATGGTGTCAACCCCGGGATATTGGGATATTTTAGAGCAGGAGGGAGGCTGGACAGTGTCAGTCCTGGGATATTTTGGAGCAGGAAGGAGGATGGACGGTGTCAATCCCTTGATATTGGGATATTTTGGAGCAGGAGAGAGGATGGACGGTGTCAATCCCAGGATATTTTGGAGCAGGAGGGAGGCTGAACAGTGTCAGTCCTGGGATATTGGGATATTTTGGAGCAGGGGAGAGGATGGATGGTGCCAGTCTCAGGATACTGGGATATTTTGGAGCAGGAGGGAGGATGGATGGTGTCAGTCTCAGGATATTGGGATATTTTGGAGCAGGATATTGGGATATTTTGGAGCAGGGGAGAGGCTGGACAGTGTCAGTTCTGGGATATTTGGATATTTTGGAGCAGGAGGGAGGATGGATGGTGTCAATCCCGGGATATTTTGGAGCAGGGGAGAGGATGGATGGTGCCAGTCTCAGGATATTGGGATATTTTGGAGCTGGACCATGTCAAGCCTGGGCTGCACCCCGTGGGTGCTCAGCAGAGTCTGTGCAGGTGTTGCCCTGGCAGATTTCTCCTCCAGGCTCGGTGGGATTTTCCTGCCACCCTCCACTCTCCTGATTTCTCATGAAAGGCGGGCCTGGAAGGGGTTTTCATCCTTGGGCAGTGCCACTGGCACCGTCCCCACGCAGCGGCTGCCGCTCCCCGCCCTGCCCCGGGCTGGCTGCTCTCACCTCCTGCTGAAAGGCTCTTTCAGCACAGGATCTCCTCCTGCGTGTGGCTCAGGCTCCAGCTTTTCCAGTTCCACAGCGAGCCCGGGAGCTGGGGAAAGGTATCTCAGAGGTTCAGAGGGAAAGGGAGGATTCCCCGCAGCTCTTCCCTGCTGAATCTGTAGGAAATGTTCCCTGGGAGGATCCCTTTGCCCTTTGATTTGGGGAGGTTTGGCCTCCTGCCCTTTTAGGTTTGATGTGTTTGATATTGATTATCCATCCAAGTAACTCTCATCCCTCCAGGTCAAAGATTCGTGGCTAAAACTCATCGTGGTGTTGGGTTCTTCCATCAGACAGCCAAAACCAGGGGCTGTGGGGATGAGAGGTCCCAAAATTGGGATGAGAGACCTCAAAATTGGGATGAGGGACCTCAAAATTGGGATGAGAGATCCCAAACTCCATCACTGTCCTTGTGTGGGACCCAGGGCCTCGAGTGCTGGGTGACACAAAGGAATTGGAGTCCAGGGTGGGCAGAGGGTGGAATTCAGGAGATGGAAGCATTTTCCCCTGTGGATGATGAGGGTCTCCAGGCTGGAGCTGTGCAGGGATTGTGGAGAGGGCTGGGACGCTCTGGTGTGGCCCAGAGTGTGGGGCCAGAGGTGCCACCGCTGCTCTGGGGAAAATGAGCCCCAAAGGAGCTGGGATTGTCACCTGGACGTGCCAGCAGCGGTGCCAGCAGCGATGTTCAGGTCTTTGATGGCCCTGGCAGAGAAAGTGTTGATACCAGCAAGCGTCTTCAAAGAATTTATTTAAGGGAAAGGGCTGGATTTTGTTGGTTTTTTCCCTTCTCTGGTCTCCATTTAATCTGATTTTGGTTTTGTAGAGGGGTCTGCAGCATCGTGGGTCACTCAGTTGTGCAGTGTGATCTGAGGGACCTGAGGGATGGTGGAGGAAAGGAACTGGAGAACTGGAGTTTGTAGGTTTTTTTTACATAGAGTCAGAGAAAGGCTTGGATGGGAAGAGACCTTAAAGATGATCCAGTTCCAGCCCTGAGCAATGTCCTGGGATCGCTGCCCACAGTGCCAGAACATTTCAAGGTGGTGTTTTACCAGTTTCAAGGTGGTGTTTTACCAGTTTCAAGGTGATGTTTTACCAGTGTGATTTCTCAGAGTGGGATGGAGGGACTGAGTGCGAGAGAGAGCCCCAGGAGCTGGAGCTGGGCTCAGGACCAGCAGCTCTGCATCCCTTCCATCCCTTCCATCCCTTCCACCCCTTCCATCCACCCCTTCCAATCCTTCCATCCCTTCCAATCCTTCCACCCCTTCCATCCCTTCCACCCCTTCCAATCCTTCCACCCCTTCCATCCCTTCCACCCCTTCCAATCCTTCCAATCCTTCCACCCCTTCTATCCCTTCCATCACTTCTATCCCTTCCATCCCTTCCATCCCTTCCATTCCTTCCAATCCTTCCACCCCTTCCATCCCTTCCACCCCTTCCAATCCTTCCACCCCTTCCATCCCTTTCCATCCCTTCCATCACTTCTATCCCTTCCATCCCTTCCATCCCTTCCATCCCTTCCATCCCTTTCCATCCCTTCCATCCCTCCCCTGCCAGAGGTGGATTTGGCCACCCCAACTCCCCCCATCCCTTTCCTCTCCTCGTTTGCGCTTCCACCCTTTGCGTGTGCTCTTTTTATTTTTGCCAGATCATTTCCCACACCTCCAGCAGCCCCTCCTGATGGGATCACGGAATATCCCGAGCTGGAAGGGACCCCCAAGGATGGAGCCCGGTCCTGAGGCAGGAATCCCACCCGTGTGGGAGTCACTGAGGTTCGGGGCTCCCTGTTCAGTGCCGGACACCTTCTGGGTGTCAAATCCTATCGTGACACCCCAACCTTTGTCACAGCCCCTGTCACAGGGGACATCAGCGCTGCCCCTCCCCAGCCCGAAAAACGCAGGGAACAGCGAGGAGACGGCACTGGGGGAGAGAAGCGGAAAAACTCCGTCTGCTGCTATTCCAGCGGGGGGAAAAAAGCGAGGAAAAAACGCTTTTGGGGGCCGGGACATCCCGCTGGAAGCGGCGGCGGGGGCGGGGGCTGGCCCGGCCCGGGCTGGGGGGGCCGCTCCGCCCGGCCCTGATTTGCTGCTCCGCTCCGAGATTGACAAACTCCTGCCTCGGGTTTAAAAGAAGGGGGGAAAAAAAGGGCGGTGTGGGGAGAGAAGGGAGGAAAAAAAAAAAAAGAAACCAACTTTCCGGCGGCCCGGGAGCGAGGCAGGGCCGGAGCTGAGCGCGGCGGAGCCCCCGCACCCTCCGCCCGCCCCATGGCTTTATAAAGGGCTGCTCCCCGGGGGGGGCTGCCGGGGGGGCTGAGCGCCTGCTCTGCGCTTCTGCAGCTCGGATTGGGGGGTCCATTCTTCTTCATTTTTTTTTTTTTTTCTTGTTGTTGTTGTTTTTAATCTCCCCCCACCCCACCCGTCGAGCTGTCCCGGGCCGGTGCCCCGTTTTTTGGGGGAGCATGGATACGCACACGCGGTGGAAAAGGCGCAGTTGGATACGGAGCCGCTCGGTGCCCGCCGCGTTGGTGCTGTTGGGTGCCCTGTCCCTCGGCCGGGCAGGTAAGGGGGGTCCCCGAGCCCCCCAAAACCGCGTGGGAGATGCTGCGGGGTCGTGGTGGGTGGGGGAGGAGTGGGCGAGGAGCGGGGAGTTTGGTGCGGGACAGAAAAAACCCAAAAAACCCCTCTTGGCTTTTGGCTTTCCTTCCTCCTTTGCATTCCAACAGAGAGGGGAAAAAAAATGGAAAAAGAAAAGGAAAAAAAAACCACCCAACAAAACCCACCCAACCTCCTTTAGCCGCCCGAGTCTCTGAATGCCATTTGTCAGGGGGCCCGTAAAAGGGGAAAAAACTTAAAACAATTCTTTATTCGCCTTTTCTCCGAGCTGCCTCTGGCCGGGCTGCTTTTCCTGCGGAGGAAAAGTCGGGGATGAGTTTGTGGAGGCTCTTTGGTTCTTTCTGTCTCGCCGTGGATATATATGTGAATGTATATTTAGTCCCCTGGAAACCTCCGGGCTTGCGTAGTTCCTCCTCCTTGAGGAGCAGAAAGTTTTTTTGTCCCGCAGGAATCTGCTCTCCCTGCGCGCATCAAAGCTCGGGACACAAAAGCTCCGGAGCTGCTCGGGGAACCCAAAGCTCTCTGCCCCCTTCCCAACCCCAATCCCGCAGAGTTTCCCCCTAAAACAGGGCTGAGTGCGGCAGGAGGAAGCTCTGGACTTCCAGATGTGCAGCAGCACAGAAAACCGCTGGAATGTCATTTTTTTTCCGCCCCCTAACCGTGCAGAAGAAGGACTAAACACATTTCTGCCTCCCCTTTTGGGGTCGTGCTGTTCGTTCCCAGAGCTCTGCTCCCCAAATTTCTGCCTTCCCCGGGTGGGCTGGGAATGGCCAGAGCAGAGAGAGGTTTTTTGGGGCTGCTGGAAAAAGTTTTGGGGGTGTTTGCAGAGCAAACTCGGTTTGCAGAGGACGCTCGGAACTCTGCTTGTGTTGGATTTCAGGGCAGAGACTGCGGGGCAGGGTTTGTTGGCCGAGCCGGGTTTTGAAATCCAAGTTAAACTCGAGTTCTTCAGGGTAACTTGAGAATCCCAGAAGTGCCCTGAAGAGCTGCCCGGGCTTCAGCTTCCCTGCCCGAATTTTGTGTTCTCGAGGTTCTTTTTTTTTTTCTTTTTTTTGCTGGCAGTGCAGGGTTGGTTTGAGTTTGTTTGTTACCAGCTCAAACACCGGTGGGATTCTCTGTGTAAAGCAGCGGGATTGCGAATTATTTTCATTTCTGGCCTCTCCAAATGACCTTAAGGAAGAAGAGGTGGGCGTTGGAGGAATGTTCCCATTCGGGCTCTGCTTGTGGAGGCTGAGCAGGCTGGAAAAGCTCAATGAATAAAATGTCCTGGACATCCCTGCAGGGAAAGCTGTGGGCAGCGGGAGATCCCGGAGTTTGTCCTGCAGGGGAATTGGGATGTTTGGAGCCGTTTTCCAGCTGGCAGAGCGCTGGAATGACCCCAGCTCCTCTTGTCAGGCCGCCTGCTCGGGAGCCTTGTATCAGCTGAAAATTGAATTATCACCAGACCGCTCTGTTTCAAAGAAAAAAACAACGATTTTCCCCTTTCACTTTTGCCCGTTCTGACGCTCCCAGAGCATCCTCGGGCACTTCCCTGTCTGTGTTTATCCTCCAGACAGCTCCTAAAGCGCTTTTTAAAGATTCCGGGTGACTTTGGGGACAGCTTTTGGGGGGAGCAGAGGAGGGCTGGGAGCTTTTGTGGGGCCAGCGTGCAGCTCTGAGGAATGACTCTTGTGGTGAAAGGCTTTGAGTTTTCCTAATGAGCCGCCTAATAGGACATCAAATCATTTGGATGAGGGAGGAGCCAGATTGGGGCTGCTGGTGGCATTGACTAATGGTCTTGGTGGCTTTATTTTTTTTTTCTTTCATTTTCTTCCACGTCATCTTTGGTTTTATTGCTGCTCCGAGAGTGTTTCAGTTCCAGGTTTCTCTGTGCGGAGAGGTGAAAGTTCCCTGTAATCTGTGGGGTGGCACCTGGCACGGAGGGTTTCCAGCAAATAAAAGGGAAATAACAATGTCAAAGCTGCCTCCCACCACTGCCCAGGCTGCTCAGATTTTCCCATATTTGCACAGATGATGTCACACCAAAATTCGAGCCCACAGACAAAGCTGGAACCCGTTCTCTGCTTTTACAAATCCCTGTAAAAAGCGAGTCGGGTTTCTGGGTGAAACTTTTTGGATGCAGCAGTTTCCTTTTAGTGGCAAAGAGTAATGAGGATCCAAAGTAAAATTAAAATGTTGGAAATTATGCAGTATCCTGTTACCAGCTGTTGCTTCTCCCCTTGGCCCTTCCCCAGTCACCTAAACGAGCTAAAAAACCCCAAAAAAACCTTTATCCAGCCAGTTAAAAGTGAGGGTTTTAAAAATACTTTACTGTTGATATTGTTTTACAAGAAGAAATGTGACTTTAGAGGTCTGGAATGGATGGCAGTCCTGATTTCTGGAATAAAAGCTGGATTATGCAGTGCCAGGCTGCAGTGAGAATTTGGAGGTTAAAGGCAGCGGTGGGACATGCCCTGGCCAGGGGACAGCAGAGCTCTGCTCTTGTTCTTCCAGGAGGAAAACTCCGTGCTGAGCATTCCCTGAATTCAGGGAATGGTGAGGAGCTGATCCTGGCAGCTTCCTCCCAGTTTGGGGATGGGAGGAACCCCATTTCTGATCCCATTTCTGATCCCATTTCTGATCCCATTTCTGATCCCATTTCATCTCTTTGGGGTAACTCCAAGGCAAAGGGGAGTCGCTGATTTTTGGTGTGCACACAGGGACAGCAGTGAGGACTCACCTGGCTCTGACCAAAACGTGCTTTTAATGGCAAATTTAAATGAAAAAGCTGCCTTGGTGTTGTTTCTATCGCTTATTGTGTGCCCTAGGAGAAATCAGGATGGGCTGGAAAGGGGTTGTGAATCCTTATTTTAAATGGGAGTCGTCCTTGCCCTTTAGGATTTGGGATAGGAGATGGACTTTTCAGGTTAATTTCTTAGTGAAATAGTTAATTAACTATTAATTAATTGTTAATTACCTGTCTGTGGTGAGCTGAGGGCAGCACTGCAGGGCTTGTGGGGAGGGACTCAGCTCTCTGCCAGCTCTGGGCGATGCAGGGATGGGAGGTGGGACAGCCCTGCTGGACCTGGGGTTTCATTTGTGCTGCTTTTCCCCGTGTGAGGCTGCAGGAAATGCTCAGCACAGAATTCCTGGGGCTGGGAAAAACTCCTGAGCTCACCCTTTGAGCTGCCAGTGAAACCCCAGCCAACCCCAGCTTCCATCCTAAAGGAGATTTTCTGGTTTGCTCATGTTGTCACTGTCCCCGAGGCCCTGAGTGGCACAGGGATGTCCCCACCAGCCCTGGCAGTGCCCGGCTGCTTTGCCCTGCCCTGGAGCTGTGGCCAGCTCCTGGTGCTGTCTGTCCATCCCTGTCCCCCTGTCCCCAGGGCAGGGGCTCAGGACCTGCACTCTCACACCTGCTTTGGGCCAGATTTGATGTCTGAGATGTCAGATTTGATTTCTGAAATGTCAGATTTGATTTCTGAAATGTCAGATTTGATGTCTAAGATGGGACAGAGGAGCAGGAGGAGTTGCTGTAGAACACGCTCAGTGTGAAATGACATTTAGAGATGTTTTGAGTTTTGTCTGGACTTCAGGAAAAAATCTGGAAGTGCTTTCTAGGAAAATTCTCTTCACTCCCGAGGGTTTATCTGCTGGGGAGTTAAACCTGGCCTTTAATCCTCTCAGTGATCACTCTTTGTCTCGTGTGCTGATATCTGGGTGCTGGGGGTGCCCTTCCCCAGGCGCTGGTGGAGGGATGGCAGCCCCTGTGGGAAGGTGGAAATCTTCACTTGGGAAAACTGCAGGGAGCAAAGGGCTGGGAATGCTTTCACAGGAATTTTGGGGTTTTCTGGCCCTGTCCAGCCTGGCCTTGGGCACTGCCAGGGATGCAGGGGCAGCCTCAGCTCCTCTGGGCACCCTGTGCCAGGGCCTGCCCACCCTCACAGCCAGGAATTTCTTCCCAAAATCCACTCTAAACCTACTTTCTGTCAGTTTAAAAGCCATTCCCCCTCATCCAAAGCCCCTCACAAATTTTGCTGCCAACCCCTGAAGGGGCTCTCAGGCCTTTCCAGACTTTTTGGGAAGAGCAGTTCCATTTAGAGCTGGTGCTCTGCTGTTGTGGGAATTGACTTTAAAAGTGAGCAGCCCCTGGGACAGGGGAAATCAGGATACCAGGATAAATCTGGCATTTCATCCCCTCTGCCCACACTTGCCCAGCTCTCCCTTTGCCTGCTGGGTTTAGCTGGAGTTTGGATGCTCAGGATGCAGCCACTGTTCTATAAAATGGAGCACTGGGCAGAGAAATGTATAAAATATTGTTTGGGTCCTGTGGAAAATGTGGCTGTCAGCTTGTAATACCCAGATCTTGGTAAATGGGAAGTGCTGGTTAAAGTGAGAAGAATTCTCTGGGAAATAAACCAAGAATAAATCCCGGAGCACACCTGAGGGGTTTTTCAAGCTCTGTCCCAGCTTTTATCCAGCACAGACTTCCCAGTATTTAGGACTCTGCTGTGGCTCTCTGATGTTGCTGCTGCCCAGGATATTTTTGGGAATGCTGAGGCCTTGGGCTGGTGGAACTGGGTCAGATTTGATCTGCAGGATTGGTCCCACAGAAAAATCAGTGTCAGGGGGATGTGCACACCTGAGCTCCTGCAGTTCAGGGCGATCTTCCCGTGAAAATTCTTGGATTTCAGCCTCTAATTTGGGTGGGATGTGTCCATTCTCTTGGATATATGGCAAGGCTGGTTGATAAAAGCAGCAGTGGTGTGGTGTGGGAGATGCTGTTCCCAAAAAAAGGGGGATTCCCCTTGGAACAGCAGTCTGAGGGGGGCTGATGCCCCCCTTATTTCCCCTTTCCCCCCTTTATTTCCCCTTTATTCCCCCTTTATTTCCCCTTTTGCCCCCCTTTATTTCCCCTTTCCCCCCTTTATTTCCCCTTTTGCCCCCCTTTATTTCCCCTTTTGCCCCCCTTTATTTCCCCTTTTGCCCCCCTTTATTTCCCCTTTTGCCCCCCTTTATTTCCCCTTTTGCCCCCTTTATTTCCCCTTTTGCCCCCCTTTATTTCCCCTTTCCCCCCCTTTATTTCCCCTTTCCCCCCCTTTATTTCCCCTTTCCCCCCCTTTATTTCCCCTTTCCCCCCCTTTATTTCCCCTTTCCCCCTTTATTTCCCCTTTCCCCCTTTATTTCCCCTTTCCCCCCCTTTATTTCCCCTTTCCCCCCTTTATTTCCCCTTTTGCCCCCCTTTATTTCCCCTTTTCCTCCCTTTATTTCCCCTTCCCCCCCTTTATTTCCCCTTTTCCTTCTCCCTCCTCTTCTCCCTTCCCTTCCCTGAATTCCCTTTCCTTTTCCCCCCTCTTTTCCTTGGGAGAAGTTTCTCCACTTCCAGCCTGGCCTCACTTTATATCAAATATTTCACTCTTCCCACTAAACCTGATGTGATAGGAACTGAATTTTCAGTCCTTAAAAACACAATAAAACCTTTGTGTGAAACAAAGCGACACCGAGGATGGGAAGAATGAGCAAAACCAGGGGAACAAAAATAATAATTAAAAAAAAAAAAGGTCGAGACATGAAAGAATGGAAACATTTTGTTGAAATCTAATGTTATATGGAAAAAATTGGGTTGGCAACGTGGTATAATTAACCACTGGTTACTGTTGGCAAATCCCAGGGCTCTTGAAATTCAGCCTAGCACTGACTGAAGCATCCAAATGATGTCGTGGTTTCTCTGTGGACGTGTCTGGAAAATCTGTGGAACTAAAATAAATAAATGAAGGAACTACACAAAAGGCATTTTTGAGGTCGGTTGCTCCAAGTCTGGGCTTTTTTTTTTTTTTTTTTTTTTCTTTCCAGAAGCCAAAAGGATTCTTAACATCATCTGGAAGCTTTCACAATGATGAGATGTCATTTTTTAAAAGGAGGAAAGTTGCATTAATGTATTTACGGCAGAGTTTTTCTTCAAGTTTGTGTAATGAGCCTGAGAGAAAAAGGAGAGTTTGGGGATTGAGTGAGTGGAAAAGCTGCATCAGGGCTCATTCCTGAGCTCTGCTGTGGATTTTTCTCCCAGCCCTCAGGAAAATCCTTGGGTTTCCCATGTCCTGGGGGCTGATCCTGCATCCCTGTGTGGAACCTGGCCCTGGGGGGTTGCTTGAACACCATTTTATTGCTGAGGTGCCAATAAAATCTGAGTTTTCAAGCAGCTCCAGGGGTCTGTGTCCATTTCTGTGCCTCTGGTTGTGTTGCTGATTGATTTTTCCACTTTAAAATTCTTTTCTTCCTTGGGATATTTTTTTTTCCTGTTGGGCCACACCAGTGCTGCTCACCCAGCAAATCCAGGAGGTTATTTGGATTTTTTCTTTAGATTTGGACAGGTTTTTTTGCAGATTATACCAAGAGCAGTGTGCTGTTCTATTGGCTGCTCTCAGAACCCTTTGAATTACATCTGTAAAGGGAATTTGGAGCTGTTTTCCTAAAGAGGGATGGGATGGATGTTTGGGGGTCTCTTCTTGTCCTTCAGCTCGATGAACGCTGGAATTATCTTACCTTAGATTTTATAATAGATACATTTATTATGAAATTTATTTATTATACACATTATCAATAATTTTTTGCCTAAATCTCCCTGTCAGCTGACCCCGTGTGCCATCCCTGCCTGGATCCAGCCGTGCCTCTGCAGCCAGGGCAACTCTTCCAGAATAAATAAAACAAAAAGTCTTTCCTGGGCTCAGCTTTTCACCAGAACTGCTTCAAGGCCTTTTTTCTTTTATTTTTCCTTCCCTTTCTGCTCCAGCTTTTAAAGGAGGGGAGTTTGCAGCGCTCAGGGAGGAGCAGACTGGGAAAGGAGAGGACACTGAGGGCTGAGCTGGAGTCCTGCTCTCACTGGCACATTTGGGGAGCAGATTTCGTGGTGCTTGTTCCTGTCAGCTGGAGCTGCTGGTTCTCAGCAAGGAAATTCAGGAAGGAGCCACGCTCTGCCTGAGCTCATGAGCCTGGCTGGCCTCTCCTCCTCTGCTTTTCCTCCCTCCACCCCCTTTTTTTTTTCTTTTTTTTTTTTTTTTTGTTTCCAAGACAATGCTGGAGTAAGAATTCACTGCAGCCGAATTCCTGGAGATGACACTGCCAGTTTCCCAGGATCTCTCATCCTCCTGCAGTGTTTTACACTGGGATTTTTTCTTTTTGGTGCAGCTCATTCAACTCTCAAATATGAACTAAACAGCGAGTTTGTGGGTTTTTATTTTATTTTATTTTATTTTATTTTATTTTATTTTATTTTATTTTATTTTATTTTATTTTATTTTATTTTATTTTATTTTATTTTTTTCACGAGGAATGAGACACCTACTCTGTGTGCTCTTGTGTGCTGCAGGGGAGAGATCTGCTCCGAGGGCTGCAGTTCACCAGCTGAATAATGCAAGCATTGTTTGGGTGCCCTTATTTCCAGCTTGCACCATTAAAAGTGAATAGAAAGGTCAAGGAGATGAGTCACAGTGAACACAAGTGTCATTCTGCTCAGGAGAAACGGGGAAAAAGGAGCTCCCAAGCGAGGTGTTCTTGCTGGACTCGCAGGGAATTCCAGGAGGGAATCTTAGCTGGGATCTGCTGGAATCTTTGAGCACCCAAAAACAGCAGGGAGGGGCTGGAGCTGGGCTCTGCTGGGGTGATGCTCTGGGAATTTGGGCTCCTTTCCTGGAGAGCAGAGAGCTGCAGTGGGGAGGGCTGGCAGCTCCTGGAGACAGTTCCTCCAGATCCATGTGGAAATTCCTAATGCTCAGCCAGAGTCGCCTTTCCTCAGCTCTCAGAGTCAGGCTGGGGTGAAGGTGCTCTTTAGAGGGACTTGGGACAAGGACTCAGGGAAAGGATGAGAGCTTTAAAATGCCAGAGGGCAGGATTGGATGGGATAATGGGAGGGAATTCTTCCCTGTGAGGGTGTGGAGGACCTGGCACGGGTTCCCCAGAGGAGCTGTGACTGCCCCTGGATCCCTGGAAGTGTCCAAGGCCAGGCTGGAGTGACCTGGGGTAGTGGAAGGTGTCCCTGGATGAGCTCTAAAGTCCCTCCCACCCCAAACCATTGTGTGGCTCCATGATTATCCCTGGAATTCTGGTGGGATTTTGAGTGCTGGGCTCCCCATCTCCCCTGCAGCATCCCAGGGAAGGGCTGGAGCTGTGACCCCCTGGCTCTGAGGGCACCTGGAGCTCCATGCCCTGCCCAGCCCTCTCCAAAACCCATTTTTCAATGAAGCTTTGGGGATTTCCTGCCCAAATCCTGACCCAACAAGCCCCAGGCAGCGCTGGCAGAGCCCTGGGAAGAAGCTTTCCCTTTAATTGCTGCTGGAATTGCACTGGAACAGCAGCAGTGGCCAGGGCACAGGAGGAGTTCAGGGCCTGTTAATGCTTTTTTAATAGGGTGGAGTTTAAATCCTGTACCTGTGGGTTTCCTTTTTTACACCTTCTCCTGGGTTTGTCAATTTGACTGATTGTTTTTCCCTGTCCTAGCAAGGAAACAGCCCCAGTGCATTTGGGATCGTGGTGTGCTGCCACAGACTCCCCTGCACATTGTCCAGCACTCCTGTGGGGTTTTGGCAGCATTTGAGCCCCGAAAGTACAGAGAAATATTAAAATTTTTGATTTCTAGCCATCGGATTTTTCAGTTCTGAAGTCACTCGGCTGATGTAAAATAGATATTCCTCTGAAAAAGAGCAAAAGCTGCGGAATCCTGATTTATTCTGCACATTCAAAACACACCTTCAGCAGGGACCCAAAGCCAGGCCTTTTTCTTGTCCCTCCAATGGGGGCTAATTTCCATAAACAACTTTTGCAAATGAATTTGCAGCTCGGCTTTGATCCCAGGTGGCCAAAAATTGCGCCGGAATTCCAGGGGATGTGGAACGCCTGGGAACTGGGACTGCTCTGCTGGGGATGCAACAGAGCCATGGAGTGGTTTGGGCTGGGAGGACGAGGAGGGGTGTGGGGTCACCGAGGGCTGGAGCTGATTTTGGGGAGCTGAGCCTGGTTTGGGGTGAAACACTGGGATTGTAACATTTGTGCTGGTATTCCATAGGAATTTAGGATTTTTGCAGAGAGATGAGGAGGTGGGAGGAGTTTTCCTGCTGACACGAAGGGAGAGGTGTGGGAGCAGAGCTGACCAAGGACTGGAGCTGATTTTGGGGGGCTTTGCCTGGTTGTGGGGTGAAACATTGGGATTGTAACCTTTGTGCTGGTATTCCATAGGAATTCAGGATTTCTGCAGAGGGATAGGGGGGTGGGAGGAGTTTTCCTGCTGACACGAAGGGAGATGGTGGGAACAGAGCTGACAGGGCTGGAGCTGATTTTGGGGGGCTGTGCCTGGTTGTGGGGTTAACATTGTTATGGGGTAAACATTGGTATTTGTGCTGGTATTCCATGGAAATTTTGGATTTCTGCAGAGGGATGGGAAGGGTGTCTGACTGCTGATAGGAAGGGAGAGGTGTGGGAGCAGAGCTGACAGGGTGGAGCTGATTTTGGGGAGCTGTGCCTGGTTTTGGGTTGAAACATTGGGATTACAGCCTTTGTGCTTGTATTCCATGGGAATTTTGGATTTCTGCAGAGGGATGAGGGGGGTGTCTGACTGCTGGCAGGCAGGGAGATGGCGCGAGCAGAGCTGTGCCTGGTTTGGGGTGAAACACTGGGATTGTGACCTTTGTGCTGGTATTCCATGGGAATTCCGGATTTCTGCAGAGGGATGAGGGGGTGGGAGCAGCGCTGGGCTGTGATTCCACGGGAGAAGCCTCCAAGCAAGGCTCAATCCTCCCTGGAAATGTCCCTTGGGAGGTTTTTCCCTGGAAAAGACGAGGCTGTGCACGCCTCAGGGGCAGGAGCTGTGGATTCCCTGAAGCCCTGGATTCTCCCTGTGTTCCAAAGGCACATCCTGATGCTGTCCCATCCCCTCTGCCCGGTGTGACAGCGAGGACAGGTCCCTCAGAGTCCCCCCGTGGTGTCTGTGCCCCGAGAGAGCCACCAGGGCGGGAGAGGGGAGCGGATTTATCCCTCTGGCACTCGGGATCCGATGGAAAACTGCGAGGAATGTTCTCTCAGCAGGGCTGCCGGCACCGGGAGAGGCACATTATCACGTCCTGTGCACTTGGGGGGAGAAAGTCCCTCGCTCTGCCTCCCTCAAATGTTTAAATTAAAACAATCTGGCTTTTCTGCAGCTCTTGGATGCTTTTCCTGCTGACCTCAGGAGCTGGGATGGGAGGAGGAGCCGACAGACCCGAACTGCCTCTGGGTTTTATTTTTTTTTCCCCTCCAAGTCCTGAATCCCTGCAGGATGTGCAGAAGAGCAAAACAATGAGGGCCGTATCTGCTCTGGAAAGATCCATTTTTCCCCAGGGAGCTGTACCAGGGAGCTGTGAGGCTGGAGGGAGCAGGCACACGCTTTTCCAGCCACAGAATTCCCACAGCAGGGCTGGGAGAGGCTGGGCAGGATCAGCCCCTCACCCCTGGAACAGCAAAGCCACGATGCTGCAGAGCCTCTGACAGCATCCCTAAGGATGCTGCCCGTGGCCCTCCATCCCCAAATTCCCAACGCAACCATGCTCTCTGTGCTGGGAATTCTGCTCGGACTCACTGATCCTTGAGGTCTTCTCCAGCTTTGGTGGCTCTGAAAGCCACCCCAGGGTTCTGCTCTGACCCTCTCATGCTGGCCTGAGTCTTGTCCTGGCCCCGTGGCTGGGCAGAATTGGGATTTTTTTTTGCTTTCTGGCTGTGCTTCAGGTCCTTGCAGCACTGCCCTGGTCTGTGAGGAGCTGGGGGTGGATCCAGGGCCGGGAGCAGCCTCTGTTGACTTTGGGAATTTGGGCATGGAAGGAGCACGGCAGCATCGCTCCTGAATTACAGAACCTCCCTTCATCTCCTCCTTCGCTGCCCACAGGAGTTCTTGGGGAGTTTTCCAGCATTTTACAGTCCTGGGTGGGATTCAGGGCAGGAAAACGCAGTGGGATTTCTTATGGCAATAGGGATAACACCAAACTGATGCAGATTTTCCCTGTGAAATAAGAACTAGAGCCAAACCCAGAGCCTGGTTTGGGTCCATAAAAAATTTTGGGTTCTTCAGTTGAAGGGACTTCAAAATCCCCACCAGTAAACCCTCAGATGCTCTGAGACAGAGTCAGAGCAGGAGTTCAGGATGTTCTGAGAGGCATCATCACTCCTGCATTACAGAACTTCCCTTCATCTCCTCCTCCTGCTGCTCTTTGCTCCCAAGGGAGTTTTTGGGGAGTTTTTCAACATTTTACAGTCCTGGGTGGGATTGAGGGCAGGAAAACGCAGTGGGATTTCTTATGGCAATAGGGATAACACCAAAGTGATGCAGATTTTCCCTGTGAAATAGGAACCAGAGCCAAACCCAGAGCTTGGATTGGGTCTGTAAAGAATTTTGGGTCCCTCAGTTGAAGGGACTTCAAAATCCCCACCAGTAAACCCCGGGATGCTCTGAGACAGAGTCAGAGCAGGAGTTCAGGATATTCTGAGAGGTATCATCACTCCTGAATTACAGAACCTCCCTTCATCTCCTCCTCCTGCTGCTCTTTGCTCCCAAGGGAGTTTTTGGGGAGTTTTTCAAGATTTTACAGTCCTGGGTGGGATTCAGGGCAGGAAAACACATCACACAAAGGGATTTCTTATGGCAACAGGGATAGCACCAAACTGATGCAGATTTTCCCTGTGAAATAAGAACCAGAGCCAAACCCAGAGCCTGGTTTGGGTGTGGAAATACCCATAAAGAACTTTGGGCTCCTCCATTGAAGGGACTTCAATAAATGCTGTGAGACAGAGTCAGAGCACGAGTCCAGGGTGTTGTGAGGGGCACTGAGAACCCAGCAGGGTTTCCCTGCCTTCTCCAAAGCCTTGGCCAGACGAGCCGGGGCCCTCCCTGCCCTGGGGATCCCAAATCCTGACCAGCCGTGCTGCTAAAAGGAGCCCCGTCCCTGCCAGCCTGCACAGAGCTGAGCCTTTGCTGTTTTTGTGGCCTGGGATGGAGCTTTTCACGGCTTAAGCTGAAACATCTGCTTTTTGGAGAGTGAAATCTGCCCCAGCCTTTGCTTTAGGAAACCAGGGTGGGATCTGGGGCTGCATTGGGGTCAGGTTGATGATTTTTCTGACAGTGGCAAAATGCCCAAAGCCAATTTTAGTCAATGAAAGGTCTAAAAATAGATGTGGGAGACGAGAGGGAACTTCTCTCTCGTCTCTTGGACTTGGTTCTCTGATGCTGAGTATCAAAAGTGCCCCCAGAAATTAATTTTGGGGGAATTTCCACTATTTCCTTCCTGTTTTATGGAGCCAGGGGTGACAGTGGAGGGAGTGCTGGTGCAGACAGGCAGGCCAGGCCTGTGCAGTGACAACTGACACAGGAAAATGTGGAAAATTCTTCTGGGAAATCAGGCCTGGCTGGGAATAATCATTCCCTGGTTAGGAATTATAAATTTCACTGGAGATGAAATAACTCCCAGAGTCAGGGAAGGGATGGGTGTGAGGCAGGAGCTGCTTTTGACCTGTGAAATCCTGGGGTTTCTATTAAATTCTTCAATTATTTGTGCATGGCAGTGATGGGCTGGATCCTTTCTGCATCCCTGTCCTGGTGGGTTTGGGGAGGAGGAAGCAGGAAAAGGGCAGAGTCCTTTCCAAATTCTGGCATTTTGGAGTCCTGCATGCTGTATGTTGGATTTTCTAGGATGATTTCTCCCTTCCCCTTGCTCTGGAATAATTTCTCAGTGTGCTCATGAAGGGATCACTCTGAGTGATCTCTTTGCATTTTAAGGACAACATTTCTCTTCCTGTAGCTGTGGAAATTCTCCCTTCCCTCTGGGTTAGAAATGAGAGCACAGAAAAATGTGCTCAGATCACTTTGAACCCCATCACCAAGCTGTTTATACACTGCTTATTTAGTGATGAGGAGAACATCAAAATGCTCAGTGTAGGAATCAATCTTCCTAAAATCCAGGATAAAATATACTGATAACTCAGTCTTCCTAAAATACAGGATAAAATATACTGATAACTCAGTCTCCCTAAAATCCAGGATAAAATATACTGATAACTCAGTCTTCCTAAAATCCAGGGTAAAATATACTGATAACTCAGTCTTCCTAAAATTCAGAATAAAATATACTGATAACTCAGTCTTCCTAAAATTCAGGATAAAATATGCTGATAACTCAGTCTTCCTAAAATACAGGGTAAAATATACTGATAACTCAGCACCTGCCTTATCTCCAGGTTCCTAAATATTTCCTTCCCTCATTTCTCTCACAGTGCTTTAACTCCTCAGTGTGCTGGGCCACAGGGGTTGGTGTGAAAACCCCACTGACAAATGACTGGGAGCATCATCCTGTGCTTTTCCAGATGCTGGAATTGTGTTCCTGCCCTCGTTTATCCCAAATTCCAAGCCCAGAGGAGCGAGTGGCTCCCAGAGCTGGAGTGGCAGAGGGATTCTTGTCTCAGTTTCATCACAACCACAGCAGGAGTTAAAAGGCAGCCCTGAAAGTGTGACCCCAAAAATTGGGATTTGCAGCAGGGTGGACCAGCTGTTAATGGAAAAAAATAGGATTGGAGGGAATGTCTGTCAGGGAAGGATGGACTGGGCAGTCAGAGATGGATTTTACCTTGGATTTCTTCCCAGCTGTGCATGGCAGGGATGCAGCAGCTCCCCTGGGAAGGGCCTTGCAGTTGTCCTGCTCTCCAGGGAGTTCTGTATCCACCCCGAATCCTTTGCCCTTCCTTATCTGTAAGGAAATGATGTTGTGGGGCTTTTTATTTGTGCTGATGTCCCGATAAATCCTCGGGCTCTTTGGGGATAGGGATCACCCAGGAAAAGCTTGGGTCTGGTGATCCTTGAGCCTGATATTCCAAATTCTGTGACGATAATTCTGTAACTGCAGAAGTTGTGCAGGGCTGTAGCTCTGGCCAGAAACTGGCAAAATCCAGGGATAACAGCTGGATTTGAGTGCCCAGGGCAGGGCAGGATGGAATTCCAGCTTAAACAGCTCTGAAGGAAAGCTCTGAGCTCTTGGCACACCTGGGATTCAGGTGGAATCTCCTGTGGCAGTGGAAGCAGTCCCAGTGAATTCCTGGTCGCTGCTGGTTTGCTCCTGGTTCTGGGAATCCTGAAGAGCTCCAGGGAATTTCGTGGCATTTTGTGCAGCCCCTGGGTGAGAGGCAGAGCTGACGCTCCCAGGAGCAGTAACCCTGCCCCTGCCTTGAGGTGTTTGTTTTGCACCCTGCTTTTTACCTCATTCCATGTCCTTGGAAGGGCTTTCCTGGATCATTCCTCCCAAGGATCCCTTGCATTTCTCAGACACACTCATCCCTTTTTTCTGATTTTCCTGCAGCATCATTTAGGGAGATCCCCACTTTGCCATTCACCTCGAGGAAACGCAGAGAATCTGTGCCTAATTTAGGATTCCCCATTCTAAACCTCACATCCCCAACATTCCCTGGGCTGATCCTTCTCCTTCCTCGGTGCCCATTTTTTCATTTTCCCCACATTATCCCAGCCCTGCCTTGTTTTACCAGCCCCACAAACAGGAACAGCCCCATCTCCTTTTGCCCTCTATTGTTCCTCTCTTTTGTGCTAAGTACAGTAATGCCTCTGAGCCACCCCGGGGCTCCCTGCTTCCCATCCCTCTCACAAAGACCCCATTTTCTCCTCCCTTTGGGGCTCTTTGCTCCAGAGGAAAAGAGCCCCTGCCTTTTTTTAGCTGTCACTTTTCCCTGCTCCTTTAATTAGACTTGATCCCACTCGTTTTTTGGTTTCCCTTTGACCCTGCTTTTCTTCCTGCAGGGAGGGAAGTCCTGGAGGAGTTTGGCAGCTCCTTTCCTACCTGGCTCTCACAATTCTTCTCCTTCTTGGGTTAGGTCGGGAGGAACTTCAATTCCAAGGCTCCAAACTCTCCCAAATATTTCCTATTTGGGGTGTTGCACACTTGGAATTCATGCTGGGAGGAACTTTATTTCCAAGGCTTCAAACTCTCCCAGATATTTCCTGTTTGTGGGATTGCACACTTGGAGTCCAGGTTGGGAAGAGCTTTAATTCCAAGGCTCCAAACTCTCCCAAATATTTCCTGTTTGTGGGATTGCGTATTTGGAGTTCAGGTTGAGAGGAACTTCAATTCCAAGGTTCCAAACTCTCCCGATATTTCCTCTTTTTTTTGGCATTCCACACTTGGAGTCCAGGTTGTCTTTCCAGCTCTTTGTGTGGATCACCAAATTTTTTTCCTCTCTGGATGTGTTTGTGCTGCTGTCCCCATTGAAAGTAAAATATCCATGAATATTTCCACTGGTGGCACCTTCCCTCCTGCTGTCTGGCTGCTTTTCCAAACACCTGACATCTCCTCCTGCACCCCCTGCCATGTCTGAGCGCTTTCTCCAGGTGAGGATTTCTCCCTGGGAGGATTTCTGGGGGGATTCTGAGGGCGTGAGGATTTACCCCCATCATGATCTGCTCTCTCTGTTCTCCCACCTCATCAAGATCTCATTGCACAAAATCCCCCTGCTCAGAGCCCTGGCACTGTCCGAGGCACAGATTTGGGTGGGAGAGCATTCCCAGCTCTGTTTCCAGTGGCCAGGCTGGGCCAGGCACCTTTCCCATCCATTCCGTGCTTGTCCTGTCCTTTCCCATCCATTCTCTGGGATATCTCTGCAGATCCAGCTCCAACCCCTGCCAAAATTGCAGCCTCTCCTCCCCCTGCCTGTGCTGCTGCCTTGGGGTGGCGCCTGTGACACTCCTGGGGTGTTTTTGGGGCTGCATTTCCAAAATCGCCAGCTGCCATCAAATAGAGCTATTTAGGCTGGAAAAAACCTCCCAATCCCATCACTAAACCATGTCCCAAAGGGTTCTGTCCTTCCAGAGGATCCTTGTCAGCACTGGGCAGGGTTTTCTGCTCCTGGTTCCTTCCCCTGGGTGATGTTTTGTTAGTTTGGAGAGCAGTGTCTGTATCCTGTTGAACCTCGGGGTTTTCCAAACCCAAACTCCACTCTGAGGTGCTGAAGGAGAAATCCTGGAGGTGAATTTGGCACAGCCAGCTCTGGCCAGGGCAGGGATGGACGTGACAACAGCTTTGTGGGGATTTTTGGGGCAGGTTCCTGCCCCTAAAAACTGTCCCAGGGCTGTGGGGACATTGGTGGCCATCCCCAGGGAATGACAGAGCCACCCCAGGGAATGACAGAGCCATCCTTAGGGAATGACAGAGCCACCCCCAGGGAATGACAGAGCGATCCCCTGGGAATGACAGAGCCACCCCCAGGGAATGACAGAGCCACCCCCAGGGAATGACAGAGCCATCCCTAGGGAATGACAGAGCCACCCCCAGGGAATGACAGAGCCACCCCCAGGGAATGACAGAGCCACCCCCAGGGAATGACAGAGCCATCCCTAGGGAATGACAGAGCCACCCCCAGGGAATGACAGAGCCACCCCCAGGGAATGACAGAGCCACCCCAGGGAATGACAGAGCCATCCCTAGGGAATGACAGAGCCATCCCTAGGGAATGACAGAGCCACCCCAGGGAGTGACAGAGCAATCCCCAAGGAATGACAGAGCCATCCCCAGGGAATGACAGAGCCATCCCAGGGAATGACAGAGCCACCCCAGGGAATGACAGAGCAATCCCCAGGGAATGACAGAGCCACCCCAAGGAATGACAGAGCCACCCCAGGGAATGACAGAGCCATCCCCAGGGAATGACAGAGCCACCCCCAGGGAATGACAGAGCCATCCCCAGGGAATGACAGAGCCACCCCCAAGGAATGACAGAGCCATCCCCAGGGAATGACAGAGCCATCCCCAGGGAATGACAGAGCCATCCCCAGGGAATGACAGAGCCACCCCCAGGGAATGACAGAGCCATCCCCAGGGAATGACAGAGCCACCCCCAAGGAATGACAGAGCCATCCCCAGGGAATGACAGAGCCATCCCAGGGAATGACAGAGCCACCCCAGGGAATGACAGAGCAATCCCCAGGGAATGACAGAGCCACCCCAAGGAATGACAGAGCCACCCCAGGGAATGACAGAGCCACCCCCAGGGAATGACAGAGCCATCCCTAGGGAATGACAGAGCCATCCCTAGGGAATGACAGAGCCACCCCAGGGAGTGACAGAGCAATCCCCAAGGAATGACAGAGCCATCCCCAGGGAATGACAGAGCCATCCCAGGGAATGACAGAGCCATCCTTAGGGAATGACAGAGCAATCCCCAGGGAATGACAGAGCCATCCCCAGGCAATGACAGAGCCACCCCAGGGAACGACAGAGCCATCCCTAGGGAATGACAGAGCCACCCCAAGGAATGACAGAGCCATCCCTAGGGAATGACAGAGCCACCCCAAGGAATGACAGAGCCATCCTCTGCTGGAGGCTGGGGACCTGAGGCAGGTTCTGGTGCTTGGGGAAAACAATGGGAGGAGAAAACTCCCAGTTTCAGGTTTATAAAGCACACGTTTAATTAGGATTTAATGACAAACGTGAGTGATTAGGGAGGGCTTTGTTGGTTGCCCAGGTTGGCAGGGCTGATGTTCAGGAATTCTCTTCACTCTCCCTGACTCCTGCTCGAGGCCTTTGTGCCATCAGAGCAGGGGGAAATAAATCCAGCAGGAAATTTTTGGGGGCCTTTGAAGCAATTAAAGGGATAATGCCAAGGTAAATGCCCTGTGCTGTGGAGAGAGAGGTTGAACAAGCGGTTGATGTGTCAGGTATTGATTTCTTCGCTGCTTTTTTCTCATCTGTTTTCAACCTGCTGCTTTTTTGCACCCTTGGGAGGGGGAGAATGAAGTGGGCTCTGCTTGTTCTGTAGTCAGGACACAGGCAGAGAACAAATCAACCCAAATCTGTTCAGTGCAGCGGTGTGGGATTGATCCTTTGGAGCCAAAATCTCCCCTGGGGCTGCAGAATTCAGTGCAGGAGCAAAAATCTCTCAGCCCTGGAGCTTGGGGCACTGACTTTGCTGCTGGAGGTGCCCAAGGTCACTGTTGGGTCTCGTTTGTGTCTCTGTGCTGTGATTTCACTGCTCAGCACCCTGTAAATGAACATTTTTGAGTTCTTACAGAAATGGGATGTTTTTAATTGCTCATCTCTTAGGGCCAGGTTCTGCCAGCCTCATTAAGGAAATTGCCACGGAGCAAATTGGGATTGTTGGAAAGCAAAGCTATATATTCTTAATCGGTGGGATTTAGGGCCTGGAAGAGTTCTGTGGGGAGCATCTGGTTGGGCTTCTGCACAAAACCTCCCCTCTAAAAGCAGATTTATTTCCAAAGCTGGGGTTTGCTGGTTTCCCTTTTGGGAATTCAGCTGTCTAATGGCAAACCGGCTCTTCAGTGTTATCAAAAAGCAAAATAAAATCAAAATGTGGTCACTGGTCCTTCCGTGCAAGGCAGTGATGGGAATATTGAGTTTTATCTCTTTTTAAATACATTTCACAAAATTGGGAGGGATTTAGGAACCAACACTGGAAGCAGTGATGGGAATATTGAGCTTTATCTCTTTGTTAATACATTCCAAAAAGCTGGGAGGGATTTAGGAACCAGCACCTGAAACAATGACAGGAATGTTGAGTTTTGTCTCTTTTAGGATGGATTCGAGGGAATTGGAGGGGATTTAGGAACCAGCACCTGAAGCAATGGTGGCAATGTTGAGTTTTATCTCCTTTATGATAGATTTGACGAAATTGGAGGGGATTTAGGAACAGGCACCTGAAGCAGTGATGGGCTTTGGAGGCTGGATTTGCAGGGACTCACTGGAACACGTCAGGAAGGGAAACTCCTCTCTGTAGACTCAGCACAGAGGGGTTGAAGTGTTGAAGATTTGCTCAGATTGGTGAATTTTGTCACATTTTGTGTGGGGCTTGAGAGTCCAGGTCTGCTTTGGGTGCCCTGCAGGGATTCCGGGAGAGGCTCATCCCAAATCCGTGTGAAGCAGAGAGGCCTGAAAATGCCAATTCCAGGGTTACAGCCTGATCCAGCCACGAGTGGGCATTTCTGGCCCTTTTCCCATTGATTTTCCTTTTCCCAGAGGAGGCAGAGCCATCCCTGCTCCATCCCCTCATCCCAAACCCGTCGGGATTTTCCCAGGGGAGCAGCAGGGCTGGGACATCACCCCAGCCCCACCTCTCCCAGCAGCACTGACAAGGAGAGCTCAGTGATTTTTATAACTCTCATTGGCCCCTAATTAGATGTTTGATGCCAAAGTAATGATCATAAAAGGCTCTTTATTTCAAACAAACCCATGTGAATAATTATGTAAATATTTGTCTGGGCCAGCCTTGGGCCGAGTCCTGGGAAAGCTTTTTGGATGAGGATGTTGGATATTTCTTGTTGGCTTTTATTAGGAGCATATTTCAATTTTTTAGATGCTATCTTTGGGTTTGAGTCTTCCTGCGTGGAGAATGGAAGACCTGAAATGACATCTCAGCTCTTAAATGCAGCAGATATTTCCAATGTCACCTTATAACCCGTTTAATAGGGAATATCTGAAAGGAGGGAAGGGAAAGAACACGCAGCTGTGACCCAAATTCCCTGAAATCACCCCTTGGAACCCCATTGTGGCGGCTGTGGGTTCCAGGCAGATAAAGCCAGGGTTTTATAGGGATATTGGTGAGGAAAGATCCATCAGCTCTTGGAATGGTGGTGAGGGGTGGGTTTGGGGGTGGCTTTGCAGCCTGGGAGGGGTTTGGATCCCTTTGGAGGGGTTTGGATCTCCATGGAGGGGTTTGGATCCCCATGGAGGAGTTTTTATTCCCATAAAGATGTTTATATCTCATGGAGAAGTTTATATCCCTATAGAGGATTTAGATCCCATGGAGAGGTTTGGATCCCTGTTTGGGGGTTTTTATCCCCATGGACAGGTTTTTATCCCTGTGGAGGGTTTGGATCCCCATAGACGAGATCAATCCAAGGAGAGGTTTGTATCTCATGGAGAGGTTTGGATCCCCGTGGAGGATTTAGATCCCATGGAGAGGTTTGGATCTCTGTTTTGGGGGTTTCCCATGCAGAGGTTTTTATCCCCATGGAGGGGTTTGGATCCCCATGGAGGGGTTTGTATCTCATGGAAGGGTTTGGATTCCCATGGAGAGGTTTAGATTCCTGTTTTGGGGGGTTTTATCCCCATGGAGGGGTTTTTATCCCCATGGACAGGTTTTTATCCCCATGGACAGGTTTTTATCCCCATGGACAGGTTTTTATCCCCATGGAGGATTTGGATCCCCATGGAGGGGATCAATCCAAGGAGAGGTTTGTATCTCATGGAGAGGTTTGGATCCCTGTGGAGGAGTTTTTATTCCCATGGAGATGTTTGTATCTCATGGAGAAGTTTATATCCCTGTGGAGGATTTAGATCCCATGGAGAGGTTTGGATCCCTGTTTTGGGGGTTTTTATCCCCATGGACAGGTTTTTATCCCCGTGGAGGGGTTTGGATCCCCATGGAGGGGATCAATCCAAGGAGAGGTTTGTATCTCTCCCATGAAGAGGTTTGGATCCCCATGAAAGGGTTTGGATCCCCATGGAGAAGTTTTTATATCCCTATGGAGGATCTGGATCCCAAGGAGAGGTTTGGATCCCATTCCGAGGTTTCTATCCCTATGGAGAGGTTCCTATCCCCCGGCAGGTGGGATGGGGAGGGAGGAGCTGGCTAATTAGCCCAGTAATTAGCTGTGACTGGGCTCCTGAGGGCTGCTTGTAATGCAGATGTCCCCTAATGACCGAGGAGCAGAGATCACAGAGCTCTGACAGGGCTGAGCAGGAATTTCCCGACGCTGCCCAAATCCCTCTGGATGTGCTCATTTAATGGGAATAAACCCTCTCCCTGAACCAAGGGGAGCAACCCCGGAATTTTAATGCAAAAAAACCCAAAAAACCCCAAAACTAAACCCCAAAATGTGCCATTTCTGAGCTTGAGCAGCGAGGGAATACACCCCATACCCGTGATTTATTTATAACGGGAAATGGGAAAGGAATGGGAGCTGGATGTTGTGCTTGGATGAGCCTGTGCTGCATGTTTGCAATCACCAAATTCTGTATTATCATAAAAACCTCCGCTGGCCCAGAGCAAAACAACATTCCCCGGCGATGCTCACAAGGAAATCCATCTGAACACCTAATTGAGAGCAAGACCTGCAGGATAAATGTGGATTAGAAGTGAGAAAATCACCGGGAACGGGGAATTTAAGTGCTGGATTTCTCCCTGCTCTCAAAGACGTCCCTTGAGGACACCTCAGCTCCTTGGGGGCTGAGAAGGGATGAAATTCAGTTAATTCTGGATTTTTTTCCTCCTGCTCTTCCCGTGAAAGCAGCACCTGTGTGGTGCAGCGTGGGTTATATAAACTCAGGAATTAATGCTCCGGAGGAAACTTTGGGAAACGAGCTTCAGAAACACTTCTCATGAAGTCAGGCAGGTATTAATTTGAAATTTGCCTGCTGGCTGTATTTTTGAGGAGAATCAGATATGAACTAAACGCTCGGAGTTGGTTGGTTTAAGCATCTGAGGGAAATAATTGGTTTTACATTTCTCTCCCCGTGTCGAAGTAGTGGAGTGCAGAGTAGGGCTGGGAATAATTCACTGTTGGGCTTTGCTTTAAAAAAAAAAAAAAATCAGCCGATGAAATATTTAGAAATGAAATTACTTCTGCCTGCTCCCATTAACATTGCAGACAACTGAGAAAGCCGCAATGCATGAAAATGAATTTTCAGCTCCTGAATTCTGGTTTTTGGGAGCATCCCAGCCGGGTTTACCTGGGCGTGGGGCAGTGCCTGGAGGGGCACTCGCTGCCTTTGAAGTGGGGATTGATGTGATGGGCGAGGCTGAGCCCCAGCCTGGGTTTAGCGGGCTGGAAGTGATGTTAATTCTGCAGGTGCTTGTGTTAATGTGATTAATTAAGCTCAGGCCTGGCCCATGCGCACAGCAAAGGGCTGGGCAGGGCTCGTGTATTGGGAATTATTGTGGAATAGCTCCTGTTTCCACCAGATTTGTCCATTTTGGCTGCTTTTTCCACGTTTCTTGGTTCAGAAAAAGAGATGCTGCTTGTTCTTCTTGTCTGCTGTGCCCTCACACCACAGCTCCCAGCACACATCCTGATCCAATTCCTGATCCAGTTCCTTCAGCATCTCCCTCCTTCCCTGAGTGCTGCTGAGAGGGAACAGAATCCTTGGCCGTGGTGCTTTCCTGGGCACAAAATTCCATTTAAAGACGCCTTTGTGATCCTTTTTGATACCCCTGAAGAGTCGAGAGATGTGTTTGAGGTCATCCTGTCAGGCTGTGTGTCCTGGAGCATCCTGCTGTGCTTCCACCAGCTCAGGATGGGGGAAAAAACTCCCAAATTGTGGCTGACTGTTCCCAAAATGCCCTGACACCCACAGAGGCTGCTGGCTGCATCTAAATCCCATATAAATCCCATATAAATCCCATAAAAATCCCATATAAATCCCTTATAAATCCCATATAAATCCCATATAAATCCCACAGGCATGGGCTGGGGTTTCCTGGGTGGAGGACACCACTCTGAGTGTGTGGGCTGGCTCCAGCCTGGTGCAATAATTCCCATTCCAGTGACACCCTTGGGGTGCAGGGGGAGACCATCACCCCCATAAAACCACCCAGAGAGCTGCAGGGAATTGATTTTACAGGGAAAATCCCGGTTTAGCTGTGGAATTTTGCTCCTTTTTGGGAGGTTTTGAGGGAGGCAGTGAGGAGGAGGCTGCTGCTCACACTCTGACAGAGCTCTTGGGCCAGATCTCCTTCATTCCTTTTCCAGGTGATCCTGCCTGCTTTGGCTGCTTCCTTGCAGGGATAACTGTTCTGCACCCCATTAAAACTGGTTGCAAAGCTTCTTGTTGATTTTAATGTGCTGCAAGCTCGGGTTTTAATTAAGCTTTGCAGGGCTTTAAGTGGTTGATTATTACAAATTGCTTTGAAAATGTAGCTGCTGTCCCAGTGCCAGATTGTCTGGGAACACCGGGGCTCTTCAGAGCAAAGATAAAAAGGTTGAAATTTCCTTTTCCACCTTCAAGTGTGGTGAGGTGTGAGAGGGGCAGGAGGCCTGGGAATGAGTCCCAGGGAAACTGGGAAACCCTCACCGTGCTCCCAGGGAGGAATTAATTCCTGATATTCCATCTAAACCTGCCCTCTGTGGGTTCTAAGCCATTCCCCCTGTCCAAAGCCTTGGAAAACCTCAGTGCTGCACGCACAGAGGAGGTGCCAAGGTTTCCTTGGGAATAGGGACAGGATCCTTGGATGTGAGCTCATCTGTTGCTGCTCCAGCCCCAGCTGCTCCCTGAGGGCTGAGGCAATCCAGGGGCTCTGCAATGATTCCCAAATGGGATTTTGTATTAAAACAAACAAACAAACAAACAACAAAAAAAAACCCCAAACCAAATCCAACAACAACAAAAAATAAACCAAACAAAAAACCCAAAAACCCCCCCCAAAAACCCCCAAAACAAAAACAAAGAAAACAAAAACCAAAAAAACAAAAAACAAAAACAAACAAAAAACCCCCAAACAAACAAACAAAAACAACAACAAAAAACCCCAACAAACCAACCAAAAAAAAACCCAAAACAAAACAAAAAACCAAACCACAGCCTGGGGGTGATGGGGACAAAACTTTCATCCCTTTAGGGCTGGTTTTGAGGAGCTGCTCCTAAACCCAGAGCTCCCATTCCCAAGCTGGGGTCCTGCCCCTTCAGCTTTTCCATCCCTGGATCTGCTCAGGGCGTGAGTTTGGAGCTTCCCCAGCTCCCAAAATCCCGGCCCCCATTCACCCTCAGTGGTCCAAAGGGCAAAGCTCCTGCCAGGAATGAAACTCAGGCTGGAGCAATTCCCAAAAAATGTCACAGTGACCCAGAAATTCCTGCTCCGTGTGCAGGGGGGAGCTTGGAAAGCTCTCCTGCCTTGGGATGGGATGGGATGGGATGGGATGGGATGGGATGGGATGGGATGGGATGGGATGGGATGGGATGGGATGGGATGGGATGGGATGGGATGGGATGGGATGGGATGGGATGGGATGGGATGGGATGGGATGGGATGGGATGGGATGGGATGGGATGGGATGGGATGGGATGGGATGGGATGGGATGGGATGGGATGGGATGGGATGGGAGGGGATGGGAGCAGCCCCGTGGGCAGGGTGGGATGTGAGCAGAGCCAGGACAGCCCCTGGAGCTGCTGATTCACCTCCTCCCTCTGATCCCGCTGTCAGGATGAGCTCCTGAATCTCCCTGGACACTGAGCAGTCCAGGATGTGGGTCAGAGCGTGGCAGGGCTTTGCTCAGCCTCTGCCCTAAAAGGCTTTGTGGTTTTTGCTCCACAGATGGGATTTTTTTTTCCCTTCAGCATGGAAGAATTTGTCCCTTGGACCCACCCTGGGAAAAGCCAGGGGGAATCCCACTGATCCCTGCAGGGATGAGGAGCAGGGAAAGGGAAATGCTGTGCCTTGCACCCTCAGAGCTGCGTTTTTGGGACCCCACCACCCTCTTCTCCTGTTCCCTGGGGGGTTTTCATTGCTTTTTCCCAGGATTTGTGGTGATGGGGGGAACAGAAGTGATGAAATCCCCGCTGTGGGTGCTGCTGTCCCCAAATGTGCAGGGGTGGATTTGTCCCTTGGGTGCCAGGCTGGCATGGGACAGGGATTGTCCTGGCAGAGCCCATCCTCCTCCTCCTCCTCTGAGCCATCCCCTGGGCTCTTTGTCCCCCTCCCAAGGGAGAATCCCAAATCCTCAGCTCTTAAAACCAGCAGGATTTTTACTGTCCTTGAACAGGGCTGGGATTTCCCCTCAAATCCTCAATATTTGCCTGGGCAAATACAATTTCTGGGCTAAGTTTTGCATGGAATTTGCAGCAGATTGTTTTATTATATTCCATGAAGGGAAACCTTGCACGTTGAGATTGTTTAATTTATTCCATGAAGGAAAACCTTGCACGTTGAGATTGTTTAATTATATTCCATGAAGGAAAACCTTGCACTTTGAGATTTTGTTATATTCCATATTATATTCCATGAAGGGAAACCTTGCTCTTAGCTCACCGTAACACCATAGCTTTGTTACAAACTCCAATGATTGATTATTTAAAATAAAAAGGATTTCTGCTCAAAGGAACAGGGATGATTTGATCCTTTGAATTTCATGGAGTCTCTGAGCTGCTCCAGTGTCAGTTCTGGGTTCCTTTTCCTTTTGGGATTAGATGTAGGCTCCTTCCAATCTGACTCTGCATAATGGTTTCCTTTGTTCCCAGTTGGGACTATTTGGGCTTTTTTAAAAAGGAAAAATAAATAAATAAGGGGATGTCATGAGTCATTGGTGAAATATTCTGCAGTCTGGAGCAGTGTGAATTGACACAGCTCCGTGGCAGCTCCGGGGAGGAGCAGATGAGTTCTGACCCCTTCCATAGCTGCCTTTTTTTTTTTTAATTCCCTCAATTCTACCCCTTCCTAAGGAGCAACCTTTAATATCTTCAATCCTGCAGCTCACACTCCTCAATTCTCCTCCTTAAAATGCCTTTTCTCATTGCCCAGATAAATAACTGTGTTTTATTGGGCTGCTGGGATGCTGAAGAATTTAAGAGGCTCTGTTAAGCCCATCCAAAGGATGCTGGAGCAGCAGCAGCAGCTGGGGCTTGATGTCCTTATTTTAGGCCCTGTTTTATTTTAGCCTCTGCCACCCTGTTTTAGTCAGTTATCCCAGGGCTGCAGCCGGGTCAGCTGCAGTGAAAAGTGTTTAGATAAGGAGTCAAAATTGTTGAAATCCCAGAAGCCTGCAAAGGAGACTCCCAGCTCCATTTAAAAAAAAAAAAAAAGAAAAAAAAATTCAGTAAAGGGAAGCAACTTCCAGCCCTCACTTGCTTTTATTTCTCCTGGATCTGACACAGGAACTCGAGGAATAACACAATATCCCTAAATTAGGAGATAATATATAAATACCTCTTGGTTTTAATTCCAAATAGAAGCCTCTGGGGAGTGAGGAACCTGGAGCCCAGGGAGAGGACTCTGCCCTGCTGGGGCTGGGCCCTCCAGAGGCAATAATTGAGTGTTTATTTAGGGCTAAGAATATCTTGGCCAAGTAAAGGCTGGTAAAGCTGGGAGGGGAAGGGTTTCTTTGGAACAAACTGGAGCACCAGTCCCTCTGCCAGGGGGATTCTCTGCCCCACCCCAGCCTTGGATGGGTTTTGTGGGTTGGGATTGAAGCTTTGGGGTCTCCAGTGGCTCCTCCTGTCCCTCCTCAGCTGCTCTGACCCCTCGTGGTTTGGGCTCTGCTGGAAAATATTTTTTCCCTTAAAAACAGCTTCTGTGTGAGGGTGGGAAGGCCCTGGCTCAGGTTGGCCAGAGAAATTGTGGATTCCTCATCCCTGGAAGTGTCCAAGGCCAGGCTGGACAGGGCTTGGAGCAACCTGGGATTGTGGACATCATCCCGAAATTCTCCTCAAGGAGATGCTGCTGCTGAAATGATCCTCATTGCCTTTATTTGTCACTGCCTGCTGGGGGATAAATTACAATTTTCTGGTGCTGTTCATGTGGGAGAGCTTTGCTTCCAGCAGATCTGCATCCCTGCTGCTGGGAGGCAAATCCCAGACTGGTGGGACTGGTGGTGAGCGATGGGGAAGTGGCAGAGGGCAGCTGGAACGAGCTGGAAATGCTTTTTCATTCCTCACCTTGTGGCCTCAGAGCATTGCACACAAACCACAGCGTGACTCAGAGCTGCATCATAAAGTCCTGGAGGTCTTTGGGGTGTCCTTTGCCTGCTCCAAATCCGAATATGGAAGAAAATCCTCCAGTTCCAGGCTGCCCACCCCTCCTGCAGACCCCCAAATGTCTCAGCTGTGGTGTTAAAACAACACCAGGGCGGCTGTGCACAGTAAATTTGTGTCTCCAGATGAATTTTTTCCATTTTGAAGGGTGGTGGGAGGCAGAAAAAGTTGAAGAAAGATTCCAGGAATCCTCCTGAACTTTGTCACAGAATCCCGGGATGGTTTGGGTTGGGAGGGCCCTTAAAGCTCATCTCATTCCACCTCAAACCCTGGCTAGACCAGGCTTGGCAGAGCTCAGCTTTAGAATTCCCGGGAATTTTGCTCTTTTTCAAAGCCTGGCTTTTCCTTTTGCCCAGTTCTGCCCAGTTCCCTGCCCTGGGAGGACTGGGGGAGCACAGGGGCTGTCTGCTCCCAGCTCTGGGGATGCTCAGCAGCTCAGTGACGAGTTTAAACACCACAGCTCTCCTCGGGGATCGGGATTTCATTAAAGGCCTTGAAAAATGAGATTTGTTTTGAGGGCTGTTGCTTGCAATTTGTAATTTTTCCGACACTGGGAACACGGATATGCACAAGGAGCACATAAGTGACTTATGGGAGTGCTTTGGGGTTGTTCGAGGTGTTAAAAATTATTATTACAGGCATAAATATGGCTTAGATTAATGACTTCTGGCTGAGGCTGGGATTTGCAGCGTGCTCTGCAGGAGCTGCAGCTCCCATCTTGCACTGAATTTCCATTTCCTTTGGGTTCTTGGGGTTTTCTGTAGGACTTTTTTTTGTGTTTTGGTTTGTTGGGGGGTCGGTTTGTTTTGTTTGGGGTTGTTTGGTTTGGTTTGATGTCATTTTGTTCGTTTTTTTTTTTGAGGGGAGAATTATATCAAATTATTTGCATTATTTTCCCTTGTCCAGGGAAGATGGATTTAGGAGGGGAAATCAAAAATTAGAATTAAATTAAATTAAATTAAATTAAAAATTAGGGAAATGAAACTTTGGATAATGGTTGAGGGGAGAAAGTGTTTCCCTGACCTGCAGTGGCTAAGGCAGGGCTGAGCTCTGTGACTGGCAGGTGCAATGGATTGGAATGAAATCCCTGTTTGTTATTGCAGAGATCTGCAGGATCAGCAGGCTTTAGGGCATCTTTTCCTCTAAAAATTTGTCTTAAGGAGCAGTCAGGGGAAAGAGAATTGGGAATGGGGTCAGCCTCCAGGCAGGGGGGGTTGGTGGGCTCAGATATTCACTGGTGGATTTAATGATGCCTAAATTTTGGTTTCCTTGGGAGTTCTGGGGGGATTTTTGACCCTGGCCGAGTCCAAGAGGGTGGTTTGGCTGTGCTGGTGGTGGTAGGAGGATGTTCAGCCCAAAACCAGGTTTGTTTGTTTGTTTGTTTGTTTGTTTGTTTGTTTTTGGTTTTGTTTTTGTTTTTGTTTTTGTTTTTTTTTGTTTTTTGTTTTTTGTTTTTTGTTTTTTGTTTTTTTTTGGTGGGTTTTTTGGGGTTTTTTTTGGTTTTGTGTGGGTTTTTTTGTTTTGTTTTGTTTTGTTTTGTTTTGTTTTGTTTTGTTTTGTTTTCCCAAAGAATCCTGCTTGGTTTGCTCTGATATTGAAATGAGAGAAAGAAAAAAAATCTCTGTTGGCCACTGCTGGGTGAGGGTGGAATTCTAAACCTGACACCAGCATCCTCTGATCCTGGTTTTAACACGGAGTGGGGCTCTGGAGGAGCCCAGGCTGCTCCAAGCCTGGCCTTGGACACTCCCAGGGTTGGGACAATCCCTTTGTTCCACATTTCCCTGGAAATTAGGAAAAAAACCAAACTTCTGCACTAATTTTTACCCCTCCATCCCTTCCTCTGATGCTCTGTTGTTTCTTCTCTGGCGTTGCAGAGCACGTTTAGGCCCTGCTGAAGTAAAATGGGAACTCAAGCTGCTTTTTGGTTTTATTCCAGGGTTTTGCAGGTTTTTGGTGCAGCCTCTGGTCTGATTTTGGTCTCATTTGGGTTTTTTTTTTAAATCTCAAGTAACACCTGCCCAAGTCTCTCTACAGCGACAAGATCTAAAAAGAGCTCAGACAACATCAAGTCTGAAAAAGGAAATAGAAAAAACCTGAATTACAATTGAAAACACGTCTGAATTTTTATGATAATATGCAAATTTTATTGAATTTAAATTAAATATATAGATAATATATATAATAATAATTATAATTATAATATAATGTATTGTAATTATAATTATATGTATTATATATACTTATACTATATTATTATATATTATAATATATATAATATAATTATAATTATAATATATAATATATATAATTAAAATTTAATATATATAACTAGATATTATATAATATATTATATTTTATATATTATATTATATATTATAATTATATATATTATATATTATATATTATATATTATATATTATATATTATATATTATAATTATATATATTTATATAATTATAATTATATATTATATATTATATATTATATATTATATATTATATATTATATATTATATATTATATATACTTATACTATATTATAATATATATTATATATACTTATACTATATTATAATATATATTATATATAATATAATAATAATTATAATATAAATAATATAATTAAAATTTAATATATAACTAGATATTATATAATATATATTATAATTATAATTCTATATTATATATACTTATACTATATTACTATATATTATAATATATATTATATAATAATAATTAGAATATATATGTTATATATAATTAAAATTTAATATATATAACTAGATATTATATAATATAATTATATATTATATATTATATATACTTATACTATATTACTATATAGTATAATATATAATATAATAATAATTAGAATATATATGTTATATATATAATTAAAATTTAATATATATAACTAGATATGATTAGTGCCTTTACTTTCCAGAGGTCAGCTGTCCCTTTCTCTGTGTGCTGGGTGTGTTGAGGCCGCAGGGGCTGAGCCGGTCCCCTTGGGGAGCCCTGTGCACCTCGGGCAGAGAAAGCTGCTGTGTGTGATGCTGCACAGGGATGTTATTCACGTTATTCACGTTATTCATGTTGTTATTCATGTTATTCATCACCCCCAGCGTGAAAAGGAAGCTTTCATAAAGCCCCAGCTCGCTCAGCTCTCACACGGAGGCCAAGCCCAGAGCAGAGCTGTCAGAAATCCCCTGGAATTCGGTCAGTCGGGTCTCTGTCCTCCCACAGGAGATTGCTGAGCTTGGATTTGGCTGGAAAACCCCAAGGGAATGGCAGAGTGCTGGGCTGGGCAGGGATGAGAGCTGCTGCTGTGTGCAGCTCACCCCTGTGGGCAGAGCTGGCTCTCTCCTGCTGCTCTGCTCCTGTCAAAGGATGCTCTCAGCGAGGAGGGCCGGGGGGCTTCAGGGCTCCTCCCCTCCCCTCTGCCTTCCAGGAGAGGTGGGTCCCCCTCCTGCTGGTTTCCAGTTGGGTTGTGCAGCACCAGACTGGTTTTCTACTGGAATATCTCGCTCTGACTGAATTTATCCGGAGGCCCAGGAGATGTTCCTGGGGGTGAAGGTGAATTGCAGAGTTTGGAGGCAGGGCAGGAGCTCGGATCATCCTTCAGGGACCAGCAGTGCCCCACTAGGGCGCTGGGGATGGGCTGGGGCTGCTCAGAAAACCAGACTGGTTTTCTACTCGAATGTCTCGCTCTGACTGAATTTATCTGGAAGTCCAGGGGATGTTCCTGGGGATGAAGGTGAATTGCAGTGTCTGGAGGCAGTGCAGGAGCTCGGATCATCCTTCAGGGACCCACCAGGGCGCTGGGGATGGGCTGGGGCTGCTCACAGGGCTCCAGGCAGGGGCTGGAGCTCCAGATTTGTGCCTGGGGGCTCCTGGAGAGGCTCCAGCCCCCCTGAAGCTCCCCCAGCTCCCTGTGAGCCCTGCAGAGACACTTCTGTCCCCACAGAGGGGACAGGCACAGGGTGGCTTCCTCTGCAGATGTTTGTTGGAGTCTGGCTGCCCTGGAGGGTTTGGAGACCAGACAGGGGGTCTGGGATCTGTCCAGGGGGGTCTGGGGTCTGTCCAGGGGGGTCTGGGATCTGTACAGGGGGCTCAGTCAGACCCACACAGATCCCAGGAGGGCACTGACTCTGATTCCTGTCCATGGGAGTGAACACTCACATGCAGGAAGAATCACAAACCCTAAGAATTTAAAATAGGTAGTGGATGGTTTATTATAGAATATAAATATAGAAATTAGGATTCTTAGCATATGGGGCTGAAGAGACAGGATGGAGGAATTGGGGAGTGGCCCCTGTGCTCCTTGTTCTTGCTCTCGTCCCCCATCTTGTGCTGAGTTGGGTTTTAGAGATTGGTTTAGAGTAGAACTGACATGTTAGCATAGGCAGTAGGTATTGGTACAATTTTGTAAATAAAAAGTTCATTGTGGACAGTGGTTGGGTCAGGGGTACTGTACATAAGGTGTGGGGCTCTCTGACCCGCCCAGTCCCCCGCATGTCCTGCTCTGCTGGGGACGCCTCACAGAGCTGGGACAGAACTGAGATAATGAAGAATAAACAACCCTGGAAATGTGCACTGGGGACTCAGCTTGTCGTCTCTACCTCTGGTGTGAAACACCCAGGGCAAAGAGAAGACTGAAAACCTGATTAACTCTGGGAACAGCAACCCAGAGGAAACTCCCAGGGAACAGCAACCCTGGGGGAACCTTAGTACCTTGGGGAACACCAACCCCAAGGAGAACCTCAGGGAATCAACAACCCTGAGAGATGTTCCTGCTCCTGCAGGCACCTCTGGCCCCCCACGCCTGGCACGGGGACCCCGCTGAAGTCAGGAGTCTGGAATTCACATCCCTGCTCTCCCTTTCCCCGCTCTCCTCCCTAAATAAACGCTGGAGGCAGCTCAGGAGCTGGCGGCTCTGCAGCTCCTGGAGCACAGGGATGTGGCTGGAGGCAGGGATGGAGTCTGATTGCATTTTGGTTGCTTAAGCACAACTTGGGCTGCGGATGTGCAGATATTTTGTGCGGAGTAAAACGTGTTCCTATTTCATTTAAATAGGAAATTTAAAATTTAAATATTTCATTTTGTGAGTTCTGCACAACCACGTGGCTCTTTAACCATTATCATTGAGTCTGCGAGTGTGTACATATATATATATTCTTTTATATATATATATATATAACATATATATATTCTTTTCTTTTTTTTTCATAGATACAAGCACAATTACACTAACAGCAAACCATATCCAACAGTAGTATCACATACACTAATTTTGAGATCTGGCAAGGCACACACATTAATTTGTTAACAATACTGTGGTCCTGCAGGATCCCCATGTTAAAATACATTAGAATCCTTCTGATCAAAAATTGGTGGACAATGTGAGCCTTCATTTTGGTTCCAGAAGGGAGGAGGGGAGATCCAAGTGGCAAGGACAGCTCAGACAAACGTGTCATCCATCCAGTGAGGATGAGGGATGAGGAAATATTCCAGCTGTTTGCAGCTCAGGCCAGGCTCCCTCTGCTCCTTTTTTATCTGCACTGTTCCCTTGCCTTTGCCATATGTTTGTAATCTCTCATTGAGGGCCCGATTTTTTTTAGGATTGTGGAAACTTTTAAGAGCTGCCTAACAATGGACATGGATTTTCCGTGCAAATATTGGGCTGAGCTTCTTGGTAACCAAAAAAACTTCTGATATTAGAAAAGGGTCTGTCCTTGCTCTTTCTTCCCACTGCTGTTTGTGCTGGGAGCTGATGGGCACGAGGCAGCCCTTCCCCAGGGCTGGGGTGGCACTAAAAAGTGTTGAAAAAATAATTGTGGCTTGAGATAAAGGCAATTTAACAGGTAGAGCAAAAGAATCGGAAAGTGGGCAAAAAATATAATTGTGGCTTGAGATAGAGACAGTTTAACGGGTAGAGCAAAAGAATTGGAAAAAGTGGGCAAAAAATATAATTGTGGCTTGAGATAGAGACAGTTTAACGGGTAGAGCAAGAGAATCAGAAAAAGTGGGGGAAAAAAATAATTGTGGGTTGAGATAAAGGCAATTTAATAGGTAAAGCAAGAGGATCAGAAAAAGTGGGTGAAAAAAATAATTGTGGCTTGAGGTAAAGATGGTTTAATAGGTAAATCAAAGGAAATAAAGGAAGGAATTTTTCCCCCCATGGGCATGCAAAGCAGGGTTTTCTCACAGATAATGATTTTTTGGGAATACAAACACCATCACTTCAAATGTATCCCTCTTTTTCCTGCTTCCCACCATGCTGGGCACGATTCCCTAGGGCGTGGAATGTCCCTTGGAATGTCCCTCCCAACTCCTTGTGCCCCCCAGGCTGATGAAGGAGGAGCAGAAAATCCTCTGAGTGTGTGCAAGCCCTGCCCAGCAGTGATGAAAAGGCATTTTCAGCCCTGTGCTCAGCCCAAATCCCAAGTGCAGCCCCCTGTCAGCTGCCAGGATGAGATTTAACCCTGCCCCAGCCCAAACCAGCACAGCCCAGTTTGCTCTGGGCCCTGCTGGGCTGCTCCCTGTTTCTGACACCATTTGCCTCCAACTGCAGGGTTAAAATTCAAAACAATTTCATTCAAGAGTTCAAAGTCGGGTCTGGCTCTTCCCCTTCTGCAGCCTCCACCTCTGCTGACATAAGAAAGAGCAGATTAGGAATTTAATGAGATACAGATTAGGAAGTTAATGAGATACAGATTAGGAAGTTAATGAGATGCAGATTAGGAAGTTAATGAGATGCATCACTTGCATGACTTAATTGCTGTCCCCGAGCCCTGAACATCTGGAGGTGAAGCTGCCCTGCCTGTGCTGGTGTGGGATGTCAGGCGAGGTCTCCTCATTAATTAGAGCCTCAGGATCGGGGCCTGAGGGGATGTGAGTGAAGGAAGGAGCTTTTTGCTGAGTGCCATCAGTCAAAATTCAGATTTTCCCCCTTTTTCTGTGAAGCCCACAGGGGTTTTTGGCATCTAGCTGCACTGGTGGTTGTGCAGGGATCCTGGTGATTATCATGGAATATCTGGGGGTGATTTGGTGGGAATTGCCTGGACTGGAGCTGCCTGAGGAGGGCTTGGGCAGCAGCTTTGCCTCCTCACCTTGCCTCATACCCTAAAACATTCCTGGTGGATTTTTCTGTTATCCCAACCACTCTGTGTCTGATTATTTTGCACAGTCTCTGTCCCTCAGGGAAGCTTGCTCAGGTGTTTTCTCCCAAAGAATGGGGAGGTTTGTACTGGTGTGGTGGAAAATCCCTGATTTAAAACCCTTCCCTCAGATCAGGAATTTCCTGCCTGGTGCTGAATTTCCAGGATGTTCTTGAGTGATGGATGCTGGGTGAAGACACCCAGGATAACCCAGCTCCTGGGACAGGCAGGGCAGTGCATTCTGCCCCAGCAGCTGATCTGCTGCTCCTCCCTGCCCTCAATCAGCGCCTTTGACCCTGTCCCAGCTCAAACCTGGCATTAATCTCACACTGAAAGCAAATTTCAGCTGGGTTTAAGGTTGTGACGATTGATTTGTGCATTCCCAGGCTGATTTGGAGCCCAGGAGTGCCGCTCCTGTTCTCTCCTAATTCTCCTTTCTCCTTTTCTCTTTTACAGCTGAACCTGCAGACCTCTTGAAGGTGTTAGATTTTCACAATTTACCCGATGGTATCACGAAAACCACGGGGTTTTGCACAAGCAGAAGATCTTCAAAAGAACCAGATGTTGCTTACAGAGTAACAAAAGATGCTCAGCTCAGTGCCCCAACAAAGCAGCTGTATCCTGGTGAGTCCAGCTTTTCATCAGTCCCGTGGAAATGTCTGATTCCTTCATTTCCCCAGTGTTTTTGCAGTGGTTCTGCTGTTTCAGGGGGCTGCAGATTTCCAGCAAATAAAGTCCTTTATCCCTGCATTTGCTGTCACTGCAGAAGAGGTGGCCAGTGCCACATCTGCTCCCTGCCAGGCTGGGGAGTTCCTGCTCTGTCACTGTCCCAGGTGACACCCAGCTGGGGACAGGGCCAGGAGGGGACAGAGGAGCCCAGGCTGTGCTCTGTCCCCTGTGGGGGCTGGTTCTGGGGCTCTCCTAACACAAATAATCACCAGATAAAAACAACAGGCTGCCCCACAAGAGCACATATCCCGAGAAAAGCTGTTTGAAGGGATGGGAGGCTCGTTAGAGGAAGGCACAAAGCCTTTGAGGAGCACTGATCATTTTATTGCTGCCTGAATTGAATTTTTCAGGCCAAGGCATGATCAATTCAGGGAAAAACGTGTTTGTAAGAAGAAGTTATGGACCCAAACTCCTCCCTGCCTGAGAGATGCAGTCACCACCAGAATTCCTCAATCCCAAGGCACCCAGGTGTCCCTGGTTCCCCTGGGGGCTGGAATCAGGCCTTGGAGGAGAAAAGTGCCTCTGCTGAGGCAGCTTTGGCAGGAGGAATCTGCTTGTGGTGAGGGAGGCAGGAGGGGATGGAAGCAGAGCAGGCACACACGTCCTCCCTCAGTGTTTGGGAGGGGATGAATGGATTGGCTAAATCAGAGCTAATGGGCTGTGCCACCATCAATGCTTCTTAATTAACCCGGGCATCCCTCAGCCCCAGCCTGGCAGAGGCACAAATGAAGACCTCGAGGCTGGGCTGGGGATGTGGTCCCAACCCTCCCCTCCTGTCCTTCCCTCGCTGTTGAGGTTGTTTCCAGCCTTCATTATTATCCTGCTGTGACAATAATTCTATTTAATCCACGGTGAGCACGAGCACAGGCTGGATCTCACCTCAGAACTGAGCCTGATGTGGGGACAGATGAGAGCAACGTGTGACAGGCTGGACATCACTGCATGAGCATCCTTTAGCAAAGGAGCTGCTCAGTCTGGCCTAAAGCTGGGTTTAAATATCTGCAGAAGGGCAAACCAAACTCTAAATTTGTCTCTGTTGCTGCCCAGGGCAGGAAAGTTCCTTCTGGTCACAGATAAAGTCATTGTGTGCCCAGCTGCACGGGTCGTGCCTTCCTGTCCCTTCATGTCAAGTCCTGAAATGACTTAAACATTTAGGCCTGGTGTCTGTGAGCTGAAAAGTGCTCAAAGGAAATGTTCCAGTGTGGAATATCCAGCTAAGAGCCTGCCAGTAGTTTCTGTAGCTGCTGTGAGGTCTTGCTTGGTCACTTTTATGTAACAGAAACCAGCAAATGCTGGTGAACTGAAGGTGTGAAAACAGGGCTGGAATGTTCTGGCTGATTATTTAACGAGGGGGCTGGATCACAGCAGTTCTGACATAGGGAACACAGGCACGGAGAACTGAGCCCTGGTCCCAGGGGAGAACTGAGTCCTGGTCCCTGGAGAAAACTGAATCCTTGTCCAAGGGGAGAACTGAGCCCTGGTCCTAGGGGAGAACTGAATCCTGGTCCTAGAAGAAAACTGATTTCTGGTCCTACAAGAAAACTGAATTCTGGTCCCAGAAGAAAGCTGAATCCTTGTCCCTGCAGAAAACTGAATCCTGGTTGGTCCCTAGAGAGAGCTGAACCCTGGTCCCACTGCAGAACTGAATCCTGGTCCCAGCAGAGAGCTGAGTGCTGATCTCAGAAAAGAATTCAGTGTTGCAGAAGATTTTCTTGGTTGTCTCTTTTACACCTTATCACCTTTCTATCCTCACCCTCACCGAGTCCTTGGTTTGCATCTTCCTCGGGTGAGATCTGGATGGAGTTCTGGAACAACTTTCCCATTGTGTCACCACCTGGGCAGCCATGGGGTGTTTGAAGCAGCTCAGTCCCACTTTGAAAACCTCCAAAAAACTCCAAAATCCTCCTCGAGGCTTCTCTGCTGCTTGCTCAGGAAATGGGGAAGAGCCAAGTGAAGAACTCCCAGTGTTTTCCAGCAGACCCACGGATGTTTCCTCATCTCTTTAACAAGATGTGACTTCAGCTCCTACTCCCAAGTGAGAGAGGGGATAAAGATAACAAAGTAATTGCAGGGCAGCGTCCCAGGGGAATGTGGTTTTAGGGCTTTTGTGTCACCAGGAGGGTGGGTTGGAGCAGAGCTTTCCCTCCCTGCTCCACAGCACCCTTGGCAAACGTGCTCTGTACAGAATATTTTGTGCTAATTAGAAGCTGGTGCTTCCTAAGATGTAATTTCATGGGCTTTGCATTCTCCTGCCACAGCCAGCAAAGCAAGATGTATGTGTACGTATGTATATATATAAAACTTGTTTTTTCATGGTCAAAAGACTGAAAAAAAATCTCGTGAGATGCTTTTTGTCCTGGCTCCCTGAAGAAGTCCTGCCTCCCAACAAAATCTGTGATTTTCCAGGAAAAAAAGCAAGAGAAAAAGAAGCAAGAAAGGCAAAGGTTTCAGTGGCAGCCAGCAAAATGTCATTTGTGTGCTTCCATCAAATTTGCAATTGTCATTTGCCTTCTCAGAAACCTGTTAGAGCTTGAACAGTCACCCCTGAGAGGAACAAGTCATTGCACAGCTGAGAGCTCCTCAGATGAAGGAAAAGGCCAGAAATTGGTGACACCACTGGAAAACAGCTTTGCTTTGAAGAGGAAAGGTGTGAAGGCTCAGGAAATGCCACTTTCTCATTCTGTGTGTGTCAGGAACGGGATCAGCTCGCTGCTTCTCTGATTTTTGCTGTCCAGCAGCTCAAGCTCTCCCACCCCTCCCAGATCAGGAGCAGGACTCTGGTTTAGGCTGTGTTTGGGCACACCTGGGTTAGGAAGGAGCTCCAAACTTGCCCTGTTTTGGAGGCCACGAGGTTGGACCACAGCCTTTAATCACAGTGCTCGAGAAAGAGGAGCTCAGCCTGACTCTGGCTCATCCAGTGGAGCCTCCCATGGGCTCAGCCGTGCCCACCCTGGAGCTGCTTCAGCTTCAGCAGCGCTGGGGGCTGCGAGTTTGAGAGGTTTTGTCCACGGGGTGCCTTAAACTTGAGTTTTGGTATTTTTCAGGCTCTGTGGTGCCCAGGGTGCAGCTCTGAGCTCACAGTCAGGGTCACTCAGCTCTGCACACAGCAGGGACACAAAACAAATCCTTCTCCTGCTGCACACCAAGGACAACTTTCAGCCCCAAAGCACAAACAAGGGTGGCTGGAGGGAGGAACAAGGATGGGACCTCCCAGCCTGGGGCTGGAATTGGACAATTAAACCCCAATATGCAAATGGACCAAAGCTTATCAAAGTGTGAGACCTCGTGAGGGTTTGTCCATTTTGTGTCCATTTTGTGTCCATTTTGTGTCCATTTTGTGCCCATTTTGTGCCCATTTTGTGCCCATTTTCATTCCATTTTGGGCCCATTTTGTGTCCATTTTATGTCCATTTTGGGTCCATTTTGTGCCCATTTTCGTTCCGTTTTGTGCCCATTTTGTGCCCATTTTGTGCCCATTTTCATTCCATTTTGTGCCCATTTTGTGCCCATTTTGTGCCCATTTTCATTCCATTTTGGGCCCATTTTGTGTCCATTTTATGTCCATTTTGTGCCCATTTTGTGCCCATTTTCATTCCATTTTGGGCCCATTTTGTGTCCATTTTATGTCCATTTTCATTCCATTTTGGGCCCATTTTGTGCCCATTTTCGTTCCGTTTTGTGCCCATTTTGTGTCCATTTTGTGTCCATTTTATGTCCATTTTGTGCCCATTTTGTGCCCCTTTCGTGTCCACCTTGGGTGCAGCCCTGGCCAGGCTCTTGTCCTGCCCAAGGTGTCTCCTCCAAGGCTCCTCTTCCCGAGTTCTTCCCAGCCTCTGTTCCAGCCCAGCCTTCGCGGGCAGCAGTGGGAGGAGGATGCCAGAGCAGAGCTTTGGGTGCGCAGCATCTCCCAGCGTGAGCTCGTTTGAGGAGTGAATCAAAGCCGGGGGCTGCATCCCAAAGCCTTTGTTGGGGGGGTGTCCCCATTGTTTTGGAGGGATTTGGGTCATTTTCTCCGTGCTTGGTGTGTTTATGCCGATGGATTTATCAGTATTGGTGTGTGTGGGGATGTGTTTTCATCCCTCGTTCGGCAGCCCGGGTCAGTTCTGCCTCTGACAGTGCAGGCATTGTTATTTTGCCAGGACAGCAGAGCAGTAACAGAGTAATGTCAGCTATAATTCATCCATTATGATTATTTGGGTTGAGAAACTCGCATCACCATGGAGACATTTTGATAATAATGAAAAAAAAAATTAAAAGCAGCTTTTTAATGAGTTGGCAGCTTGTCCGAGTTGAAAGGTACTGTATTGTGGGCTCATAATGAAATTTTGGACATGAACTATTTTACATAAAAGGCCCAAATCTGTAGGCTGTAATTGGAGCCAGGAAGGCGTATGGTCCTGGCTCAGTCCTCCAGGAGGGTTTGTGCACAGGGGAGGGAGAGAAAGCTCAGGGCATCCTGTGGGAGGCACCAAAATCGGGTGCTGCTTTTGCCAAATAGCCAGGGCTGAGTCCTGGGGATAAATCAGGCTAGAATGGCATTGAATTCCTGACTGGGAGGCCTCTCTGCTGCTTTAAATGTTATTTACCCAAGGTGAGGGGGTTTAACTTGGTACAAAGTGTTTCCCCACAGGTATCCTCAGTTATCCCCTCAGAATTCTCCCTTTGCTCTGTGGCAATCCCAGTGTTGATGCAGCTCCTGCCTCATCCCCTTCCCTGCTGCAGGCAGATAAATACATTAAAACCATTTTGTTCCTAAAAATTAAAGCACCTCCCAGTCAGAAGAGGAAGAGGGTGAGCTCAGGATTTCTCTGTTTGAGCTCCAGCTTTGCTGTGGTGCCAAGAACTCCCCAGTGCCACGTTCCTCATCCCCTCCCTGGGCCAAACCCCCCGGGATACCATCTAGGAAAAACCTAAAGCACTGAAGAAAATCTATTTACAGCCTCTGGCCACTGGGCTGGATGGTTTTTGTGGTTTATTTGGCTGCACAGAGCAGGATCCCTGTGTTCCCTGGGTGCCACCAGTGCCACACGTGTCACAAACCCCACGTGGGGCTGCCCCACTCTGCCCTGCCCTGCTGTGGTTGAAGATTTCTCAAAGCAACCCTGGCTTTGGAAAGCCTGGACCTCCACAGGGAGATTCCCTGCAAGCCCCACGCTCTGAAATGCAGCATCAGGGGGTTCTGTGTGTAATTTGATCAAGAAATCTTTATGAGTTCTTCTCCTGGTGGTTTTCTCGCTGCCCTGTTGGGGATGTGCATGCAGGATTTTCAGTTTGGGCTCATTTTTTTTCAGTCTGAAGGGCAGGGAAACCCAAAGAGAGGAGAGGAGTTTGGGTTTCTGCGAGAGGGTGATGCCCAGATTGAAACTTCAAATGTGTTTGCCTTGCAGATTGACCCTGTACTGACAGACTTTAATGGCTTTAATTGTCCAAACCCTGCAGAAATAAAGACAAAAATCACCTGTGATCACACGCAGCTCTTTCCTGAGAGGAGAAAAAGCCAGGAAATGAGATGCTGTTTAATAAGCAGACAAATTAGCACGATTTCTATTGATTGCCAGATTTATTTCCCTTCTCAGATTTTTGTGTGTGTTTGTGTGTCTGCAGCAACCCTGAAAACCAAAACCGTGAAATTCCCTGTTCTCATCTGGAATGAACAAACCTTGATGCAATTATCTGCTCCCTTAAATAAAACCCTTCCAGATTGTGTTGATGCTTGATTCCCTCTGTCTCTTTGACAACTAAAATTCATTTGGAGCACCCCATGAAAGTTTCTGTGTCCTGAAAAGCTTTAGGGGAGCTTCTTTTGGAAGCGCAAATAATGCAAATTTAAGCCAAAAACTGTTGTAGAACTTTCGTTTCCCCAGCACAGGGGTTTCACCCCAGAGTATTTGGGGATAAACCACATTTTCACCTGGTCCTAAATAAACTTTCAGGGCTGCTGATGTGCACACATCTGGAGACAAACCAGCCACGGGTTCTCACACAACAGCACTGTTTGTGTAGGGCTTATTTCCGAGGAAACCTCACTAACCTCTTTGCTTTTCCACTCCAGCTTCCCCCTTCCCAGAGGACTTCTCCATTCTAACCACTGTAAAAGCGAAGAAAGGAGGTCAGTCCTTCTTGATCTCAATATACAATGAGCAAGGGATCCAGCAAATTGGTGTGGAGTTGGGTAGATCTCCTGTATTCCTGTATGAAGACCATACAGGAAAGCCAGGCCCAGAAGACTATCCTCTCTTTAGAGGCATTAACCTAGCAGATGGCAAGTAAGTGACATTTTGTGCACCAAGGAAAAAAAAAAAAAACCAGTTCGTTGTTTGTATCGATGCCAGCATGTTTGAACGTTGTGTGAAATAGGAATTGTGCCTATAGAAATGTGTTTGCACGGCCCTGGCTGCTGACAGTGCCCCCAGTCTGTCATTTTGGCCTTTGGGGGATTAATTTGACATCTGTAAGGATTGTAAATGAGCAGTCAGGGCCTGCTGTTTGGTACTTGTGGGGATAGGAGCATCGATTTTGCTGCGAAAAAACCCCCAGTTTGTCATGCAAAATCCACGCTGAGGCTTGAAAAGAGGGTGGAAAAGGGAGTTGAGAGCATGGTTTTATCCCTGCTTCTCCCTGAAGCCAGAGCTGGCCCTGTCCTGCCTGATTTGGAGGGATGAAAGCTGTCAAGCAGCATTTCCCTTGCCAGCCAAGCCTTTAGGCTCTGCCCAGGGAGGATTTCCACCGAGGTTCGCACAACATTAACCCCTGAAAATTCATTTTTTTAATAATTGCCTTGTCCTGCAAAGCCCAGGGCAGTGCCTGACACGTCTGTGGGCCGTGTTCTCGCAGGTGGCACCGAGTGGCTCTGAGTGTGCAGAAGAAAAACGTCACCTTGGTGCTGGACTGCAAAAAGAAAATCACCAAGTTCCTGGACAGGAGCGAGCACCCCATCATCGACGTCAACGGCATCATCGTGTTCGGCACCAGGATTTTGGATGAGGAGGTCTTTGAGGTGAGCCACGGCCAGGAGCAGCTCTGGAGGTGTTCCACGGGGATGATGAGATGCTTCCAGTTATTTTTGAATTTTTTGTTGGGTTTTTTTACGCAGTGGAAGGCTGTTGTTTGTGATTTTTAAGTTTTTATGTTGACTTTTTGTAGTCATGGTGAAAATTTGGGACCTTGGTGGAGTGACCCCCTCTGGTTCTCTGGTCCCAAGCCCTTGCTGGGGTTCTGGGCCATCTCCAGACTGGGGTTTTGTAGCTTTTGGCACATTTAAACTGGGGAGGGCTCTCAAGGTTTTCATTCATCCCCGCTGGGATTTAGAGCTGCAGGGCCGTGAACGAAGGCTGAGGGAAGCAGCTCAAGTCCCAGTTCACCCTGGGGCTGTGGGGATTTGCTCTTTTCCCACTCAGTGGCTGTGGATTCTTGGTTCTTTTGCTCCATGGCACGAGGGGACTCTCCTTGACAGCTTGGGTGGCTCGGTTGTCACCTCCCGCACTCTGCTTCCAGTGGCAAAGCAAATTCCTGAGGGGTGGGATGTGTCCGTGAGCTCCTGGATGGAGGCAGAGAGGCAGAACGTTATTTATAGGTTATTATATTATATATAATTAACATTATATATAAGGTACAGATGGGAGAAGCCTTTTCCCAGAGTTCAGTATCTTGTTTAATATCTGCATTTCCCTGGTAAAATCAACTTCTGTGCTCTGCTGCACTTGTGAGGCTTTCCCGGGGATGAGAACCCCATTCCTGATCTTCCTTGGGAGCTGGAATTGCTCCCTAAAATCAGCACCAATGGGATGTAAACCAAGCCCTATTGATCTGTAGCTCCTTAATTTATGGAATTTTTTTAGAGGAAGAGCTGGATCTCCTGGATCTCCTCCCCAGAAGAAGGATGGGGAATATCTCCCATCCCTGGCTAATTAGAGCCATAGCAAAGGCAGCTCAGGCCTGCATTTTGCTGTCACTCAGAGGGAAAGTTCCAGTCTGTTTAACATTACCAACATCTGGGAGCAGGAATGCCTGGGCTGAATTTATCTGCCAAAGTCCCAGTTTAGGCAGTGAGACCTGGATATCGAAATTGTATTAAATTAAGAGACGTTCCTCGGGAAGTGGAACAATCAAAATGGAAAGTAAAAGCTGGGTTTAGTGGGCACTGGAGTGTCTTTCACAAGAGCTGGACGTTCTGCCAAATATTTCAGCACTGGATGCTGTGTTTTGACTTACAGAAATTACAGAAAATGGTGACTTCTCCTGCAGCTCAGGTCCACTGGAAGGACGTGGTGTCACATCCAGGCTGGATGGAAAACCTGCACTTGCACTCTGTAAAATAACAGGATTTCCATTTCCAACGGGAATTTCCAACAGGAAATTTCCAACAGGATTTCCATGGCCGCTCCTGAAAGTTGGGGGATCCCCAGGTGGCTTCTGGAGCTCACCTGGCTTTGGGACAGCTGATCCCTCTGCAGGGAGGGAAGTGAATCCAGGGGTTCCTGGGTTCTCCTGCTCCTCCTCCAGCCCTTTGCCGTGGCTGCCTTGCTGAAGAGTCTTTAAAAATCTCGAGTTTTAAAACTTTAAAAGTCCCGAGGGCTGTGGGACTGCTCAGTTTTGGGGTAGAAAGGAGCCTCTTGCCTGTTCTGGCAGTGAGCTGCAGCTCACAGACCTTGCTGGCACTTATGAGAACTGATTAATTAGAAAATACTTTTTTTCCTTTGTCTTACATATACTGATATTACACGAGATGGATACAAACCCCCTCTAGTTCTGATGTTTATCCTTTATTTTTGGTCACCTCCTCTCACAGCACTGAAGCCACCAGCAGCTTTAACTGGGCTGGAAGAAGTTTTTCTGAAGGCAGTGGACTAGAACCTAATTTCCTTCATATCTCAGCAACTCCATTTCCTCTGGCCCCTCCTTTCTCCTCCTTTCTGCAAGGCTGAGCAGAAACTGCAGGCTCAGAACAATGGGCAGAGGGTTTGGGCTGCTCCATTCCTGTGTTCCTGGAGAGCTGAGGATTGCTGGAGCCATGCAGGAGATGCACCCAATCTGCAAAGCCCAGCTAACGAGGTTTTAGGGCTCTGATGTGTTTGTGACTTTTGCTGGAAATTAAAATAACCCAGGGAGGTGGGAGTGAGATTGGAGACAGCTCTGGGGTTGGTTCTGTCTGTGCACCAGAGCTGTAAAACAGGGGGAATTCATATCCTCCGTGGCAGGACTGAAATCAAACCAACCCCAAACACTTTTTTTTTTTTGGTTGTTTTAAAATTTGTGATTATTGAAAGGCTGGGCCTGGCTGGGGTTGTGAGGGGAGCAGCTCGGATGGGAACTTCTCACTCCTGCTGCAAAAAGAAAAAAAAACTTTAAAAACGCCTGGCAGGAAAGGTTAGAGGAATTTCAAAATATTTCTCTAGCAAAACATTCTTCCAGTGGAAAAATGACTTCCTCTCATTAAAATTCAATTAACTGGAGGCTGTGAGGGTCTCTGTCCCAGCACTGACGAGGGGCCAAGCGCTGAGCCCAGGTTGTACAAGTCGAGTTCTGTGCTGGGTTTGCTGTTCAAAACAGGAGTTTACAAACGGCAGGACGGGCTCTTGCAGGGCTGGGAGGTTTCCAGCTGTGCCTGGGGGGATGAGACTGCAAAAAAATCGGGGTTTTTTTGTACATGGAGAGAGGAAAGGACAAAAATCCAGCTCGTGGTGGGGGATAAACTTCCTCTGCGGTGCAGCAGCACTGGGGGAAGTCAAGACATGTGAATGTGGCTCAGTTTTAGAGGGAAAAGCTGCTCCTCTTCATTTGCTTTTCTTTAAATTTCTAATCTAAATCTAAATTAGAAACCAAGTCCTGGCGGTTGAGTGTAGGAATTGAGAGAGGGGGAAGCTTGGGAAAGGCTTTAAAAAACAAACAAAAACACCTAAAACAAACAAACAAACACCCAACAAAAACACAAAAACCAAACCCAGAAAACAAACAAACAAACAAACAAAACCACCAAACCAAAACCAGCCAAACAAAAAACCAACAAAAATACAAAACGAAACCAAAACAAAACCCCAAATCAACTTTTATGTGCTGGTAAAAGTCTTGTACAGCCCCTGGCTCCAGAGCTGGAGTTGGCATCATTAAATTGTGTCGTGGACGTGGGTAAAAAATGGAATAAGTTTTGGCAGAGTTGCTGAGGACAGCCCAGGAATGAGTGACTGCTTTTGCTGCCAATTATTTTTGGTTCATCCCTGTGAAATTTTGCAGCCTTGTCCCACAAGTTAAGTGGGGTTTTGACCCTCTTGGTTTGCAGCAGTGCCTGGAGTGGCTGGACTGACTTTTCCCACGTGTGGAAAAGCTCAGGGCATGAATATATTGCTTTTTACGGTCACTTTTGGCTCCTTTAGAGGACAGGAGGAGTTAATTTTGTGCAGCTGAGAGCCATAACTGTGTCTCAGTGCTGTAGTTGGTGCTGTAAAACCCAAAAAAAAGTGAATCCTTCTGATCTCAGCACCTGTGGCCAGGAGGGGCTGACAAAACTGGTGCCAAAGCCAGTCCTGGGATGGGACACAGCACCCTGGAGGGTGCTGAAAGATGCTGCTTTTGATTTCCTCTCCTCCTTTGTGATTTTTCTTTTGGTTTGTTTGTTTTTCTGAAGACCAGGGGTGAAATCAAGCCATCAGAAACGGAGGGAAAGCAATTTGGGATGAGCCAGAGAGGCCGGGCAGGGTGCCAGAGGTGCTCTTAGGGCTGCTGAGAGTTCCAAGGCAGCACAGGACAAAGCAGGGCAGACACAGCCCAGACATTGGCGCCCTTCAGGTGCTCTTGGGGTTGAAATGTCACTTTTCTTTTCATCTTTGGCCTTGTTTACACTTTAAAAAAACAAAACAATTATCCCTGCGCTTGATAATCCCAGGTTTCATTTCACTCCCTCCCCACACTGTTTTCATCTCTGGGAAGTGCTCTTATTTTCAAGGTTTTGTAGGTTATTTTACTCTGAGCTTGGATCAAAAGCTTTTGCTTCAGTGGAAGGGGTAGAAATAAAAGGACATTTTTGTACCTGTGGGTGCATTTTGTGGTGGTTTTTGCTGGTTTTGGGGATGGAGAAGTTTCAGAGCCTCCTCTTGCAGGCAGATGTGGTGTTAGCACATCAAACAGCTCTGGGTGCTCCAGGAGGAGATTTACTCTCTCTCCCCTGCCAGGATTGATGTGCTGGGGTGCAGTGAACTTGGAGAAACTGGGGATGATTGAAGTTAGACTTTCTCAGCTCCCAGGGACAAACCACAGGAGCCTCAGGTGTAAATCCACGTCTAATTCACATTTAGACTCAATTTTGCCCCAGCACCTCTGTCTTGGCTGTTCCTGGTGGCAGCAGGGTCCTGTGCAAACCTCAGCAGCAGTGCCAGGGTATGGGGGAACACTTTTGGTAGAGGGGAAGCAAGAAATTCCCTGATTTAGGAGGAATTTCTTCATGGAAATGAGGGTCAGGCATTGGGAAGGGGCTGCCCAGGGAGGTTTGGAGTCCCCATCCCTGGAGGTGTCCAAGAAACCCCTGGATGTGGCACTCAGGGTTTGTGACAAGGTGGGGATCAGGCACAGCCTGGACTCGACCTTGGAGCCTTTCCCCACCTAAATAATCTGAGATTTTGTGATTTTCAAAGCAGCAGCACCCCCAGAACTCCCCATGAGCTCAGGGTTGGACCTATCAAGCTCTGAGGCTCAGGAGGGAGCAGGGAAAGCTCAGACTGATGAAGTTTTTGTTCAACTTGTAAAAAACCCTTTTAAAAATGAGCATTTTCTTACTAACCTGTGTTTGTCTGTCGGGATGCACCGTGTTCCCATTTCTCCCTGCCTGCCTTGGCAGGCTGCTGAAGGCAGGGAATTTACAGAGCTGGCTGCCTGCTCTGCTGGCCCTGCCAAATCTGATTTCACCTCCTCTGCTGCGGACTCTTTCAGGGAGTGCAGAGAGGGGATGTTTTACACCACCACCATATACCACGGCGTGAGAGGATGGAAAATAAAACCTCCTGAGCCAGCATTTAGGGATCTTTATTGAAGATGTCTGTAGCTTTCCCCAGTCTCCTAATAATTCTCCGTTTGCTCGCTGGTTTTCTCGTCATTCCTTCTGCTTTGCCTCCTTTTTTTTTAATTTTTTTTTTTTCCAAAGGATCCTCTTTAAAATGGTGCACTTGAGACATATGGATTAAATCACAGCTCTGGGCTCTTCCAGGAGAGCAGTGCTGTCTAGAAAATGTCTGCAATTATTGAGGATTATACCTCTGGATGGGTTTGCAGTTAACGGGGAGGTTTTCGGTGCCGGAGTCCAAGCGATGCAGATCTGATCAAAAATGTGAAATTTGGCCCCATTTTGGCAACGCCTCAGCCACAGCATCACCTTACACAGGTGCCCAGGGACGTCACCTGGTTTGATCAGGGAGGGAGCGGCAGCACCCGGGCCAGAATAAGAATTGCAAACCAGCTTGTAAAATCGACTCTGAGCTTTCATTTCTACCCCAAAGTGGCGCTGGCTCCTGTGACCCCTCAGTGCCAGGTGCCAGCGAGGAAAGTGAGAGCCTGGCTGGAAACATCAGCAGGATTGTTTGCATACACTCTGCTGAAGCTCTTGTTTTCCATTTCGCCTGGGTAATTGCAGGTTCAGCCATCTGGCCTGCTCTCAAGCTTGGTGACTGGGTCAGCCTTGCCTGCAATGATGGAGCCTCGTTAGTCATGATTACAAAATAAACTTTTTTTTTAGGATTATTTTTTAGAGAATTCTTTTTTTTTTTTGGTTGTTTTTTTCCGTGGATTATTTGTCTTTTTTTTCTTTGGTCAGTGGTAAATTCCATTTCATAAACTGTCAAAGCAACTGTGTTGGCATGTGTGGGTAATTAGTGCAGTTTGCTGGTATCGAATGCCTGCGGGCCTCTGATAGCTTACAAAGCACTTTATTGTTCAAACAGATCATAAAAGTGCTTTTATTGATGTCTCAAACACTCCTGCAGCCTATCATTTATCTTTCCACAGTGCCAAGTGAAACATCAGCCTTAGGAAGCTGCGTGGTCTTAGGGTTTGTCCAGATTTAAGGCCTGGTTTTAGGAGGTGCCTTTGCTACCACCAGAGATGGAAAAGATGAATTTTTAATGTTGCTCCCAACCCAAACCAGTCTGGAATTCCGTGATTTGGGCAGTTCCTGGCCTAGGGTGGCACTGTTGAGGGTTTTGTTGGCAAAGGGTGGGAAATGCTGAGGAAATGGGGCACTTAAGCCTGGAAATCCAGGATTAATGTCCTCTGGGAAATCCCACGTGGGACCTCATCCCTGAGGAACCGCTGACGTCCTGCTGCTCCTGCTCACTGTAGCTGGGATGTGCCAGTGGAAAATCAGCTTTTTTTTTAATATTATTCCTCAAAGAAGCAGTTTGCAGCTTGGTTGGGTACCAGGGGCTCCCGCAGGGTTTGGAGGAGCGTTTTCCAAAGGGAATGGGCAAGGATGCTGAGGGGAAATCAGGATCTGCCGTGGGCAGAGGGGCTGCAGGGCTCCCCATCCCTGCTGGCCTGGAGGGGACAGGCACCTCGTGTCCCCTGTCCCTGGCCTGGAGGGGACAGGCACCTCGTGTCCCCTGTCCCTGGCCTGGAGGGGACAGGCACCTCGTGTCCCCTGTCCCTGGCCTGGAGGGGACAGGCACCTCGTGTCCCCTGTCCCTGGCCTGGAGGGGACAGGCACCTCGTGTCCCCTGTCCCTGGCCTGGAGTCCCTCCTGCAGAATGGGACAAAAAAAAAAAAACAGAGGAAAACCAATCTCAGGGAAGCAAAACCCATCCTTGGGAGCGATTTCCATCCTCCCCAGGGACTCTGTGGGGTTTGGGGAGCCGTGTCTGGCTGTTCCTGACACCCCCTGGCAGAGTTTTCACTCTCAGTGCTGGCAGGCAGCAGCCCCGGGCTCCTTTGGGGTGATGGATGCTCGGAGGTTTCGGGGTCATTTCTCTTCCTTTGGAATTTGCTTCCCCCCACTCCTCGGATGGGAGGAGGGAGGAGGGGGATGAATTTCTTCCATGGAAAGTCTGAGGAGCAGGAGGCAGATTGCTGAGCCCAGACAGGCTGATGTAATGCTGGAAAGCTGCTGCTCTCTCCAGTGACATCATTCCAAGGTTTGCAGGGCTGCTGTGGACAGGGATGGAGTTTCAGGGGCAGGAAAAGCACCACAAAGGGATTTGGGAAGGAACAGCAAATGGATGTGTTTGGGAAAGGTGATTTTTCCTCAGCTCGAGCAGCGAGGAAAAGCCAAATCCTTGTGCTTTGGGGGAGAAGTTTCCAGCTGAAGGTTTTTGGCAGCATCCCTGAGCAAGATGGAAAAGGGATTTTTGGGAGCAGAGCGTGACAGGGCGCCCTGGCCCCAACCAGGGCCTGTTCCCCTTCCCTGCTCCCTTGGGAACCTCGTTCTGCCTGGGAGGTTATTCACCAATTAGTCCTATTTGCACCAAAGTTAATTTTTTACAGCAGAAGCCTGGAAATAAGAAAAAATCCTTTTGTATTTACACAAGGGTGGGTGGGTTTGGATTGTTGCAGTGAATTTGTAGGAAGTAAAGGCTCAGCTGAGCCAAACCCCAGGAGCTGGAGGAAGAGGATGATGAGGCTGCTCAGGGTTTGTGTCCTTGTCAACCTGGTGGTGTTCAAGCCACTGCTCCTCTGCCATTTCGATCTTTTTTTTGCTGTTTTCCTGCCTTTTGCTACTTCTCTGAGCGAGGTTTCCCTGCACCAGGACAGAACAAAAACCCTTCCCAACCTAAAAACCTCTGGGCTGACTCCATGTTCACCCCCTTCCCTCGTCACCCAGGCCCCAACAAATGAAACACATGTTCCTCACACATGGTGAGCTCTTTCTATTCCTTTTTTTCTTTTTTTTTTTCTTTTTGGAGGCAGTCTGGGCTGGCTGCCAAAACCCAGAGGAAAATCCAAGCCCACTCCAGACATCCCCAGCGTGCAGGTGTAGTGCTCACCCTGACAGAGCCGAGATGGAAACATTCCCAATAACACATCCCCCCGGGATGGGAGCTGGAAGAGGGGATTCCTAATGATTTATGCAGAAGGTTGGATGGGGATTGGGGTGTCAGGGAGTTTTCTATCCCCTGCAAGAACATGGAAAAAAGAAGTCCCTGACCGTGGGCTGGTTGTTGTGCACACGCAGCCAGCGCTGGCTGGGGTTCAGCAGGTCAGACCTGCTTGAACAAACAGAGCTTTGGCCACTGCAGGGGAAAGTGTGGGGGAAATCAGTGCTCAAAGTGACTTTTGGGCGCTGTTCTCTGTGCTGGAACGGCTGCAGATACTTCAAGGCTCTCCTAAATCTGCAGGAACAAATTTATCTGCAGGTTTTGTTTGACCTGCTCGCAGCTTGCTGCTCAGAGCGGTGAAATTTGGGCTGGGGATGCTCCGAGGGGTGAGATCTGAGGTGAAATCCAGACTGGGGATACTCAGAATAGAAAATTCCGAGCTCTAGGGATGCTCAGCCTCCACTGCATCCAGTCCTGTTCTTCCATGGGTTTGCTTTGGAGAACCTCATTCCTGGGATGCATTTCCCACCTTATTTCAGGCCCCAGGCTGCACAAGCCCAGCTCTCTTCCTTGGGATGAGAATTTGGGGCAATATTTCATGGAACTCAGCATTTTTTATACCTAAAATATCACAGAATACCCTGAGCTGGAATGATCAGCTTTCTCCAAAGATCATCCAAGTCCAACTCCAAGGTTTTATATTTTTTTAGTGCTGAATTTGAGGTGGCAGATGCTGCATGGAATAAACCCAAATCATTTTTCATGGACAGATAATAAAAACCCAATTGAAAAAAACACTTTGGGGTGTGAACATTAGCAAAAGGCACATTTTAGTTCCCTGGAAGGAGAGGGAGAAAGGTGTGTGGAGGAGAGGTGTCACACCCATGTTTGCACACCAGCTCAGCTTTCCCTTCCCAGCTCTTTCCTGAGCAGCCAAATTTCCAGCAGTGGTGGGAATTAGCAGGAACCTGCACAAAACCCCCTCCTCGGGTGGTCCCTGCTCCATGCTTGGGTGATTGTCACCAGCCAGATGCAGGAAAATCCTTTTCCAAGCAAAATTTGGTGTCCAGTTCGATTTTCTGAGTGTGTCAGCAGACCTCCCCACGCCGAGGGGTGTAATCCCACTCCTAGCCCCAGATAACTTTGGCAGCCAGGTCTGTTTTTCCTTTAATCCATAAAACCTGGATTCTGTGTTCACCTCCCGGGGCAGAAAACGTTCCAGGAGCTGATGAAAACCTCTGTGCACACAGAACCCCCTGATCCTGAGCCACCGTGGTGTGGAGGAGAGCTCAGGGTGGATCTGGGGTGGAAATCTGTCTGTGGGGCTGAGGAAACAGCAGCTCCACTTCCAGATTGGTTTGGCTCTGAGGGAAAAAAAATACCCCATGGAGTAAAAGCCAGTTTGGGGTAGCTGAGGAGGCTCCAGCTGCCTTTGGGTGGGAGTGGGGAGCCCTGGTGTGCTCTGGAATCCCAGACCCGCCCTGTGGCACTGGGAGGGAGCCCTGGTGGAGCTGGAGCACCTTTAAGGTCTCTTCCATCCCCATCCATTCTGCGGTCTCGGGATTTCTTTCCTGCCCCCTCCCTTTCTGTCCAAAGAGCAGCTGCTCCTGCAGCCTCTCCTGTTCCCCAAATCCTCTCCTTTGCATCCCCCATCCGCTGTGGACAGAGGTGGGAGTGAAACCCTCTGGATTTTTGGGATCAACACCTCCCAGGCAGACCCTGCCACCCTTTTTTTTCACATTAAAACCCGAGCAAGTGCCTCCACTTTGGCTCTGTGAGTTCTAAATGAGTAACTCAATCCCAAAGCTTTGCTTCACTCCACTTTCTCCACTGTGAAAAACCCCCCTCACAACCCACTGGGGTATCCATCCTCCTGTGGCAGCAGAATTCCCGATTTCCCAGTGATGAAAGGGAAATAAATCAGCGTGAAACCAGAGCCAGGGAATGGTGCAGAGAGGGGAAGACACAAAGGAGCAGCTTTGTGCCGTGCTTGTAATGAGGGGGAATCTGTTTTTAAACCATCCCTGATGGTTCACACATATGTCATGGAAAAAGAACTCCTCCAGGAAAAAGCCAGCCCTGCAGCTCCGGGTTATTGGCTGATTGTTTGATTTGGAGGGAGAGGGGAAACTTGGAATGGTGTGAGCAGGGCCTGGGTGAGGAGGTGACATCAGGGAGAGATGGAGTTTGGGGTGGGAGAAAGGCAGCACGGAGCGGAATGGGGGAGGAAATCAGGAATTGGGGAGTGTGGGGAGGTCTGAAGGAGTGAGGGGCTGGGCAGCCTCGGGTCTGGGGTGGCTGGGAGCTCTTGTAGGGTCACCTACTCTCCCAGGAGAGCTCTGCAGTTCCATGGAAAGCCGGGATAGCGGGGCTGTGCTTGGATCCTGGGCTGGGGACAGCAGTTCCATGGAAATCCTGGATAACGGGGCTGTGCTCGGATCCTGTGCTGGGGACAGCAGTTCCATGGAAAGCCATGGAAATCCTGGATAATGGGGCTGTGCTGGGGACAGCCGTTCCATGGAAAGCCATGGAAATCCTGGATAACAGGGCTGTGCTCAGACCCTGGGCTGTGCTGGGGACAGCAGTTCCATGGAAATCCTGGATAATGGGGCTCTGCTCGGACCCTGGGCTGTGCTGGGACAGCAGTTCCATGGAAATCCTGGATAATGGGGCTCTGCTCGGACCCTGGGCTGTGCTGGGACAGCAGTTCCATGGAAATCCTGGATAACGGGGCTGTGCTCGGACCCTGGGCTGTGCTGGGGACAGCAATTCCATGGAAATCCTGGATAACGGGGCTGTGCTCGGATCCTGGGCTGTGCTGGGGACAGCAATTCCATGGAAATCCTGGATAACAGGGCTGTGCTCGGATCCTGGGCTGTGCTGGGGACAGCAATTCCATGGAAAACCATGGAAATCCTGGATAATGGGGCTCTGCTCAGATTCTGGGCTGTGCTGGGACAGCAGTTCCATGGAAAGCCATGGAAATCCTGGATAACGGGGCTGTGCTCGGATCCTGTGCTGGGGACAGCAGTTCCATGGAAATCCTGGATAACAGGGCTGTGCTCAGACCCTGGGCTGGGCTGGGGACAGCAGTTCCATGGAAATCCTGGATAACGGGGCTGTACTGGGGACAGCAGTTCCATGGAAATCCTGGATAACGGGGCTCTGCTCGGACCCTGGGCTGTGCTGGGACAGCAGTTCCATGGAAATCCTGGATAACGGGGCTCTGCTCAGACCCTGGGCTGTGCTGGGGACAGCAATTCCATGGAAATTCTGGATAACGGGGCTCTGCTCGGACCCGGGGCTGTGCTGGGACAGCAGTTCCATGGAAATCCTGGATAACGGGGCTCTGCTCGGACCCGGGGCTGTGCTGGGACAGCAGCCCGGCTGTGGGGCTGCCTGAGCCCTGCCAGGGCGGGGATGTCACCTGTGTAAGGTGACAGCAGCACCTGCACAGCGGTGGCACAGCCCAGGCCACCTGGAGCTGAGGGAGCAGAGGAGGACACGGGGAATGTGACCTTGGCTCTCATCCAGGGATCCCTAATGAGTGGGATGAGGAAAACGGAGAAAAATCTCATTTTGAGCCTGGCATTGAGCGTGAGCTCACTCGGGGTACCCCAAACAAAACCAGGGGATCCTTTCAGAGCTGCTCTGGCCCCATCCTCTCCCATCCCATCCCAGTTCAGTGCCAGTTCAGGGCTGGGGCACACAATGCCAGCCATTCATTTGGCCCCATTCAGCTCCCACAGGCCCGGGCTGGGCTTTTGTGGGATTTTTCTTTCCCTTTTCATTTTTTTTTTGAAATTTCCACGCTGGACACTGAAGGTCAGGCTGACCCTCTCGTCCTTTATGTGAATGCCTCCCACAGTGTGCAGGCCATGGTTTAATGCAGCTCTCCAGAGGGTCTAAATGAGGTTTTTTTGGGATGCTGTCCATGGGATTCAACCTTGCATGGCCCATGGGACACTGAGGGTGGCTCTTGGGGACAGCACCACCGTGTCACCCTGTCCCATTGCTTTGTCCCTGCACGGAAATTTCTTTTCCTGACTGTCAAGATGAGGCTAAAATTGCAAAATCTCATTTTTGGGTGCTCCCTGAGTTATCCTGCGTAAGCATATCCGGGCAAGCAAACGTTTTGAGCAAGGATAAAGAGATTTTTCTTTGGTGAATAGTCTCATTTGCTGCTTCAGAAGCATAATCTGACTTGATGCTTCAATTAGGGAACAAAACCACTCCGTGTGAATGTACCTGAGCCAAATCAGCTCCTGTTGGAAAATAATGGGAAGGAACTGCTGGAAAAACTGCTGCTGAGGGGGTTTTTCACACTGGTGGTTTTGTGAAAGCTCTGGAATAGAGAATAACGTAAAGAAAAGGTAAAAAAACCCCATGTCTGAATTCTGGAGGGGTGTCTGAGGGATAAATTTGGGGGTTTTGAGGGATTTCTTGCTATGAAGTCCCTCATACATAATATTTATAATATTAATATTATATATATTATATATATAATATTTATAATATTAATCCCTCCCTCATAGCGGGTGGGATTAATATTATAAACAGATGGAGGGTGCCTTGATTTAAAAAAAAAACCCTAAAAACTCACTTTTGAGGAGCTTTTGAAGGATTCCTTTCAAAGTTATCCTTTGGATTTCCACTAGGAATTTCTCCTCTGGAAGGGGAGGATAAAACCAGCTGTTCAGGGACCACACCACGAAGGTCTGGATGTCAAAGCAGTGACAGCACACGGTGATTGTGGGGCCTCTATTCTTAGGGCTGTAATTTGTGTGTAGAACGGCAGAAATGCTGATTTGGAGGCACCAAATGAGGAGTTTGAAGGCAGAAATCACAGAGTGCCGGGCTGCTGTGTAAAAATAACTGCAAGGAGAGTTTGGAGGGGTAGGAGCCATTCCAAGTGTGTGGTGCAGGTGGAGGAGGAGCTGGAAAATCTCAGCTGGGGTCACCTGGGTGGCAGTGCCAGCCTGGACCTGCTGCCAGGAATCCACAAACCCTTGGGATCTGCTGGATCCCTCTGGAACCCGGCTTAGCTGAGACCTGGACAGTTTCCCTTTCCTCCTCCCTCTGTCTTGGGGCTGGAAAATTGAGGAGAATGGGTTTTTTTGGGTTTTTTTTTTTTCCCATGGATAGGCAGAAAGGCAAGGAAAACTGCTCATTTTGTGGTGCCCCAGCTCATTCTTTTTCCAGCAGCTGTGGGCATTGGGAAGCTCAGAGATGCTCTGGGATTAGCCAGGCTTGGATTCCTTCTAATTTGTGTCTGGTGGTTGCCTCAGCTTCTGGTGGGGACATGAAAGGGGTGGTGGGGACATTAAAGAGAGGTTTGGTGCGTGCCTGGGTGTGATCAGACGCTCTGGGGTGAGCTCTTTTCCTGTTTCCATGACGTTTATAGCAGTTTAATTATCCCGAGCCTCTTTCCCCTGCCACAAGGGATTGAAATCAGCCATCAGATGGAAGAATTGTCGGGACAGATGGACACACCTGCACGGAGGGATCACCCAGGGCTTGATTTTGGGGGGAAAACACCCCAAAAATGCAGTGCTGTCCTAATGAATTCATGAGAGGAGGGAGCTGCCTCGTGGCTGGATTTAAACCTCCAGGTGAAATCACCCCAGGAGGTTTGTGGTGCCCACCAGGTGAATATTTAGGGACAAGGAGTTGTAAACAGAGTGGGTTTGTTCCTTTGGGGAAGGTGTTTCCCCTCTAGGAAATGCCTACAACAGCTTTACTCCAGGTCTTTCCTCTGAGTAGGATCCTTGCAGGGAGAGATCCAAGCTCAAGCTCCTTGTGGGGGTTAAAAATGAACTGGTTGGGACTGGGGGCCCCACACAGGAGAGGTTTGCCAGGACCCACCCAGGTGTGACCCAGCATCCCCCATTCCCTGGGACGTGTCCAGCACACCCCAAACCTGCTTCCCTCTCCTCCCAGCTCTTCTCAGGGCTGAGTTTGCTCCTTTCCAGTCAAAACTGGGCAGGGGAGCAGCAGGTCAGACTCTCTGCTGTGTTCATGGCAGTTTGGGGGCAGCCCAAGGAAACGGAGGCACTTTGGGAGGGGTTTCTGCAGGCAGATTTTTACCTTTTATTTTCTCTTCTCCCCCTGAAATCGAAGGGAGCCCTTGCCCAGCAAACGAAGCCAGCAGAGGAGCTGCTTCTTCCAGTCAAGCCTGCTTTGTGGCATGGGTTAATTAGATCCAAATTAAATCCAGTGCAAGGTTTGCAACTCCAGAGAGCCTCTGGAGCCCCTGCTCGTGTGCTGCAGGGGGGACAGAAATCCCAGAATTACCAGAGCTGGGCGTTCTTTCCTCCCTCACTGGGGGAGCTGCTTGAAGCAGCACTGCTTGACATCTGGAGGTGTCACAGGGACAAAAATCCAGGCTTAGAGACCCAAAATCAGCCTCAGCCACGTGGTGGTGACATCACTGAGGTCCCTCAGGGTTATCAGCACCCAGGGGACACCCAGGGGCAGCTGTGAGGACATTTGGAAGCCACCTCTGAGGGTGACCCACCACGCAGCTGCTGCTGTGGAGAGAAAGTGTTCACTTCAACGGGGTGAAATCTGAACTGCAGTTTAATAAAAACCCGTGGCTCGGGTTCCTGGTTCTTCACACGTGTTTCTGATCTGCTGGGGGGGCTCAGACCATCTGCTCAGAGCACACAGTTCAAAAAGAAAAGTTTAAAAATGCTCATTTTGCAAACAGAAAGACTGACTTTGCTCTCGAGTTTCATTTTCCTATTGTGATCGCCTCCCTTTATTGGGGTCCAGAGAAGTGGGACTGTCAGGGGTTTCTTCTTTCCTTTCTTTCTATTCTTTGCCCTTTAAAAACCTGAACTGTGCCATTATTTTCCCCCTCTTTGCAGAAGAGCTGCAGAAACCTCTCATTTGATTTTTGCCTCTCATTTGATTTTTGCCTCTCATTTGATTTTTGCCTGTGCTAGCTCAGTGCTTGGCCAGGGTGGGGACAAGGAGGGAATATAAAGCCCCTTTTGTCCCAGCAGCTCCTCTCCCAGTCCACCCACCGTGCCAGACTGGGACTGCAGAAGCCATCCAGCCCCATCCTGCTTTCCATGGCCAGAACTGATTGTTTTGCACCCAAAAACCCCGGGAGATAAATTGTGGTTTGTTCAACAGACATAAATATATAAAAATAGCCAGGCAGAGTGGCTGAGCAGGTTGTTGATTTAAGGATATCTCTCTCTGGGTGTTTTTAGCAGCTTTATTGTTTTTTTTAAGGCACCTTGGCTGTCTTTTCCCTTTCCTGCAGTCGCCACTGCTTGGCTGCTTTTCTCTGGCTGCACCTCCCCATCCCACAGAGGAGCTCGTGGGGTCAGTGAGGACAAATACAGAAAAATCCCCAAAATAACAAGGACCTGGCTGAGCAGGGAAAGCAGAGTGGAAGTGAAAACCCAAATCTTGCCAATATTTGGTCCCAGATATTGCAGTGGTGGTGCCACCAGGCTCACAAGGCAGGAGGAAAACCAGAAGCCACGGAATCATTTTTCTCAGGGTGGTCCTGCTCTCTGGTGGAATTCCCTGCTGCAAACACTAAAAAAACGCTAAAAAACATTAAAAAACCACTAAAAATCACTAAAAATACACTAAAAAACCACTAAAAAACACTAAAAAACCCTAAAAAGCCACTTCTGTTCCCCAAAGGGGAGCACACAGCCCATGTCTGGTGGTTTGGAGCCCCAGCCTTGAGTCAGGGGACAGCTGGACACGTCCCCTGGCTGGAAAGGACCTGCCTGGCCCGGAGTGCAGGGACAGGGCATTCAAACCTCACTCCACTTTTCCCTCCTGCTGTTCCCCACCTTAAATCTTCCCCTTTTCTCCAGGAAATCCCGGCTGTGGCTGTGGTGCAGCCTGGCTCTGTCCCCCTCGTGCCAGGCTGGGTGGCACAGCCCTGCTGAGGGATGCTGTGCCCTTCCTCCAGTGCCTTTCCCAGCTTGGAAAACCAAAAAAAAACCTGCAGGGATGCAGTGCCAGGATGGCCTTGCAGTAAATATTTGTAGGTTTGCAGCTTTTTGTGCTCCTGCCAACACCCCCTGTTTTCAGAGCTGCCTCTGCCTCGAGGATTGTTTTGCTCTCTGCCCCAAAAGTTGCTGGATCTTAATTAAATGGCATGTTGCTAATTTGCCTGAGCTGGGGTTTTCCCCACTCTTTGGGTAATTTTTTTGACAAAGCCTCACTCTCCAAGGTGTGGGCAGTGGCAGAGGGCTGGGGAAGGAAGCAATGCTCATTCCTGGAGCAGGATGGGGGTAACTCAGTGCACAGGTAACGCTTTGTGCCAGCACTGCAGCCCCTCAGGCAGCCAGGGCAAGGTGAGGAAGGTGAAATACAAAGCCTGAAGCAGCCCCAGAGCTTTTGGGGATCTTCAGAGGGGTGATTGGATGTGTCTCTGAAAGGATGGAGGCCTCAGGTGACGTGGCTGGGCTTGAAGCAGTGTTGGGTGGGGAGGGAAGGGGTGTTGGGAGCTTGGCCTGGGCTCTTGGCCCATCTTGAAATGTCCATTTGAGCATGGCCTGGGCTTTTGCCCCATCATGAAATGTCCATTTGAGCATGGCCTGGGCTTTTGCCCCATCATGAAATGTCCATTTGAGCTTGGCCTGGGCTCTTGGCCCATCATGAAATGTCCATTTGAGCTTGGCCTGGGCTTTTGCCCCATCATGAAATGTCCATTTGAGCATGGCCAGGCTTTTGCCCCATCTTGAAATGTCCATTTGAGCATGGCCTGGGCTCTTGGCCCATTTTGAAATGTCCATTTGAGCATGGCCTGGGCTCTTGGCCCATCATGAAATGTCCATTTGAGCTTGGCCTGGGCTTTTAACCCATCATGAAATGTCCATTTGAGCTTGGCCAGGCTTTTGCCCCATCATGAAATGTCCATTTGAGCTTGGCCTGGGCTCTTGGCCCATCATGAAATGTCCATTTGAGCTTGGCCTGGGCTTTTACCCTATCATGAAATGTCCATTTGAGCTTGGCCAGGCTTTTGCAGCTTTTCTGTTCTCTGCAGGGCGTCTCTGGTCCCCACACACGGAGCTGTGGGGCAGGAGGTGACACTGAGCGGAGCAGGGGACAGGGGGAGCTCAGAGCTCTTACAGGGCACTGCAGAGAGCAGAGGGCTGTGGGGTGTCAGGATTTGGTTACAGGATTCCAGGGAAAGTGGTGGGAAAGATATCAATGACTTTGACAATCGTGGGAAGGCAAGAAAACCTTTCCCCCACTGGGGATGGGCAGCTGGGAGGTGCTGGAGAGCACTGCCAGGTGAATAATCCATGCTGTGGTGAATCCTGGGGGTGCTGCCTTTGGGAATGAGCCCTGAGGGCACAAAAATAGGACTTTGGCATCACTCTGGCTCTGCAGCTGCTCGGGGTTGTGCCTGCTGGGGAGTGTTTGCTTTATTTGGGTTGTTGACCCCGGGGGTTATCTGGGATTGGCACCTGGAAATGAACCTTGTGTTGGTGCCTCCTGCCCTGCCGTGGAGTCCTTGACTGGTGTTTGGGTGTTGGCAGAGCGACAGCTCCTTCAGGAGAGCTCTCCAGAATTAGCAAAGCCATCTGGCTTTTGTTCCCCTCGGAGGGAATGGCTTGTCCTTCCCTTCCACTGAGGAGTCCTTGCTGAACCGCTCCGCAGTTGGATTTGGGATAGAACACAGACTGACCTAAAGTGCTCTGTGGGCTCTGCAAGCAGCCCTTTGCTCCAAAAAACCTCTTCATTTTAAGGCATGAGTCTTAATTTAATTTTAAACAGCAGCCACGAGGCTGCTGAGCCAAGGATCCAGGAGTTATGGGTGGAAAAATAGGATTTGGTCTTGTGTTGGGGCAGGGCTGGGTGCTGGGGACAGCGTGGGGCAGTGGCAGGGCTCAGGGAAGGGGACAGGGAGGGGACCACACTTCCCTGTCCTGTCCTTCAAACCCAGCAGCCAGGAGGGGCAGAGAGCTCGTGGATCCTCACGTGATGGGAATTTGGCTTCCTCCCTGGGACTGCGAAACAGAAAGGTTGAGAAATTACCAGAGAGGTTAATTAACATCGAGCCAGATTTTCCTCTTGCTGCTGTGGTCAGGGAAGAGGCCCGTGGGCTGTGATAATTGCTGTGTTTGAGTTCTCAGGGATGTCTCAGGGATGCTCCTGCTGATCTGGGGCTGCAGGATGGGGCTGAGGGGTGTCTTGGGGTCCCCACACAGAGATGTGGTGGAAAATAGAAACTTTTCCCAGCCCTCGAGAGGGTTTGGAGCCACATTTAGTTCTGGTGACACTTGTGTGCCTGCTCTGCTTAATTAAATCTGTTTTTTTTCCAAAAAGGGCTGGGCAGAGGCTCCTCTCTGAGTGCCCAGAGCAGCAGGAGCTGTTCTTGTGGTAACCCCAGAGCAGAGCAGCCCCATCCAACCCTGCAGCCCCTCCGAGCAGGATGGGGACACAAACATCCAGCTGGGTGCAGCCAAACCACCAGGAATTCGTAGCTGAGTCAAGGCTGTGTGCGAGTCAGGCCTTTTTTTTTTTTTAATTTATTATCATTTAGCCAAACTTTCAACAACTGCCCTCCCATTTTGTAGTGCAGCAGCTGTGGGAGGCCAAAGGAGGCTCTGGTGGGGTCACTCCTGTCCGTGGATGCCCAGGAGAGGGCTCAGGACATGGGGACAGGGACTGGGGAGGCTTTGTTTGACCCCGTTGCTGCAGTTTTGCTGCTGTGCTTAAAGGAGGGGCTCTGGGATGCTCTGAACACCTCTGATTTTTTGGAGTTTCTGTGTAGCAGAAGTGGGGCCGTGGTGATTCCTGCACCTCTCTTTGCTGATGTCTCCAACACCCCTCTCACTCCAGGCTGGAGCTGGGCTGTGTCCACAGCAGTGACAATCCCTGGGAGGTGCTGGTGACAGGATTTATCAAGTGGAACATCTGAGGGCTGCCAGGCTGGCTCCAAGACAGGGATTAGGGCTTTGGGAGGCTGAGCTTCCACTCCATCCCGGAGCTGCACTGCACCCCTGCCCCTCTCTCAAGGTTATTTTTCCCTGAGATTCTCCTTGTGGTTGCTGGCCCCAAGGTAATAAGGTTTTCCCCCAGGGTTGCTGTTCCCTGGGAGTTTCCCCTGGGTTGCTGTTCCCAGAGTTAATCAGGTTTTCAGTCTTCTCTTTGCCCTGGGTGTTTCACACCAGAGGCAGAGACGACAAGCTGAGTCCCCAGTGCACATTTCCAAGGTTGTTTATTCTTCATTATCTCAGTTCTGTCCCAGCTCTGCAGGGCGTCCCCAGCAGAGCAGGACTGGGCGGGTCAGAGAGCCCCACACCTTATGTACAGTACCCCTGACCCAACCACTGTCCAAAATGTGCTTTTTATTTACAAAATTGTACCAATACTCACTACCTATGCTAACATGTCAGTTCTACTCTAAACCAATCCTTGAGATCCAACTCAGCAGAAAATGGGGGATGAGAGCAAGAACAAGGAGCACAGGGGCCACTCCCCAATTCCTCCATCCTGTCTCTTCAACCCCATATACTGAGAATCCTCGATTCTACATTTACATTCGATGATAAACTAACTACTGCTTATTTTGAATTCTCTCAGCTTGTGACTCTTCACACACTGTGGGCATTCACTGCCATGGCAGGGATCAGAGGCAGTGTCCTCCTGGGCTCTGTGTGAGGCTGCCTGAGCCCCTTGGACAGACCCCAGACCCTCTGCCCGGTCTCCAAACCCTCCAGGGTGGCCACAGGGATGTTCTAGACTCCAACACCCCTCTGCAGCCTCTGCCTGGGTTTGGGGCTGTGGGGCCAGGGAGTTTGTCAGGATGGAGCTCAGTGATTCCCAAGAATTGTGAGGATTTTGTGTTGCCGTTGTTCACCCTGGGCCTGTGTTCAGCCAGCTGAAATGCAGGAGTTTCCAAGAGCACATCCAGCAGGATTTACTCTCAGGGATGCTGAATCTCAGACTTTTGGGGTGATGCCCTAACCCGAGTGCAGTTAATGATCACTGAAGAATCCCAGGATTTAGGGAGCTGCTGCCAGTGCCAGATGAAGTCACTCTGATCCTCCTCTCCAGCTGCTTTTTTGTTGGTTTTTTTTTCTTCTCATTGAACCACAACGATTCCTTCTGGTTCCTGAAGTTGATGTCATTGGAAGTGATGTGACTTTTTTTATTTGCACGCATATAGAATAAGTGTTAAAAAATGCTCCAGAAAGAGCTTTTCCAGCCTTGTCTGGGAGCTGGCTGGGGAGTTGAGTTAAACTGGCTTTGATGGAACTTAATCCATAAAGCAAATGAGTCATCAGGCATAAATGGCTTTACCATAAATGTCAGGCAGATCCTTACTGGTCCTGACAGTTTGCACTTCCATCTGTCTGGTGGAGCAAATGAAACCCTCACAACTCAGTCCTGCTCAGAAATGTGCTGTCCTGCCTCTTCCTCTTCACCAGAAGTTTTAGGAATGAAGGCCAAAATGTGATTTATCCCCTTTTTTAAAGCACTGCCTCTCCTAATGGATGAAATCGTGGTTATATGCAGGCAAAAAATAAATCGACTTTTTTATTCTCCACTTCATTTTTTGGTTAAACTAGCAAAACACAGCTGAGCTCAGGCTCTGGATGCTACCAGTCACTGGAGAACTGCCTTGAACCTTGTGCCCAACTCATTGCCAGGCCAAAAAAGAACTTTACCCACTGTGTGGGTGGCTGGAGGATTTCTACAAAGCAACACCGGGGTGTTTCTGTCTTGCTCCCTGACTGAAATAACTCATTAATCAAAAATAAGTCTTTGATTTGGCTGGTCAGGTCTCTAAACCACTTCTCTGGTGCATTTTTAAATTGTCTCTCTTGGAAAACCCTGTCCCACACAGAGCTGTGTGTGTGGATTAACGGGATCTTCGTCAGCGCTGCAAAAATCCAATTGGGAAGGGGATTTTGGGGTGGTTTGTGACCAAAACAGGGAAAAAAGCAGACACTTGAGGGAGGAATGGGAGCAGGGCTGGCTCCCCTCTGCCAGCCAGGATCCCTGGATCCCTGGGCACAATTTATGAGCAGCAGCACACTGGAGAGGACACAAAAGGCTCCCGACCCTCCCAGCGCGGCTCGCTCTATTTAAAGTCGGCTTTTTAAATCACAGAAATGGGGCTCTTGACAGCAGAGCTTTGTGCAGCCTTTGTGAGGTGCAGATAGTGGGGCTTTTTATTGCGGGCTAAATTAGCCCATTTTATTGTTTGGCGCTGAGGGATGAGGTCAATTGACTGGGAATCTTGCTAACAAGGTTTTTTTACTCCTGTCTGCTTTTTACAAGTGTTAGCACGGGGTATCCCCCGGCGCTGGGTGCTTGCTGGGAGTGAAACAAAGATGAATGGGCTGAGCTCTGCTCCTTCCCCCTCCCCTGAGCTGCCCAGCCTTTAGCTCTGTGCTGGGGCTCGGGTGCTCCCTGCCTCTCACCCAGCCCAAATTCGGTTCTGCTGGGTTTTCCAGGCTGGACACAAGACAAGGATGGGCTTTGGGCAGGGTGGTTGATGGGGTTTGAAGAGGAAAGGGGGACTGGCAGCCTGTGGAGCCCTGCTGGTGCAGCGTGGAGCTGTCTGACGCTCTTCCCACATCCCAAATTTATTCAGTTACGCACTGATTTCCCCGAGTTCCTGACCCAGAATGGGCAGGAAGCTTCCCCTGCTCAGCCTCCCCCTCTCACTCAGCACACACTGAGGGGCCCACGCTGCTCTTTGGGGTGTTTGGTTTTCTGCTGTGGCTCCAGGGATTTGCAGGTGGTTTTTTTTTTTTTCCATAGGCTGAGGATGCCCAAATTCCTGCAGGGAAGCAGGGTGGGATCAAGTTTTTCTCCCCATGCATAGCTCAGGAGCTGCCATCAGCTGAGACTAAAAAACAAACCCAACTTTAGCAAATTCTCTTCTGCTTAACCTTTGGCTCTGTGTTTAGCCAAGATGCCTTTCCTTGCTTTATCTGCTCCTTGAGGAAACGGAGCCCCAGCCCTGCTCACTCACGGGATGCAGCCTATCAGCTCCCCATGAGGTGTAAATCCAACCTTATCAGGGAGAAAAAGCTTTTTCAGCTTCCCCTGCCCCTTGGGGACAAATCCCAGGTCTGCTTCGGGGCTGGCTTATTTCAGCTTATCCCAGCAATTCCAGGCACTTCCATCTTCCCATGGAAAACCGGGAGCTTTAGGCACCTGAGGGAGAGAGGGGCTTAGCTGAGGTGTCAGCGAGGGGTGGCAAAGGCAGAAATAGCAGCTGGAAGGGTTTTCACATCAGCCACAGATTTCCTTGGCTGGGTTGGGTGTTCCCTGCTGGAGGGAATTCCAAAGGAACAGGTTTGGAGCTCTGGAGTGCCTTTGGGGACAGGGATGGTGTTTTAATTTACAGCCTGAGTAACCCCAGAACACCCCCAGCGCCCTGCCCAGGGCTGGGGGATGTCCTGGAGGTCCCACAGTTCCCCCAAGGGTGCCATGGGCAGGTGGTGGCCAGAGCTGCTGGAAAAAGGAAAAGTTCTACAAGGCACAAAACTTGAGATTTTTTATTTTACCAATGCTCTAAGCCCAGTTTTGGTGGTTACACTGCAAAAGAAAAAGCTGGAATGGTAATGGTAGGACTGGATTTATATAAAAATCAAAAAAAAAAAAAAAAGGAAAGGGAAAGGGAAGGAAAGATGTTTCTCGTTTTAAAAATGGAAAATTGAACCCCACTCTGCAGACGTTTCTGTTAATTTTGTAAAGGTTATTCACTGGAAACAATGACTAATGAGCTTCAGTGACTGCTCCTTGAGGGGTGACCAGGGTAGGTCTGAGGGGTGCCCAAGATCTGCTGAGGGAGGGAAATGAAAACCTGGGAATGCTGGGGGGAGCTCCAGGCAGCTCTGAGCTGCTCCTTCCCCTCAGTGCTGATGTGTCCAGGGCTCCTGGCCCTTCCCAGTGGATCTCTGCCCAAAATATGAACAGCACTCCCTTTTTTGGGGGGAACTCAGTGGGACACGTCCGTGATCCAGCAGCACCAAGGCAGATTTGGCCCATAATTTTGAAAATATCCTTTTCCACAGGGCTGTTTGCCAGTCTGGCCAGGCTCCCTTTGGAGCTTCTGGTTCCTATTACTGCCCAAATCATCCTCCCAGTTTTGCTGTAACGCTCCTGCTTTTCCCCCTGATGCTTTAGCCATGTTTGTCTGTTATTAAATAAGAATATTATTTTTTTTCCCCTCCCCTAATTAAAGTATCAGCTCCAAGCATCCAAGTAGTAAAGCCTTATGTAACTGTCTGCTGAATGAACTGGATTTTGGCGTCGTGGCTGAGCGTGGTGGCTCTTCAGGAAACTCAGGAGCAATTTCTGCTCTGACCTTGGGGCTGTGGCTGCGTCGGGCTTCAGGGAGCAGCTGCTCCATTAACCAGCCCTGCTGCCTAATGAGCTTCCTCTGCACCTGGGTTTTAGTAAAAAAAAGAAAAAAAAAGCCTCCCTTTGGCTCTTTTCTGGGTTTATCAGATGCATTTCTGATCTCTCGCTGTGTCTGTTGCGGGTGGAGCGGCGAGGCGAGGCAAGAGGTGAAAAAGGAGGGGTGATGTGAGTCCAGCTGCTGGGGTGGGAGAAGCAGAGGAGTTTTGAGGCCAATAATCAGCTTTTGGGACTGGACAGGGTGAGAAATAGAGAAGTTTTGGGGCCAATAATCAGCTTTTGGGACTGGACAGGGTGAGAAGCAGAGGAGTTTTGGGGCCAATAATCAGCTTTTGGGACTGGACAGGGTGACTCTGCAGACCTGCACAGGACCAGGTGGAAAGGAGTTGTTTTATTGCTGATTTGGGGGGGTACAAAGCTCTTTTCTCTTCTTTTTCCTGCACCTGCCTTGCTCGGGGCTGTCAGTGCTGTTGTGCTGGGTGATTTATCTTTTGGGGAGGAGGATTTGGGGCTGGGGATGGAGCACAGGGGGTTCACACCTCGTGGAGCAGCTGCTCCCTGGACACGGAGCTTTTCCCCTGGCTCACCTGAGGGAAGGAAGGTGGCCCTGCCACGTGTTTTTCTTTACATTTCTCTGTGTTTCTGGCTCTGATTGCAGTCTGGGGCTGGTGTCCCCACCCCTCCCCTGACGCTCTGTGCTCCCCTCCCTGCAGGGTGACATCCAGCAGCTCCTGATCGTGGCGGACCCGCGGGCGGCCCTGGAGTACTGTGAGCACTACAGCCCCGACTGTGACACTGCCATCCCCGACGCCCCCCAGTCCCAGGACCCCAACCCCGATGAATACGTGAGTCTCTCGGGGTGGTTTGGGGCACAATCACCAATATTTGGGTTTTTACCCCCCTCGCTAACACGCAGCTCCTTCCTCCCGCTCAGCTTCCCCACGATTCATCTCCGCGTCCAAGACAGAGCTCTTGTTTTTAGGATTTGCAGGTTCTGGGTTTGGCTCCTGGGAGTTTCTTTTCTTTCTGAGCTCCTGCCATTTCCAAAGACTGAAAGGAGCTTCCTCCTGGAGCTCAGAAACACAGGAGAGACAACGTGAGCCAAGTGTGGATTATTGACCTTCCCTGGCAGCTCCAGTCCTGTCCAGACCAGCACCCGTTTCTAAATTTCAAGTTACACTGTTGGACTTGTAAAAGACTCAAAGAGTTATTTTTCAATATTCTGTGAAACAACAGGTGTTAAAGGAGAGAGAACCGTTTTTCCCCTGGATTTTCTTTGAATTTCATTTTGGCAGAAATGCTCCCAACTCATCCCTAGGAGCTGCTGTGCCCAATAGTTTTGGTATGAAGGGTTCACCCCAGGCCTTTCCTTTAAAAAAAAAGGAAACACGATAAAAAAGGCTGGTGCAGGATGCATTTGCATGTTTGCTGCCCAGTCAGAAATGTCTGGGTGTGGCTGATTTTTAATGAGCATGACCTGAATTTTGCCCTTTTTAAAGAGGTCTCAGCTCGCTGAATTTGCTGTCTGGCATCCTGAGCCACTCTCTCGGGCTGATTTGCTTTCAGCTGAGTCCAGACCTGCAGGGTCAGGGAATCCCCATGAACCAGTAATGCCATCCCAGTTTATCTTTGGGATTAAATTAATCCAGTACCTAAGCAGGGCTTTGGGATGCTCACGGTGCCCCGGGGAAGCACCGCGGCCGCTCCGCCAGCGCTTCTGGAGAAACAATAAATAACACAAAGAAAACATCACTTCAGGGGAAACCTGTGGCAGCAGGAAAATAAAACTCCACTTTTGGAGCCCGACAAGAGCTGGCTTGTCCCGAGGCTGTGTTGCTCCATGTGGGAACACCTCCTGCACGCTGCCAGGGAGAGCTGGGCCGGCGAGGAGCGGGGCCGTGCCCAGCTGGGACCTGCGCCTCTGTTTGGGTTTCTTGCTGAGGAATGACTGACTCCTTGTGGAAAAGGCTGTGAGGATCTGCCTTTCCAACCCTCCTGCCTGCAGGATGGGAGGTCACAGGGATGCTGGCAGGGCAGGACCCAAGGGCTTTCTGCCCCTCTCTCAGTGTGGCAGATCTGGGAGGTTTCACCAATCCAGAGTTAAAAAAATGTCACAGAGTCACTGGTTTGGGTTGGAAGGATCTTAAAGTTATCAAATTCCACCCCATTGCCATGGGCAGGGACGCCTTCCACTATCCCAAGGTTGCTCCATGTCCAGCCTGGCCTTGGACACTTCCAGGGCTGGGACAGCCCCAGCTCCTCGGGGTGACCCAATCCCCCTTCCCAAGGAAAATTCCCCCAAACCCCCCAGCTAAACCTGCAGGGTGCAGCTGTGATGTCCGGAGGAGCTGCCAGGGACCCTCCGGGTGCTCCCACCTCATTCCCTGCCTCTCCTCCTCTCCTTGCAGTACACGGACGGGGAGGGAGAAGGTGACACTTACTACTACGAGTACCCCTACTACGAGGACGTGGATGAAGCTGTCAAACCAGAAGCCCCCACCACCAAACCCGGCCCTCCTGCAGTGGCTGCTGGAGAGAAACCCGAAACCAAGCAGGTACTGAGGCAGGTCCTGGCAGGGTGAAGGTGATGGACCTTTCTAGAAGGGGAGGATGATGCAGAATGGGTTTTTTTTTTCTCTGATTGCGGTGTTTTATATCCCACAACAGGATTATCCAGCTCCCACAGCACCCCCTGAGAGGGGGAACCCCGGGAAGCAGCCCAAGGAGGATGGAGCAGTGGATGATCCCCTGGTGGATGAGTACAACTACGAGACCATCAACGAGGAGTATTTTACCCCGATGCCCTACGAGGATCTCAACTACAACGAGGAAATCGATCCCCAGGGTGGCCTCACTGAAAATGCAGTGGAAGCTGAACTCCCCACCAGCACTGTCGTCACCTACAATGAGACTGATGTAATTTCAATTCATTAATTCTAATTTTTCCTTTTTTTTTTTTAAATTAATTCTGCTGTTTCACAGCGCTGGAAGCAAAGGAGACGGGAGCAGCCAGATGGTAAATCCATAAGTGGTTCAGGCAGCTGCAGGGAGAGGAAGTTTCTTGTAAAATGTTTTCACTCCAGATTTTTCAGGGTGGGGAATGCAGATATTTAGGATTTGGTTAAGGATTATTCCCCTGGAAAAAGCTGCTGGTATTGACATCTGCATTTCCCCGGGTGAAGTGGTTGTCTGACAAAAAGAGAAATGAGGGTTGCTGTTAAAATCCCAGTAAAAGCCTTTTATCCCAAAGTTGTTAATATAAATCCTGAAAATGTTGATTTGCTGAAGAACATCAATATTTTTCATTTTGTCATTTGCATGGAAAAGCATCTTTATGTTTTTCAGTTTGTTTTTTTTAAAAAAAAAAACCAAACATTTCAACACTGGGACAAAGCCTTGATTCCAAAACTGCTGGGTCCACCTGGTGTGAACTCCTTTATTCTGTGCATGGATCTGCTCAGAGCTGGGATCAGCCCAGAGCCCACAGCTTCCCCTGCTGGAATATTTAAGTTTTACCTCCCCACACTTCACCATCCTTCAGATAAAATGCTGAGCTCGAGACTCTGCTGTGCCTCAGACCTGCCCAGTTCTTGCTTTTCGTGTTGATGCTGAAATAGGTGAAGGTTGGTGAGAGTGAGGTGAATTTTTGGGTGCTGTGGAGCTCACGGAGCGAGGAAATAATGACATTAAATGGGCAAATCCTTCATTATCCAGGAGCAGCAGCCAGGGAATCAGTGCTGGGATAACGTGGAATTGTTCTCTGAGCAACCTGCCCTAGTGGAAGATGTCCCTGCCCATGGCAAGGGTTTGGAACTGGATGAGCTTTAAATAAAATCCTTCCAACCCACACCATTCCACGTTCCTAGAACGCGTCCAAATCCCATCCTCATTCCCAGGAAGAGCTTCAGGGGGGTTTCTCCAGTGGAGAATTACTTGTTGTGAGGCTGTCACTATTCAAGGCTGGCAAAAGAGACAGCAAAAAGCTGGCCAGGATCCCTGGGGTTGGAAATTTGAGGGCAAAGGTGTCAGAGAAAGTGTCCAAGGAAAGATGTGAGCAGCTGGAGCGAGGCAGGTGCAGATCCAGCTGCTCCAAGGGCACGGGGGGATCCAGGCCAGCCAAAATGTTCTGGAGGAGGTTGGACAGCCCAAAATGAGGCACAGGGAGAAAAGGAAAAGGCTCCAGGAATGGAGGGAGCCAACCTGAGGGAACCCAGGGATGGGAAAGTTTTCAGTCTCCTGACCAAGAGCCAGAAATCTTTGGCCAAGCTTGGACTTTCTAAGAGAGAGGAATTAAAGATTGGATAGAGGGGCCTTAAATAAAAAAGTGGAAGAGGAAGGAGGAGGCTTCAAGGGCCACTTTAGCTGTAAAAGAAAAGGAAATAGAGGAGGAAAGTTCAGGCAGGAAACTGCCCACTTATTCCAAATATCATCTTTCCATGCAAATAGACCCGAGGACCTCAATTAAAATATCAAACCTGAAGTTTTTGATATTCATTTCATGCAATTTGCTGTTATCCCCAAACCCTCAGAGCCAGATGAGATTTTTTAGATTAGGGTTTTAAGATTTCAAAGTGCAAAACCAGGTGAAATATTTCATCCAGGATAAAAAGGGGAGTGTGATAGCAACAGATCCATTTGAACCAGCCCAAAGGAAAAATAATCCTGACTTTTCAAAGTCTCCTAATTGAATAATTGCCAAACTGTAATTTCTGCCAAGGCCAGTCGGTGTTTGCAGAGGTAAGAGAAGGTGGGGTGGTGATTGCCTTAGTCCTAGGCTTAGTCTTAGTTTAAAACCTCCTGATTTTAGACCCAGGTGCTCGTGTTTATGAGTTCTGAGCAGTCCTGGCATAGAAAGAAGTCTGGAAGTTGTGATGGCACCAAAGTGACTTTGAATTCTTAGTAGTGAGGAGCTGTTTCTCCAGGAAGCACTGGAAATAATTCAATTTCTGGACTATTTTGGTCATCACCTGGATAGGAAAGAAACCAAATAAATTTGCTCAGCACATGTTGTTCTGTGCAGGGCAAGGGGTGCCAGGGCCTGTGCCTGCCAGGCTGTTGGAGCACAGGGATGTGGAGAGAGCAAGGAAATTCTGAGCCCTGTCTGCACGTCCTTGCTGTGCTCCGTGGCATCCGAGAGGATCCAGAGAGGATTGAGGGGCTGAGGCTTCAGACTCGTAACAACTTCTGCTCCTGGGATGAGCCCAGGCGCAGATTGGATCCCAGACTAAACAAACAGGAGGTTTCCACAGAAGTGAGCTGGGGTTTTTCCACATTTCCTGCTGTAATTGGACACCCACGGTGACACAGGGTGGGTTTGGTGTGCAGCTGAGATCTGGGAACGGATGTGGGACTCCTTGGGCTCCGTAATCCAGAGTCTCCAGCACCGAGGCCGTGAGAGATGAGGAGGATTTGGAGCTTGAAGCTTCCATTACCTCTGTCTTCAGGCATTTGGAGTTTGCAGGATCCTCCTGACATGAGCTTTGTGCTGTGTTTTGTTTTCCTCGCTCCAGCTTTTCTACTCACAGTGTTTTACTGGGGATCAGTGAAGAAATCCCAGGGAAAGCCAGGGTGTATATTTGACAAGAAGCTTCTCCCATCTGTCTTCCTGCTGTTGGAGAAGCCACTGGAGACTTAAAAATCCCAGAATTTCACTTTTCCCCAGGTTTTTTTCCCTTGTCGCTCTCATTATAAATCACCCTCATTTTGCAGAAATCACCTCCCTTAATATAACAACACCTCAAATATTCCAGCTAGGAGAAAATCCCAGCCTGACCCATTGCTGCACTTTCCTCTCCAGGCTGCTCAAGGAGGGGATGACCTGGATAAAGATTTCACAGAGGAGACCATAAAGGAGTACGATGGGAATTATTACGACAATTATTACGACAGGACGGCCTCTCCCGACATCGGCCCCGGCATGCCGGCCAACCAGGACACCATCTACGAAGGGGTGAGAGGATTTCTGCTCCACCCAGGGAAATTCTGCTTCAAAATCTTGGTCCTTTCATAATTTAGAGCAGAATTAGTGCAAAAAAAAAAAAAAACCCTGAGGATTCACCCACCTGCAGCTTTTAAACAAGGAGGAGCCGCCCTGGGTCTGTCCTGCAGGAACCTCAGCGGGGTCGTGCCAGGATCTCCAGTTCCTGCTGGGGTGTGGTGGGATGATGATGATGGTGATGATGATGATGATGATGATGATGATGATGGTGATGATGATGATGGCAGTGTCCTCTCTCACTGTCTGGCTTTGTGTCCCCCTGTGTCCCACAGATCGGTGGCCCCCGGGGTGAGAAGGGGCAGAAGGGAGAACCTGCCATTATTGAGCCGGTAAGGAGCACCTGAATTTGGGGTTTTGTTGGGTTTTTTCCCCCCATGGAAGGGGCAGGAGGGGGAACCTGCCATTATTGAGCTGGTAAGGAGCACCTGAGTTTGGAGTTTTGTTGGTTTGGGGGTTTTTTTGGGTTTTTGGGGGATTTTTTTTGAGGGTTTTTTTGATTTTTTTTTTGTTTTTTCTCCATGGAAAAAGGCGCAGAGAATTTGTTCTCAGTGGGACAGCTGGGAGGAAAATTCCCATGAAAGAATTCCCTGGTTCATTTAATCTAAAACACTGTAATTATATAATTTTTTAAAAAAAAGCTTCAAGGAGTGACCTAAATCGTGAAGGAAGTGCAGGAATTCCCATGAAATCTCTCATTTAGCAAAATAAAACCTAGGACTGAAGTGTTAGGAGGGGAGAAGGTCTCATCCCTGAGGAGTTTGGGAGTGCCCCTGGAGCATCCAGGTCGTATCCTGCCCTGAACTCCCAGCTTGGGGCTGCCTTTAACTGGGCCACCAATGGGTTCACCCCAGTGGGAATAAAAGGATATAAAATAAATCCCTGCACACAGCTGGGAGAGGTTTGCTCCTGCACCAGCTCCTCAGTCCCACCAGCTTTTCCTTCGTGTCCTCCCTGGGGTGGAACCCTCTTCCTTTGTATTTCTGCCTGATTTTGAGGTTGGTTTTCCTTTTAAAAAACAATTCCAAGCTGTCTGTGCCCTCTGCATCCTGCAAAAGCTGTGGGTGCCCAGGCCAGCACCCCGAGGTGGGGACGGAGCCTCATGGTGGGGATGGCTGGGGCTGGCTCAGGGGCTCCTGTGAGCACAGCAAGGTGCTCCTGGTTAATTCCCATTTTTTTCCCCTCTCTGTGTGCCCAGGTACCACATCCCTGCTCCTCCCCAGGCTGGATGGGGGTCAGCTCCTTGCACCCCCGCGGGCTGAGCTGCTCCCTGCACATCCACAGCTCAATTAACCTCATTTTCCTTGGCCCGGGGCCAGCACAGCACCCAGCCCTGCAGCAGCACTTCCCATCATCCTGGGGCCGTTCCTCTGCTTTTCATTTTTTCCTCTTTTTCCTCTTTCACCTGAAATTTCTGGTGGTGGGGAGGGGAGCCAGGCAGAGGTGCGGTAGCATGGCTGCAAAACTCCAATTAAGTCCCTAATTAAAACATTTCTGACCTTTCCTCCCTTCTCCTCCTTTCTGGGTCTCTCACTCTGCAAACAAAAGGAGGAGCCAGCGATTTCCTTATCAGAGGGGCGGGAAGGGAAGGGGGGCAGGCAAACCCCACGAAGATGATGGCAGAAACCCAGCCTGAAAAGCTACAAAGCGAACAAAATAGTTAAGTTTAATCATCCAGAAAGAATTTGGCCGCCTTTGCTATTTCAAAACACTGGAGCAGGGATGGCTTTTGCCAGAAAGTAAACAAGACCAAATGCTGCCTTGCCCCTCTCCGTGCAGCTCCTCTTGAGCTGGGAAATTCGGATTTGCTTCGCTCCATAGCTCTTTTTTTTTTTTTTTTTTTAATTTAGTTTTTGATGGGAGCTGCAGGAGAAGGGAAATAAAACCCAAGCACAGAGTTGGATTCTGCTGGATTTTCACTCCTTGCCTCTCAAACCCAGCTGTCCTTCAATCCTTGCTCTGTGCTGACACTTGCTGGAGGCAGCAGGGCAGGGCAGGGGCAGGAGGGATGGAGAGGAGGGATGGAGAGGAGGGACGGAGAGGAGGGATGGAGAGGAGGGATGGAGAGGAGGGACGGAGAGGAGGGATGGAGAGGAGGGATGGAGAGGAGGGACGGAGAGGAGGGATGGAGAGGAGGGACGGAGAGGAGGGATGGAGAGGAGGGATGGAGAGGAGGGACGGAGAGGAGGGATGGAGAGGAGGGATGGAGAGGAGGGACGGAGAGGAGGGATGGAGAGGAGGGATGGAGAGGAGGGACGGAGAGGAGGGATGGAGAGGAGGGATGGAGAGGAGGGATGCAGGGATCCCAAATATCGCAGCTGAGGGGTCATCAGGCTGCTGGCACCTCCTCGGGGCGCTCTGTCCTTTTGGGGGGACCCTGGTTCTCACCTTTAGGGAAGGTTTGCTCAGCACCTCTGAACCACAACAGGATTTGAGGCTGATTTTGGGTGTTGCCTTCACTTGTGGGTGGTGTCTGAAGCAGAAGCCTTGTCCTGCTTTCCCCTGGGACAATCCCAAATCCACAGTTGGTTTTCCCCCCTCCATGGGATCACCCCACTGGTGGCTGTCCCTAAACCCTCCCACGTTTTCATCTCTCCCATTGATGAACACCCGTGGAACACACAGGAAGTTTCCTGCCAAGGAGAATCTCCAGATGTCCCCAAGGCCAGAGCCCAGCAGATAAATATGGGAAGATGCCAAGGATGTTTGCATCCCAAATGGGCCAATTATCCCTGCCCGTTCCCGCTGGGGAGGAGTGTCCTGGGCAGCAGAGCCCTGGTGCTGTCTGTGCTCACAGCAGCACCCCAAAAACCTCCTGTGTGGGCTGGGATCCTCTGCACTCCCACTGAGTTGTTTTAGAACCTGTCCCGCCAGAATGTGCCATCACTGGTCCCAGAAGGGATGGATTTGGGGGTGTCCATGTGCTGGGAGCTCAACAAGGATGGATTTGGGGTTTTTCATATGCTGGGAGCTCAACCAGGATGGATTTTGGGTTTTTCATCTGCTGGGAGCTCAACAAAGATGGATTTTGAGGTGTCCATATGCTGAGATTTCAAGGAGGATTGATTTTGGGCTGTCTGTATGCTGGGAGCTCAAGAAGGATGGATTTGGGGCTGTCCCTGTCCTGGGAGGATTTTGGGGTGTCCCTGTCCTGGGATGGATTTTGGGGCTGTCCATGTGCCAGGATAGATTTTGGGGTGTCCCTGTCCTGGGATGGATTTTGGGGCTGTCCATGTGCCAGGATAGATTTTGGGGTGTCCCTGTCCTGGGATGGATTTGGGGGATGTCCATACGCTGGGAGCTCAACAAGAATGGATTTTGGGGTGTCCATATGCTGAGATTTCAAGGAGGATGGATTTTGGAGAGTCCCTATCCTGGGATGGATTTTGGGGTGTCCATGTGTTGGGATCTCAACAAGGATGGATTTTGGGGTGTCCATATGCTGAGATGGATTTGGGGATATCCCTGTGCTGGGATCTCAACCAGGATAGATTTTGGGGTGTCCCTGTCCTGGGATGGATTTTGGGTGTCCCTTTCCTGGGATGGATTTTGGGTGTCCCTTTCCTGGGATGGATTTTGGGGTATCCCTGTGCTGGGATTTCAAGAAGGATGGATTTTGGGGCTGTCCCTGTGCTGGGATCTCTGGAGTTTCCCTGCAGCACAGGCGTGTGGAATTCCCAAACTCCCACCCAGTGCAGAATTCCCATGGCTGAACCTGGCACAGGGTGCAGCCCCTGACCCGAATCCCCTCTGGTGAGGAGCTGCAGAGGCTCCTCTGTGGTGGCAGCAGCAAATTCCCCTCACACACCCAGCTGCAGTGGGATCCAGATCTTCACTGAGATTTCATGAGTGTGGACACCAGGAAAGGCAGAAAACAGAGCTGGCCACGCGTTTTTTGGTGCACAAACCCCATGGAAGCAGGGCTGGGTCATGGCAGGCTGTTTTAGGTTATTTTTTGTGCTGCTCTGGGCTTAGGGAGTGTGGTTTTTTGGGGCAGGAATGCCTGGATTTTCCTGCAGACATTTCAGATTCGTTCAGCTCGGTTGGAGTGGGGTCAGCTGAGGTTTTTTTGGCACCAGAGCCTGAGAACAGTTTAGGGTGACCCCAGAGCAGCTCCTGCACAGCTTCTCCCACAGGAGCCAACTGCTCATCCACAGATTTTTACAGGGTTTCATCCCTTAGGAAGAATGTCCCTGTTTGCCACAGGTGAGCTGGGAATTGCTGACTCAGCCTGGGCACTGCCTTATCTCTGATCCAGAGGGAAGAGGGACAGAGCTCTTCCCAAAACATTATCCTGATCCCTCCTGGAAGGCGTTTTCCAGGTGGATTAGGAGGTTTCTTTCCTGCCTCCTACATACTCATGAGAAGGAAAAAAAAACCCCAAACCTTAATTTTCCTGAGTGCATGACAGATCTGATCCAAAGTGATGACAAAATCTTTGGATTGAAGAGGCTGGAGTACCAATATCCCAGAATTTCCCCACACAGTGATTCCCTGTGTTCACAGAGGAAATCACAGCTTCCAGTCTGCTGGGAAAAAAAAATAATTTGAAACCCACCTTGCAGTTTGATTGCCAACTTCTTGTTAAGCTCTTTAAGCCTAGGAGCAGCTTTTTCCTCAAGCTCCAGCGTTGTCCAGGCTGGACAAAGTCCAGGATTTGGTTTTCCCCTGGCTCAGGGCAAAGGGAGAAGGTTGTGGTGGGGAAGGTGAGGCTGTGCTGGGAGTCAGGGCTGTTCTGTGGGATTTAAATATCCATTATTTGGCTTTTCCATGATCCTCTGCACCTCTGCGAGAACTCATCCAGAGGGAGTGGAGACGCTCCAGCTCTGGGATGTCTCCATGCAGCAGCAATATTTAAGAACAGATCAAGCCCTGGGTTTTTCCCTGTGGTCACAATGGCTTTGAGGATGTGTCTAATGACTTTTTTTCCTTCCTCTTGCTCAGGGAATGCTGGTGGAAGGCCCCCCTGGTCCCGAAGGCCCAGCAGTAAGTGACATTTTCCCCTTTGCTCTGGGTGTGGGATGCTGTCCCCGGGCTCTGTGGCTCCCATCTGCCACACACGTGCACACAGAGAGCTTTGGGGTGGATTTTGTGGTGCAAAAAATAAACAGAGAGCTCGAAATCTTTTCCTGCCGTTTGTAGAAATCTGCTGCAAATAACAACACATTTTCGTGGCTTATTTTTTTTCTCCTTTTTTCTCTGCCAGGGCCTTCCAGGACCTCCAGGACCAACTGGACCCGTGGGCTTAATGGGTGACCCAGGGGAGAGGGTGAGTGGCCGTGGTTTTCTCCTCCTTGCTGGAGCTCTGGGTGGGTTTGTGGGGGCACAGGGGGGCTGTGGGGTCTCCCTGGAGCCTTAAAATCCTGTTAAAATCCTGTTAAAATCCTGTTAAAATCCTGTTAAAATCCTGTGAGAGCGACTCCCAAAGGGGGTCATGGTGGGATGCAGGGCAGAGCTTTGCATCCAGGGAGGTCTGGCTGGATGAGGGCTGGGGTGTGTTGGATGTGGCTTCACACAGCTCATGGTGGTTGTTGTAAGTGCAGCTCAGTGTGGCCTTGATTACATTTTAATTCCTTTTTCTTGAGCAACCTAAGGCTCAGAAAGAGCAGAAGGGAGAATCCACTCCGTTCCAGAAGACCAGAGCAGGATCTCTGTGCTCCCAAGGATCTCCCCTTGGCCTTGTTTTAAATACTGCAGAGATCTGCTGTGGCTTCCTCTGCAGTGTCCCCTTTTCCCTCTGATGTACCCTCATGGCAAAATAAAACCCCTGAGAGAGCTGAAAGCCCTGCTGGCCCACGCTGGGAGGGCTCTCCTGAGGTTTTAAGGTGTATTTGAGGGGATTCCTGAGGTGTTGGGGCATTCCCATGGCCCTGCCCCCAGCCTGGGTGCTGCACTTATTTCAGCTCAGGTTCTTTTGTCCTTTGGGGGCTTGGCTGGAGCCCTGAGGCTGCTGCATCCCCTTTTCCCCCGGAGCAGGGCTGGGGACACCCTCCCCTGGCCTGCAGTGCTGCTGGAGCAGTAATAACATTTCTGGTGGCAGTGACACGGCTGGGGACGAGGAGCCCTGCCCGTGCTCCATCGATCCTGGAAAGTCGATCCGGGCTCAGCCCTGGCAGCCACTGCTGCTGGGCCTGGCTTAACCCTTGTGGCACCAGCTCAGGGAGCTCTGCAGCCTCCTGGAACTCACTGAGCTCAGCTGGGTGTGGTTTGCATCTCTCACCGGTTTGAATCTCTCCCTCAAAATGCTAATTTGGCTTCTGAGGATTTCCAAGGTGCTGTTTGCCCCTGTGGCTTCCTCCTTTCCTTGCTTGTCCCCATCCTGCCCATCTCTCACCTGGGTGATGCCCAGCTCTGCCTGCTCCTCCTGCATTCCTGGCAGGCTCCGTGCTCTCCCTGGGGACACGGGGCTCTCTTGCTGTCATTTGTCCAGGCAGCTGCAGATATTTGCTGGCCCAGCTCCTCTGGAACAGCCCTGCAAAGCCAAGCAGCAGCAGCAGCCACCCCCTCCAGTGACAGGAATAATTTGCATTCTAGCACAGGCTGCACGTCCTGCTCCTGCCAGTGTCCAACACAGCACAGAGTGCAGAGATAAGTGATGAACTCACAGCCACGAGCTGCAGCTGTATTAAAGCCTTCCTCTTCAATTAGAGCAGCTCCTCTTCTAATTTGTTTATTATTAACCCTGAGAGTTTAGCTCATGAATTTACATGACCCTTCCCCGTGTACAGTGAGGAACATTCCCTCTGCATCTGAGAAAGAGAATTTTTTTTATCTGCTCCCAGGCAGGTGCAATGAATTAATAGCCCAACAATAGCCAGCTCTGTTAATATTGGCCAACGACTCATTTAGCTCTGGTTTATTCATTGTGGGGAAAGAAAAAAAAAAAAGAAAGAGCTTTATTTATTTATTTAAAGCTCCTTCCTCCATCGGGGATTTCGGGAGGCGCAGAGGAGTTTGTGTCAGCAGCAGAGCTGAGGAGCAGCCTGGGTGTGGGAGGTTCCAGAGGGCTCAGGATGCTCTGGGATGGCTCAGGCAGCTTTCCTGGAGTGGGAAGAGGGAAATTTGGCACTGAGGAGAGCAGAGAGCTGTTCCAGGGGGCTCCAGAATGGCAGGAAGGAAGTGGGAAATGTGTTGTTTTGAAGCATCAGAGCAAACTGCAGCTCCCTCCCCCAGCCCGGTGTTTTTTGGGAATTCGGGGGTCTGGGTGCTCTGGGGGGGTCAGCACACCTTGGGGAGAGGCTCATCACCAAATATCTTCACCTTCCAAAACCATCCAGCCACTGAATCCCAGAGGAATCACTGCCCTGAGGACAGTTTTGCACCTCAGAGGTGCAGCAGGATCCCTATAAATCCTTATTTGGCTTCTGGGTAAAAATCTGATTTAGCTTCCAGGGTGCTGCCTTAACCAGGAGACCCCCAAAACTGCAAGAAACCTCTCCTGTTATGCAATTTTCTGACCAGGGCTGAAAAATGACCAGGGAGAGAGAGAAACTTGGTTTAAGTGTCACAATTTTAAGGCTCAGCACCGTGGGCTGCTGGCCCCGCTCTCCCTGCCTGCCCCTGGAGAACCCCCCACACAAACACCCCCAGGTTCCACTTTAACCATTCCGTGGAAATGTTTCCCTGATGGAAATCTTTGCTCTCAGCATTCCAGAGCCCTGCACCAAATGCATGCTGAAGTGCCCATCCCTGGCTGCTGTATATCACCAAATCCTCATTTCCATAACGAGAGCCACGCAGATTTACACCCAGACCCTGGCAGGCTGCATTTCTTCCAGGCGTTCATGAATTTAAATTTGCAAAGTGCTTTATGGGTTTGATTTTCCTCCCGTTCCTCGTTGCCCCCCTCACCCTCTGCTGGCCCATTCCACCAGGAAAAGACCTCCCACACCCAGCCTGGAACAAAAAGAGGCATTTATGGATAAAAGCACTGCATCAACATTTGTCAGGAGAGATAAATAAGCTCGGCCCTGCTCCATCACAGGCAGGGCTGGAGTTAAAGGAGGAGAGGGAGAGAAAAGAAAGTTTATCATGTAAAACAAGCCCGGTCTAAATTATTTGTGGCATTTCTGCTCCAACAGATGGGGCTGGGACGGGATCTCAGTGGGGTTGAGGACTCTGGGTTGAGCAAGCTGTGCCTGCCAGGGGAGATGGAGGTGCTGGAGTTCTGCAGCCCCCCCCTGGGCACTGCTGGGGCTTTTTCCCGGTGTTTTCCTGCTGAACCATCCCTGGAGCTGAGCTCTGCCCTGTCCTGGTGGGGCTGGGGACAGGGACAGCCCAGCTGGGGACACCACAGCCCTGGCCAGGCTGGGCCAGGGGCAGCTCCTCACTCCCACCAGGCTGGGCTCTGATTGTGGCTGGAAATTTCAGCCTGGATGGTTTGGGTTGGTTTTTTTTTTTCAAGGGGAGGGAATGAGGGATTCGTGACTCTGTTCATGACAGAAGAGGGGGCACAGAGGTGTGGGGTGGAGAGATCTCACTGGGAGGGTGTGGGACAAGGATAACACACCAAATCTTTTGGTTGGGTGGGTCTGTTGGGTTGTTTTATTAAGATATTCTGATTTTCAGGCACTTTGTTACCTCTTTGTCTTTCCCTCTTCCCTTTCCTACCTTTATCCACCTCCCCTGTGGGGTGACCTTATGGTGATGTCCCCATGTCTGAGATTTGTGGCAGAATTTTGTAGTTACATTTTTTTCTGGGGTCTGAGCAGGCTGCAGGGAGGTCTGGGAGAGCGAGAACTACGAAAATGTTCATTGCTTGCCCTCCCAAGGGAGTCGAGTCTCTATAAATTGATTTATTATTGATGTTTCCCAACTAAAGGAGTGGCCAAGTCCTCAATCCCGACTGGGGCTTTCCTTGGGATGTGGTCAAGTCCCTGTTGCCTTAAACCGCTGTGAAAATTGCAATTAGCCACCCTCATTTGCATACGGGATCACTGGAATGAGGAGGAAATCTGGGTTAACCTCAGCTTTTTTTTTTTGCCAGGGAAAATTGGTCTATTTGGTTCTTTATGGCTTCATCCACAGATCTTTTACTGCCCGCTCATTGCTTTAGTGCCAGTTAAAGATCCTGCACTGGTGTTAATCAGCACAGCTCCGTGGAGATCCAGGGATTTGGGCTGATTTACAGCCCCTGACAGGATGGCTCCATCAGAGGTGCAAGGAAACTAAAAGGACTAAAATAAAACAATTAAAAAAAAAAAAAAAAAAAAAAAAAGTAATAATAATAATAAAAGATAGAAGAGAGAAAAATTAAATGACCCAACTGATTGAAAGCATACAGGAATTAATTTCTCTTCCTCCATTTCTCTCTCACTGACCCCGAGTTAGGAAGTTTTATCTATTTTTGGGGGGTTTTTAATAGGTTTTAACAGATCCAACTAAAATTGATTCCTTTAACGTGGAGCATTGCAGGGACTTGCATTTGTCACTCCAAACCTGCACCAGGCAGACCCTGGAAATTGCAGGGGCAGGATGGAAGAGGAGGGAATTAAGGAAATTCAAGAAAAATTGGGATGCCCACAAGCTCAATGCCTGTCATGACAATATCGTGACAGAACCACAGCTGTTAATGCATGGACAGAACCAAAAGGATATTTGAGAAGTTTATTTGAATTTCTTCTTCCTTCAGGGCCCACCAGGACGCCCAGGTCTCCCGGGAGCAGACGGATTGCCAGGACCTCCAGGGACAATGCTGATGCTGCCTGTGAGTACAAACAGAACTAAAAAAGGATTAAAATGAGTCGGATTTCCTGGGTTTGCTGCTGTTTAATGCCTGTTCTTGCAGAAAGTTCCCATCTCCATCACGTTTTCCTTGGATAAAAGATGGATCCGGATGGTTCCTGTTGTAAATTGACTTTTTGCAAAGCACTGGAGCTCCTTCACTGGTCAAAAGCCAAGACAGGTTAAAATTTCCAGAAGTGATGGATAATGATAAAAACTATGGAATATCCTGAGGTAGAAGGACCCACAGGGATTATTGAGTCCAGCTCCTGGCACCGCACAGGACAAGCCCAGAAATCCCACCCTGTGCCTGAGAGAAATGTCCAACAAATGTCCAAACATTGCTGGAATTCTGAACAGGCTGCAGTGGTGGGACAGACTGCCACGCTCCAGCAGCTCAGCTTTGTCCAGAGCTGCAGGAATAACCTGGGGCAACCCAATCACCTCCTCCCGGGAAAACCAGGGAAATAAGCAGGGAAAACCAGGGAAATAACCAGGGAAATAAGCAGGGAAATAAGCAGGGAAATAAGCAGGGAAATAAGCAGGGAAAACCAGGGAAATAAGCAGGGAAAACCAGGGAAATAAGCAGGGAAATAAGCAGGGAAAACCAGGAAAATAAGCAGGGAAAACCAGGGAAATAAGCAGGGAAAACCAGGGAAAGCCAGGGAAATAACCAGGGAAATAACCAGGGAAAGCCAGGGAAATAACCAGGGAATGCCAGCCCTGGGAGAGCAGGGAATGCCAGCCCTGGGAAAGGAGGGAATGCCAGCCTGGAGAGGAGGGAATGCCAGCCTGGAGAGGAGGGAATGCCAGCCTGGGAGAGGAGGGAATGCTAGCCTGGAAAGCAGGGAATGGGAGCCTGGGAGAGCAGGGAATGCCAGCCTGGGAGAGCAGGGAATGCCAGCCTGGGAGAGCAGGGGGTGCCAGCCCTGGGAGAGCAGGGAATGCCAGCCTGGAGAGCAGGGGGTGCCAGCCCTGGGAGAGCCCGTGCTGGTGCTGAATGTGGTGTGTGAGGTCCCGAGGCCACAATGCCCCTCTTTGTGTGCCACCCGAGCTGGCAGCGCCTGGGGAGCGCTGCCTTGGTGGCCCTGAGCTGGGTGCCTGAGGGCACTGGGGTTAACTGGGCGGGCTGGGAGCACTGGGATGGGTTTGGGGCAGTGGTGCTGAACGGAGCTGTCCAGGCTCAGCCAGGGGAGGCTGTGTTGAGATCAATCAGCCGATACTCCGTTGTCTTCATGCAGAAAAAACCAATTCTTTACTCACAACACTTATTTTATACAGTTTTCACAGACCTCGTGTGCTGCACCCTTTGCCTGGTAGTTTTCTTCCTGCTTTATCTGTTGCTCAGGAGGTGATTTGTGTGTGCCTGCTAAGACACAGGTTGTTCACATTTTTGCTTTATGGCTTCTCATGGAACAGATCTTGTTCATACAGATGTTTATACACTTGTCTTTCCTCTCAGGAATAGGTTGTGGTGTGAACAAACCTTTCACACCAAGATCGCTTTCGCACGGCAACTCGCAAATTACCCGGCTGCCCTTAGAAGAGACGAATTAACAGAATTAACGAATTAATCAGCATCCCTGACCTGCTTTGCCCCTTTCTCCCCACCAGTTCCGCTTCAGCGGGGGAGGCGACGCTGGCTCCAAGGGTCCCATGGTGTCGGCACAGGAGGCACAAGCCCAGGCCATCCTGCAGCAGGCCAGGGTGAGTGGTGGCACTGGGCAGTGCCAGGGCTGGGGAAGGTGGTGATCCTCACACGGGGCTCTGTTAAATGTTGTTTTTTATCCTCTTTTCTGCCGGAGTTGGGATTAAATGCACAGCGGTGTTTGTGTTCGGGCTCGGGTGTTTATTAATTCTTGCCTATGTTACAGCCTCACAAGCTGTGAGTTCTGCCACGCTCCCAGCTGACAAAGTAAAAAATGGAGCCGTATCTACATCTCTACAAGGCCTTTTAAGCACAAACTGTCCAATTATGAAATGACACCTAAATTATTTTTACTTTTAACCCAATACCCAACCACCTGTGGCCCGTAATACAGACTTTTCTACCCAATTACAAAACACCACCCAGAGCCGTGGAGAAGAAGGTGAAAAAGAAGAACTGGCCTCAGCCCTAAAAACTCCATCTTACTTTATATATATGTTACTATACTATATCCTAAAACCTTACACTCTGAGTTTTCCACCCTGTGCTATCACACACTTCTGTTCAAACCCCACACCCACAATCCCAGTGCTGTAACTCAATTTTGGAAGCCTTTTCCACGCCCTCAGGTCAATGCAGTGTTTTCCTGGGGGTCAGTGCCTGTCAGCACAGAAATCCTGAAATTCTTAATGCCCAGGGTTCCAGCAGGGTGGCTCTCAGCAGGTGCCTGCAGAAGCAGAAGAAACCTCTCACATCCCTGCACGCTCATCCCCAGTGCTGGTGGTGGAACCTCTCACCTGCCATGGGGTTGCACCTGCAGGATTTGGGGTTTTATTAACAGCCAGCACAGCTCCAGTTGATAGAAAGCTGGTTTTAATTTCCTGCAGGCCCCTGGCAGTGGCCACACAGACCCGCTGGCTTCGGTATATTTGTATTTTGAGGGTCCCTATGAACAGCTGGGGGCTGTACTCAAAGCATTTTCTTATTTTTGTGTGGTTTTCCCCCCAGTAAATCCTAATAATGAAACCTGTGTCACAGATGGAAGCTGTTCCCAGCTCGCAGAATCTCAGCAGGCAGATTTGTAATTTAATATATTTATTTGGGAATACACGGTGGCTGTGCCTGGAACATTTCTTTCCTCGGATGACCTTATTGATTAATGTCCAAATCATCCCTGGCTCGCTGGTGAAACAAGATTGGCACATTCCCTGTACAGCTCCTGCTCCCTGCCTGCATGGACACCTCAGTGGAAAAGGCTTTGACTCAACTGTTTAAAAGAAAATTTTATTTTGAGCCAGTGGAGCTCTGAAGTTTTTCTTCCCTGGGTGCTCCCGGGAGCTTTCCTGAGCGCTGCTGTTAAAAACAGAGGTGCAGAAGGAGCTGCACCATTCCCAAATTGCCCCAAAAGGAGCAAATCCTGCTGCAAACACACCCTTGCCATGAGGGAGAAACACTTTTAGGGTGGCAGTTCCCAAAGGGACACAGCTTTGGGGCTGATTTATTTGGGGACAGTCCAGAGCCCACATCTGGGATATGTGCATGGAGCTGCTCTGTCACTCAGAGCTGTTTGCAGGCTTTTTTGGGGGGCTAAAATAAGCTAAAAACCCCATTTATTTCACCTTTAGATGGGATAAATTCCATTGGGATCTCCCCCGTGGGTGGCACCTGCCTCTGTTGGGTTTTTAACAAGAAGTTTGCCTTAGCTGGGAATTTTCTGCTTTCCCTTTTCCAAAGGAGTTGGATTTTTTACAGATTCGATCCCCCCAGCCACTGCATTTTCCTGTCCATTAACCTCGTGCTGCCAAGAATATCCTGGATTATGTTCCTGGTGTTCCCTTGTCAGTCCTAATTTCCAGCCTGCCCAGCGTTTTCCCATCAGCATTTTATTTTCCTGGGAAATAGAGGGGTTTGACCTGATAAACGTTTCATGAGAGGCATCTGCTTTCTCCAACTCTCTGCTTTTGTTCTTTTTTTTTTTGCCTTCTGCCTGCTGAAAATTGTGATTTACCAAAAAAGAAAGAACCTCCCTCCCCTCATTCAAAGTCCCTTTTTTATTTAAATTTTGAGGTTTAGAGGGGGAAAAAATTTAAAACTCAAATAAATCGTGGGTAACTTTAAGACTGTGGATGAAAAGTGTAATATTTCCAGAAAGGACAAAAATCAATTCTTTTGTGAACTTCAACATTTTGGCTGAAAACCACGATGCAGAAAGGGAAATAAATGTCATTTTTGTGAGCAGCTACACGATATGACAGGATTGGAGAGCATGGTCCTGCAGCAAGGATGAGCTTTTCCTTTTTTGGGTTTGTTTTTCTTGTTATCACTGCTGTTAATTGCATTATTAGGTTGATTTATCCCCTTTAAAATTTGGCTTTCATTAGGCACCGAACGTTGTTGCAGCCAGCAGTGGTTCAGAGCATCTCCCTTTTAATGGGGTGTTGTAAAAAGATGCCACAGAACCCAGCATTTTGTGCAGGATTTCTGCCGTTCCAAGCGCAATCACTGGGTGGATTTTAATTACTGGAGTACACAGATAATTACAGCGCTTTTGGAAGTGTTGGATTGTCACGAGGGAACAAATTGTCTGAGGGGTGTTTTAAAGCATGGCCCAGCTCCATTTCCCACCGTGGAAATTACTGGGTTGATGCTTCGTTAACACGACTCCTTAATTATGGAGCTAAAAGCCCCCTGTGTTCCGTTTGAATTGGAGGTTCAGTTTGGAGGATGCTGAGCAGTAACCAAAAAAAAAAAAAAACACAACAAAAAGGGAAAATTCCTCTAAAATTGAACCACCAGGACAATAAAGAATAAAACAAAAACCTGCTGAAGTGAATTGGGGTTGTAATTTTTGTGTGCTGTCAGCAGATTCGTGGACAGGCCAGGGGCTTTCATGGAATAACAGAATGGTTTGGATTGGGAGGGGGTTTAAATCCCACCTCATTCCAAACTCTTCCACGGGCAGGGACACCTTCCACGAGCCCAGGCTGCTCCAGGCCTGTTGTTGGCACTGTCACGACACAAAGAGTGACACCATAAAGGCTCAGAAGGCTCTTTATTATGGCTGCATGCTTTTATACAGCTTTTACAAACCTCGAGGGCAACTTCTAATTGGTTAATAGCTTTTTTGTTAATTATTCTGTTGGTTAGTAAAAGGCATTGTACTTGTCTATCAAATCTATCTATTCTTGTATTGTTTACATATTTTTTTTACTGATTCTCATGGGACAAATCCCTTCTTATTACTTATTTTTCACCCTCAGAATAGATTGTTGTGTTAAAGGAATTTCCCATTCTTAAAATACCTTGATATGAGAAGGTATTTACAAATATTTGTAAATTATTTATTATTATTATTTATTATTATTATTTATTATTATTATTTACCTTACAAATTGCTTGTTAGCAGCACTTAGAGGCAATGACAGGCAGCTTTTTACCCTGTTCCTACACAAACCCTGCCCAGCCTGGCCGTGGACTCTGCTGGACACTTGGCAAATCTGGGAATTTGGAGTTGTTTTCCCCTTTTTTTGTGGGAATCCGGGGTTCCCTGGGGCTGTGGAGGGGGCTGTGGCTGGTGGGGACCCCCGTGAGCCGTGTGTGTCCCCTTGTCTTGCAGCTGGCACTGAGGGGACCAGCGGGGCCCATGGGGCTGACGGGGCGGCCCGGCCCCATGGTGAGTGCTGGGACTGGGGGCACTGGGAGGGACTGGGGGGGACTGGGGGGGACTGGGGGATGGAACTGAGGGATGGAATTGGGGAGATGGAATTGGGGATGGAACTGGGGGATGGAATTGGGGAGATGGAATTGGGGAGATGGAATTGGGGGGTGGAATTGGGGAGATGGAATTGGGGGATTGAACTGGGGGATGGAATTGAGGGGATGGAATTGGAAGATGGAATTGGGGAGATGGAATTGGGGGGATGGAACTGGGGAGGATGGAACTGGGGAGGATGGAACTGGTAGGGATGGAACTGGGGAGATAGAACTGGAGGGGTTGGAATTGGAGGGGATGGAACTGGGGGGATGGAATTGATGGGATGGAATTGGAGGGGATGGAATTGGGGGGATGGAACTGGTGGGGATGGAATTGATGGGATGGAATTGGAGGGGATGGAATTGATGGGATGGAATTGATGAGGAGGGAGCTGGGCAGTGATGGAGATGGTGAGGATGGAACTGGGGGATGGAACAGGAGGGGTTGGAATTGGAAGGGTTGGAATTGGTGGGATGGAATTGATGGGATGGAATTGGTGGGGATGGAATTAGGGGGATGGAACTGGGGGGAATGGAACTCGAGGGATGGAATTGGGGGGTGGAACTGGGGAGATGGAATTGGTGGGATGGAACTGGGGAGGATGGAACTGGTAGGGATGGAATTGTGGGGGATGGAATTGGGGGATGGAATTGGGGGATGGAATTGGGGAGATGGAATTAGGGGGATGGAAGTGGGGGGATGGAACTGGAGAGGATGGAACTGGTGGGAATGGAACTTGGGAGTGATGGAATTGGTGAGATGGAACTGGGGAGGATGGAACTGGTAGGGATGGAATTGTGGGGGATGGAATTGGGGGATGGAATTGGGGAGATGGAATTAGGGGGATGGAACTGGTGGGATGGAACTGGTGGGATGGAACTGGGGAGTGATGGAATTGGTGGGGATGGAATTGATGGGATGGAACTGGTGGGATGGAACTGGTGGGATGGAACTGGTGGGATGGAACTGGTGGGATAGAGCTAGGGAGTGATGGAGATGGTGAGGATGGAACCGGGGGTGCTGGAATTGGTGAGGATGGAGATGGTGAGGATGGAGCCAACCCAGCTCCCTGTGGGCTCTGGATCCATGAATGGCTTTTCCTTAACGTGGTATCAACCTTCACTCTGACCTGAGGAAAAATATAATAAATCCTCTTTTTTGTCCAAAGGGACCCCCGGGCAGTGGAGGGCTGAAGGGAGAAGCTGGAGAAATGGGACCTCAGGTGAGGTGGAACTGGGGGGAGCTGGAGAAACGAAGGGTGGAGCAGCCTGAGAGGCTGTTGGGAGCAGGGATTCCGTCACCCTGTGCCAGCTGGGAGCAGGAAGCTGTGGGAACACGTGTTTGGCATGGAAATGTCCCTCCGAGTGTCCAAATGCGGGCTCTGGGCATGGTTTTGAGCCAGCAGTGTAAAACTCTGCAGGTCCCCTCCTGGAAAAACACCCATGGAGGAGTCCTGTACATAAAAGATAATTTGCATTGTGCAGAATTCACTAAAGCTCAGGATATTCTTCCCAAGCCCTAAATCCTGCATGAAGGGAAAATTCCCATTTTCTGATGACAAGGGAAGTGATTTCTGGGATGCAACAGCTTCCTCATGGATAAACATTCACAATTCCAGCCTGGAGATGCTCAGTCTGACCCTCCCCTGTGTCTGCACCCTCGGGATTCATTTTGAACTCAGGGGTTCATTCCCTGGGAGCCCCAGCAGTGCCCGATGTGGGCGCTCATCTCTGCCTCTCCTCATGGTCCCTTGGAGTGACATTTCTTCCTCTCTCCTCGATTCCCTGCAGGGTCCACGAGGCATCCAAGGTCCTCCCGGTCCGGCAGGGAAGCCAGGCCGCAGGGTGAGTGTCCTGGCAGCTGCAATTCCTGCTGGAAGCTGCTCCTGCTGCCAAACAATTCCTCAGCACCGAGGGCGTTGCACAAGAGCCGGCCGGAGGCCAGGATGGGCTGGGCCAGCTCTGCAACCTTGAGGACACAAACCAGGACGGGAGCTAAAATTTGGGAGGGTGCAAATCAGGATGGGAGTTAAAATTCGGGAGGGCACAAGGATGGGAGTTAAAATTTGGGAGGACAAAAGGATGGGAGTTAAAATTCGGGAGGGCACAAGGATGGGAGTTAAAATTCGGGAGGACAAAAGGATGGGAGTTAAAATTCGGGAGGGCACAAGGATGGGAGTTAAAATTTTGGAGGACAGAAGGATGGGAGTTAAATCTGGGAGGGCACAAGGATGGGAGTTAAAATTCGGGAGGACAAAAGGATGGGAGTTAAAATTCAGGAGGGCACAAGGATGGGAGTTAAAATTCGGGAGGATACAAATGAGGATGGGAGTTAAAATTTGGGATGATACAAATCAGGATGGGAGTTAAAATTCAGGAGGGCGCAAGGATGGGAGTTAAAATTTTGGAGGATACAAATGAGGATGGGAGTTAAAATTTGGGAGGATACAAATCAGGATGGGAGTTAAATCTGGGAGGGCACAAGGATGGGAGTTAAAATTTGGGAGGACAGAAGGATGGGAGTTAAAATTCAGGAGGACACAAATGAGGAGGAGAGCTGAAATTTGGGAGGACACAAACCAGAGTGGGAGTTAAAATCTGGGAGAACAGAAACAAGGATGGGAGTTAAAATCTTAGAGGACAGAAGGATGGGAGTTAAAATCTGGGAGGATACAAATCAGGATGGGAGTTAAAATTTGGGAAGATACAAACCAGGATGGGAGTTAAAATCTGGGAGGGCACAAGGATGGGAGTTAAAATCTCAGAGGACAGAAGGATGGGAGTTAAAATTTAGGAGGACACAAATGAGGAGGAGAGCTAAAATTTGGGAGGACACAAACCAGAGTGGGAGTTAAAATCTGGGAGGACAGAAACAAGGATGGGAGTTAAAATTTGGGACTCAAATGAGGATGGGAGTTGAAATCTGGGAGGACATAAATGAGGGTGGGAGTTGAAAACTGAGAGGAGACAAACAAGGAGAGGAGTTAAAATCTGGGAGGACACAAAGAAGGATGGGAGTTAAAATCTGAACAATGTGGGGGAATTCAAGGCTGCACATCCCACTCTTTTATCCCAGGATTTTTGCCTCCCTGTGTTGGGGTTGTGGCTGCACAAATGCTTTGAACTGGCCTGGAGTCCTCACAGGGTGTGAGGAGAGTCCAGTCCCAAGAATGGATCAGGTGTAAATCCTGCTCTGTTCCCAGCCCTAATTCTGATTTTTATTTCACACCATCCTGCTCTGTTCCCATCCCTAATTCTGATTTTTATTACACACCCTCACCACAATTCAACCTGCCAGAGGAAGGAACGATCAAGTCTCATGTGTGACCCACTTCTGCCTTCCTTGAAAGAGAAACTCTTGTTTCAATTTGCAGCCATCATCACTAGCATCTCTTAAAATGTGCTGGGAGATGATTTTTTCACATAAAAACCAACAGCCATGGAGTGGCTTTGCTCTGTTTGTCTCCCACCTCTCTTCAGCTCCAGGATGTTGCTTCAAACACAGAGCAGGGATTTTTCCCTCGCCAAAAGAAGCTGCCTGACTTAAATAAACCCTTCCTCAGGCTTAGCTAAACCCCCTCTCAGTCCCAGCTGTCCCTGTGTCACCCTCGGGATGTGACTTTGGTGTTCTCTGTTGCAGGGACGAGCTGGCAGTGACGGTGCCCGGGGCATGCCAGGCCAGACAGGACCAAAGGTAGCGCCAGGTTTTTATGGATTTGGGGGATCTGTTCCTTCTTTTCAGCAGGAACGAGCTGAGGGACTCGTGGAGAAGGAGCCCAGCTTGCCTGGAGGAGGTTGGGAGGTGGTCCAGAGGCTCCTGTGAAGTCCTGGAAGTTAAGAAAGTTAAATAAGGCAGAACAGCAATTTTTTCTTTTCTTTTCTTGGTTTTGTTTTAATGCCACTTTTTTAAACGCTGGATGAAATATGCTGCAGTTGTAGAACAAACACTTTAGAATCCCAATTACAAAAAGCAAACACAGACGAGTGGCTGGAAAACCTCTAGAGTAGAACCACCAAAAAAAAAAAAAATCCACCTCTTAACCGGGTGAGGAAACGGAGGCGTGGTGAGGAATTTTAATCCCCCGTAATTCATTTTATTTTATTCGAGACAAAATCCCTTCATTCCTCTGCGATCTGCTGGAATTGCCGAGCAGGAGAGAGGCTGCTCCGCTGGAAATGGAATGCAGGGAAAGTTTTAAAGCCCAGGGAATGGTGGCTTAAAAGGTTTAAGCACTCGGTGATGGAGATACTTAGTGATGCAAGAGATGGGGGTACAGACGGGAGAACACAAATAATTCACCCAGCAAATGCTTTAATTCATTTTAAATTTCATTTTTTTAATTAATTTAATTTAATAAATCTGAGGAGGGGCTGCCAGGGAGGAAGGGGATGGCAAAACCAGCAGTGCTGGGAAGGAGGAGGGAATTCTCCGTGAGCTCGGGCAGGGAGATGCTCCAGGAGCTGCCAGAAGGAGTGGGCAGGAGGTCAAACCCTCCTGAGATAAAGAGCTGGTGCTCTTTTAGTGATCCACGTGCCTTAAATACGTGAAAACACTCGAGGTTCAGTCCTTTACAGGGAAAAAGGGACTTTTCTCCACCCTGGGTGTTGCTCCCTGCCCCTCTCTGGGCATTGGGAGCCACCCAGGATTTGCAGCTCTGTGTCCTCTCTCTCCTCCAAGGTGTTTAGGAAACAAATTCTCCCTGTCCTAGGTTTATCAGGATAATATTTAGCTGATAATAATATTATTTAATAATAATTTTAAATAAATATTTAATAATATTTAGCCCAGAATTTATTTAGCTGCATTTCCTTCCTTGGAGGGTTACAAGGGATGTGTGGGATGGTGGAAAGCTCAGGGGACCCACTGGCAGGTGTGGGGTTACCACAATTTACTCATTGCAGTCCTTAATTCTCCATAATTAAAACAAAATAAATCATCAGATTAGGAGAACCTGCCTAGAAGGGAGATGAAAAAGTCACCCAGAGGAACTCTGAAATCCCCCTGGAAAAGGATTTCAAACCTGGGGGAGAGGGGAGAGTTTAACTCCAAATGACTTGGAGGTTTTGGGTTTTTTTTTTCCTTGTTTTAATCCATAACTTTGAGATCATCCCTGCTCTGCAATGACTTGGAGGTTTTGGGGTTTTTTCCCTTGTTTTAATCCATAACTTTGAGATCATCCCTGCTCTGCTGGAAGGCGAAGGCTGAATGTCTGAGGGAGAAAATCCATCCCTCCTTGCCACAGAAAGGAAACAAACAGGGAGGGTGCTGAAATCCGGCTGGAAATGTGGTTTAAAGTGGTTTTTGCTTTCAGGGTGACCGGGGCTTTGATGGCTTGGCTGGTTTGCCTGGTGAGAAGGGAAACAGGGTGAGTTCTGCTCCTCTTCTGGCTGGGAGCAAACCTGGGGAGGAGGAGGAGGAGGCACAGAGAGGATGGGTGTCCCCAGAGCCTGTGGGATGTCCCAGCTCCATCCCAGCATTCACATCCCAGGGAGCTGCAAAATCCCTCTGAGATCCTCCTGGGGCTGCTCCAAATCGGGACAAAATTACCTCAAAAGTGCAGCCTGAAAATCAAAGCAAGAGGCAAAACCTGCTGGGGGTTGGTGCAGTGAGGGTGGGAATTGCTTGCAATTACAGTGGGTTCAAACTCTTTGCTTTATAATTTAAAAAATTTGAGGAAAAAATGGGGGAAGGTGGTTATTTTGGCAGGCTGGGTGTCCCTGCCCTCCCTGGAGCAGAGAGAGAGGGCACAGGGACCTCCAGCACAGAGAGAAAAATCAAATTATCGAATTCTCCATCAGCATTCCCCGCTGGTGTCCATGGGCAGAGCGTTTGCACCTTCTCTGAAGCCTTTTCTGCCTTTTTTTTATAGGGTGAGCCAGGGCCCCACGGCCCCCCGGGGGCTCCTGGAGAGGATGGGGAGAGGGTAAGTCTGCCTGGGAATTCAGAATTCCTAAAAAAACCCTGGAAACAAGAAGCAGATGCAGCATCAGGCATGGCAGGAGCTCCCAGTCCTTGAGCCTTCCCTGAGAGCGACAAGGAGATGGGAGATGAAGTGGGAAGAAGAATTTGGCTTTAAAGATGTGGTCAGGAAACTCAAGTTTTGTTAAAAGAAAAATAAAAAAAAGCGGCAAACAGAAAAAAACGCCACAAACACACAAAAAAATCCAAAAACAAACAAAAAATTAGCACAAGAAAAATGTGACTAGATCAGGTGATCGCTTCTGATTTGCTGAAATCCAGAGGATTGCATGGAGACTTGGGGAGCAGAAATTCCAGACAGAGGCGGGAATCAGAGATCAAATTGTTCAATTCCCCTTCAGGCAATAATGGAAAGTGCTCAGCAAAGCCCAGACTAAGTGATCACAGCTCTGGTTTAAGGGGAGAGCTTGAAAATGCTGAAGGCAGCGTGGATTTCCCAGGCTCCCATCCCCTCCCACGATGTTCTCTTCCCACTTTGGGCTCTTTGTTTCCCTGGAAAAAAATAATCAAATAATCAAATAAATAATCAAATAATCAAATAAATAATCAAATAATCAAATAATCAAATAATCACACCTCCCTCACACGGGCTGGGGAGGGATAATGTAGCTCTGCCTTAGTATAAAAATAGAGACGGGTATTTCCAAAACAAAATTCAGAAAAGTTTTGCAGATAAAGTAGACACGAGTTCACAGAAGAAAGACAAGAATTCATCGTGCCTGTAAAAAGCTTTGAGGATGAACAGAGCAAAACTGGAGGGGGAAGGAAGGAGGAAAGGCAGAACTGGAATCCCAAAGGGAAAAAGAAACAATTCCAGGTGTGCAGGGAGAAAAAAGGGATTTAACAGCACAGGAGGGAGGGCTCCTAAGGGAGCCTCAGCTTTGGGGTGATTTAAAAGCAACCCAGGGGAAGCACCCTGGAGAATTTATGGGGATTTGGAGTATCCAGCAGGAGATTGGAGAGGTTTTTTAAAGTTTTGATAAGTTTTATAAAGTTTAGATGATGTTAAGTCTACATCCTATTAATTGAAGGTTTTATTACGTGTAAGTTTTATGACATTCATATAATTTCAAATTCTTTCTGCCAAAATTTATTCGTATGAAGTATTGTTTGATTTTAAAATGACTCTAAGTTCTGTGAAAATACACTTATCTTATTTGCAAAGTTATTTTTAGGTGAAGAAGGGTGAAGAATCAGCCTTTTTCTGGTTTATCTGGGGAGTTCTAATTTGGCTAAATCACGTTCCCACCCTGCCTTGCCACTCAGTTTGGTGTTAAACCTCGTGCTTGTTGTCTCACCTGCCCTGAGTTGCTTTTCTGGGTGAATATTATTAAAAAAGGACAAAAAGCCCTTTGTGGTGACTGAATTAAAACCGATTTTTTTCTGTCTCTTGCTGCCTCTGCTGCTGCCCAGGGGGATGATGGAGAAGTTGGACCCCGAGGTCTCCCTGGAGAACCTGTGAGTATCCCCCTCCTCTGCCTTCTCACCCACAGCCCTGCTTGGGGCACGGATTTGGGATGGAAAAGGCGTTTTTAGGGCTCTCATGGGCAGCTTTGCCCTGAAATCCTGCAGGGGTTGAACCCAGCCTGAACAATTTGAGAGTGGCTGTGCTGGAACAACTCTGCTTTGCTTATTTTCATTAGTAATTTTCACTTATTTTCACTCCCACCAAAGTGGGAGATCTTTTGTTTGTTTGTTTGATTGGGTTTTTTTAAATGAAAAAAAAAATTCTCATCGATTTGGTTTGCTCAGAAAAACTCATAACTGTAAATGTAAAACTCAGATGAATGTGATATTTTTCCTGCCTGTATCCTTCTCCCTGGTTTGGGATTGAGGTAATCAGGCTGGCGTAGTAATTAGGTGTGGTAAATAGGTACAAAATAGAGTTTTTGTGAGTAAATTCCAGTGAGAAAAGGCTTTTATCTGAGGGCAGGGGCATTTTCACCACACACTCCCCGCCCTTTGTGCTGGGCAGTGCCAGGGGCTCCTCACAAACCTCAGGATGAAATCCTGGTGGGATTGAACCCAAGGAGAGTTTTTTATTTAACCTCAGTGGGGTCAATACCCTGCTCCCAGTGCACAAAACACCCTAAATCTGCATTTTGTCCATGCTTGGACCCCACGTGGAGGAGGAGCTGGGAATTCCTGCTGTCCTGAGGATGGAGGAGATCTCAGACAAATTTTTTGGACCAAGGCAAAGAAAAGCTTTCAAGGAGATCCCCACTAAAAAAAAACCCCAAACAAACAGACAGTTGGGCTGTCAATTAAATACGGTCGGTCAATTAAATACTCTGAAAAGGCATTTTTCCCCCTAATACTGAGTATTTCTCACTTTACTGACAGTGCAAGCTCTGCTGGTGGCTGGCCGTGGGTTTCTGCAGTTGTTGGCTGCTGATTTCATCCTGGATGCATTTCCTTTGTTATGAAAAGAACATTATCTGTCATTTCTTTCCAAATCTCTGATTTTCCCGTGCTGAGGCCCAGCGTGGTGGCCTGAGATTAATTGATGGGAATTGCTGGACACAGTTCATGGGAGAGAGGGAAGGGTTGGCATTTACAGACTGGCTGGAACTAAATTATAGACAAGATGTCTGATTAACTTCTGGGAAAGATTAATCAACTCAGCTATCTCCTTAGCACATGTCCAAGCAATAACTTATGGCTTATTAACTTCTTAACAGCCTTTATGTGCTCAGGTAACACGGCAACAAAAGAGGAGCTTAAATGAGGGCAACACACGCAGGGAAATTTATTTTTATTTCAGCAGCACGAGTAAAAATCTGTGGGATGGCCAGGATAAAGGGAATTTTGCATTGCAGGGAATTTTGCTATGAATGCACACAAAGCTGGGGGTTTGTCCTCTCTGCCCTCAGCCAAAATGTCATTCCAAATGTGGCTGAAACCAAATGGATTTTCCTTCATCCTGCTCCGTTTCTTCCAGTTGCCCTCACCAGTGGAGTTCCTGCTCTGGGTTCCTGGTTTAGCCCAGGAGGTCTCCAGTGCCTGGGACAGACCCCTGGATTCATCCAGTTTTTGCTGGAAGCTGCAAAATTTTTGCAGGATCTGAATCCCCACGACCTCCAAGAAAAGCCATTTCATTAATGTCTCCTATTCCACCCTGAAATATTTCATTTTAATTCCTCTGCTCTCCCTGCATCATAAAAAGAAGGCTGTGGAATATTTGGGCTGACAGATAAAAGTGCCCATCAATCAAGGATGATTTTCTTTCCTCCGTGGCAGGGAAGGAGCTCCATCCATCCAAATTCCCAGCATTTCCCCTCATCTCAGGAAGGGGCTGTGATTAAAAGCTGAGCTCTCAGTGAGTGCTCACAGACCCCATCCCTTTCCTCCCACTCCAAACCTCCCCGAGGGCTCCAGGAGGGGCTGGGATTCCCAAAAATTCCCCTTGCAGGAATACAAATTCTGTATATTCAATATATTCAAATTCAATACGAATTCTCCTGCAGTGTTTCCCTTGTTCCGTGTGATGCTCCAATCCCACCCAGTTTCCCTGAGGACTCCAATCCCACCCAATTTCCCTGCCAGATTAAATCTTGTAAGAAAGGAAGGAGTGGAAGGAAAACACCAGGAGAGCAGCAGTCCTGAGCTGTGAATGCTGGAGGACCCAAAGCCTTTAAAAATGTTCATTTATGGAAACCTTTCCCAGCCTTGCTGAGGTGTGCATTGTCCATGATTAAATCCCAATCTGGAGGGATTTTGGGGAAGATCCATTGGTGTTGTCAGGTCATCCCTCATGAATTCCCAGCTGACTTGGCTGCAGAGAGTGTGGGTTACAGGATTACGCAGGAATAGGATTAAATTAATTTTTAAAAAATTGGTTCAAGGCGAATTTGTTCCGATGCAGGGGATAAATGTATTATTGAGGTTTATAATCGAGGGGTCTGTGCCCACAGGGTTTCTCTCCCAGTTTGTCACTCAGGGAAAGCTGCTGCAGGTCCGTGCCCAGCGTGGTGCTCGTGCTGATTTGGGATTTTTAACCCTCTTTTCTCCCCACAGGGACCCCGAGGGCTGCTGGGCCCCAAGGGACCCCCAGGACCCCCGGGGCCACCGGTGAGTCCCCCCCTTGCAGCCAAACCCCCTCAGGCACCCCAGCAGATCATCCAGCTGCATCTTGTGCCACATCTGGGCAAGGAGGAGCAGCGCTGTCCCCAAAATAAACTCAGATCTGCCTTCCCTCAGCGGTGTCACGTCCACGCACGGCAGATTTGCCCCACCTGAGTAAATATGAATGCCTTGCTCGGGCTGCAGGGCAGGAATGGGAGTTATTAACACGGTGCCTTTGCCATTAACTCCCGCCTCGGGGCTCTGGAGCAGTTCCTGCAGATTCCAGGCCAGAGCTGAGGCTGCAGCATGTGGGATTTTATTCAGGAGACCTCGTCCCTGGAAGTGCTGATGCAGAGGCTCTCCCTAAATCACTGCTGCTCGCTGGAATCCCAGCCCTTAAAAACGCAGCCCCAAGGCTGAAGGGGTCAGGGTTTAATGGGGAGAATTTTGTGGCCTCTCACCCCTCCTGGGACGTGGTGACAACTTTGCTGTGAGCTCCTGGAATTTAATGAGGAGGGATTGAAGTCAGGATTCGCTCCCAAACTGTCTCATCTCCCACGGGTGGGGTGTTACACCCCACAGCAAAAGATTTTCCTGAAGAAAAGGAGGCTCAGGGAAGTCTCCTTCCCTCCAGCTCCCTGGCAGGAGGCTGTGCTGGGGGGGATCAGTCTCTTTTCCCAAGTGACAGGAGGAGAGGAAAAGGCCTCAAAGAGAGGTTTAGGGTGGGGATTAGGAAAGAATTCCTAATTCTAGGAAAGAGCTGCCAAGCAGTGCCCAGGGAACGCTGGAATCGCCATCCCTGGGAGTGCCCAAACCCCACGTGGAGGTGGCACCAGGGGACGTGGCTGGGTGGTGAACACGGTGCTGGGTCAGTGCTGGATTTGAGGATTCCAGAGGTGTTTCCCACCTGAACAATTCCACGATTCTGAACAGGGAATCTGAACAGGGCACATTTCCATGTTCCCCTCCCAGTGAAGGTGCTCAGGGAGTGTTTGAGGTTTGGGTTGGCACCAGCAGCACAGCCCTGGCTCTTCCCCAGCCAGGTAATTCCCTGTTTTCCTCTGCCTGCTCCCTGTGGGATGCATCCAGCCAGGATTGCCTCAGCCTGGTGCTGGTGGTGCCTCCCAGGCAGGTTAAACCAAAGGGGAAACCACCAAAATTACTTCTAAAAATTCACCTGGATCCATGGAATTGGCTGCTTTACCAAGGACCTCTAGGAAATTACTCCCTTTCAACATGCTCCAAAAGGCTCCTTGATATTTTTATTATTTTTTTTTTTATGGCAATTTCCCTGCTTTTGTGGTGTGAGATAATGTGATATTTCCTTACTGCTGTGTTTTTTAAATCCTTTCAAAGGGTGTGGCTGGCATGGATGGACAAACAGGTCCCAAAGGGAATGTGGTAAGTTTTCCCTGCACATTTTTCCAGGCAGTTCAGATTTTCTATAGGGCAAAATGCAAAATTCTGTTAGAATACATTCACTAATTGCTTTCTAGCCTGGTCTAGGTTCCTATCAAAGCCTGTGAAAAACACCAGGAACATCTTTCCTGCAGCAAATGGATGTTAATTTATTTTAATTTCTGATGGAATTACACATTATCTCCCCATGAAAGATGAAACATTTTACTTGAGATGTGCACTGGGCTAATGAATATAAAAATAGAGGCATTGAACAGAGAGGGGAAAAAACCTTTCTGTGCCTGGGATGGGATGGGATGGGGTGGGATGGGGTGGGATGGGATGGGATGGGATGGGATGGGATGGGATGGGATGGGATGGGATGGGATGGGATGGGATGGGATGGGATGGGATGGGATGGGATGGGATGGGATGGGATGGGATGGGGTGGGATGGGATGGGGTGGGATGGGGTGGGATGGGGTGGGATGGGATGGGATGGGATAATGGGATGGGATAATGGGATGGGATAATGGGATGGGATGGGATGGGATGGGATGGGATGGGATGGGATGGGATGGGATGGGATGGGATGGGATGGGATAATGGGATGGGATGGATTCCCTGGATAATAAATAAATGCAGAGCCAGGTGGTGTTAGAGCCTTGCTCAGCTCCTTTGGGCTGGAAATCCTCGCAGAGGAGTCACTGTGCCTTCAAGTCACTCCTCCTTTCCTTTTCCCAGTGGGAAAAGCTGTTTCCAGGAGCTCTTGGGAGAAGGTCAGAGAGGGTTCAGGGAGCTGTGGGAGGGTGTGGGTCCAGCTCAGGTGTATCCAGGCACTGGGGATACAGGGATACAACTGGGAGCACCCAGGAATTGTGGTTCCCCACCCTCACCCTGCCCTTGTCTCCTCACAGGGCCCCCAGGGCGAGCCAGGGCCCCCAGGACAGCAGGGGAACCCAGGGGCTCAGGTAAGAACAAATCTCCTTCCCCACAGCTGGGAAAAAGTGGGGAGAACTCAGCACCAGGAATGGGAGCAGCAGGTTTGGCTGGAGGAACCATTTCCAGCCCCAAATCTTCCTGCAAGTGTGGGATCCCCCAGTTCTCCAGGGAGCCTCTTTGGCCACGTCACATCTTTTGTGCTGATGCTCCTCCAGATATCCAGGCCTTTCCCGTGGCTCTCAGGGAATTCTGCTCCTCAGAGCATCCCTGTTTCCCTCCTGGGCTGAGCCTGGCTGCCTGCAGCCCGTGCAGCTCTCTGGACATTTTATTGCCCCTCACAAGACCCCCAGCCCTCACAGGAATTAAAATAATGGACAGAAAAGATGTACTTGGAAGGAATAACTTGCTCCTTAACAACCTTAAATTTACTTTTCTTTTTTTTTTTTTGGCTTTTCACAGGGTCTTCCAGGTCCACAAGGCGCCATCGGTCCCCCAGGAGAGAAAGTGAGTTGAAATTCAGCTCTGGCCTCCCTCAGCCATGGATTTGCATTTTTGCTCCTTCAGCTGCTCCTTTGCCCCATGTGCAACATCTGTTTGCAGCCGTGGCCATGAAAGTCTAATGCCTCTCATTCCAGACAGAGGAGAGACCAAGCCAGCTCGGTTTACCTCTAATTCATCATATTTGCATTCATTTCCCCTCTGAGGAGAAACATTTTGAAGGCAGCCCATGGTAAAACATGAGCAGAGGATTGGAAATTCATCTTTTTCTGTGGGTTTGGGGAGTCTGAGGGGGATGATAATGGGAAGAGCCCATGGATCCTTCCCTCTGCCTCTGATTTTCTGGCTGTCAACGTGGGGCTGGTGCTGGCCTTGGGCCAGCAGGATTTAAAGGGGGAGAAATTTCCTCCAAGAGCTCTGGAACCAGCAGGATTTAAAGAGGGAGAAATTTCCTCCAAGAACTCTGGGGCCAGTGGGATTTAAAAGGGGAGAAATTTCCCCCAAGAACTCTGGAGCCAGCAGGATTTAAAAGGGGAGAAATTTCCCCCAAGAGCTCTGGAACCAGCAGGATTTAGAGAGGGAGAAATTTCCTCCAAGATCTCTAGGGCCAGCACGATTTAAGGAGTAAAAAATTCCCCAAGAGCTCTGGAACCAGCAGGATTTAAAGGGGGAGAAATTTTCCTCCAAGAGCTCTGGAACCAGCAGGATTTAGAGAGGGAGGAATTTCCCCAAGAGCTCTGGGACCAGCAGGATTTAAAGAGGGAGAAGTTCCTCCCAGGAACTCTGGAACCATCGGGATTTCAAGAGGGAGAAATTTCCTCCAAGAACTCTGGGGCCAGTGGGATTTAAAAGGGGAGAAATTTCCTCCAAGAGCTCTGGAACCAGCAGGATTTAAAGAGAGAGAATTTTCCTCCAAGAGCTCTGGAACCAACAGGATTTAGAGAGGGAGAAGTTTCCTGCAAGATCTCTAGGGCCAGCAGGATTTAAGGAGTAAAAATTTCCCCAAGAGCTCTGGGACCAGCAGGATTTAAAGCGGGAGAAGTTTCCTCCAAGAGCTCTGGAACCAGCAGGATTTCAAGAGGGAGAAATTTCCTCCAAGAGCTCTGAAACCATCAGGATTTAAAGGAGTTTTTCCTTCAGAGGGGTCGCTGAGGGTTCTCTGAGCTCCCACAGAGCAGGGACACTCTGTGTGTGTCCCCGTGTGTCCCCTCCTGCTCCTTTGGAGTGCAATTATCAATAATCCCCCCAGGAAGGAGCACAGTGACAGCTCTGCCGGACAAGTGACACCTCCTGACGTGTGAGAAATCAGAGTTTGCTAATTAAAAGCTGCTCACTGAGCAGTGTTAGGGCAGCCAGCTGGGGCAGCTCCTCTCTTTTGCCGTTTTTCACCCCAAAAAGGGCATTTTTTGGGGCTGTGACCCCATGGTTTGATACTTCCCCTTGTCCTCACCCTGTGCAGCACCCCGGGATTTTGGGGGTGCCTGGAGCTCCCGTGGGGCTCTCTCTGCTGCATCCTGGCTGTGTGAGAGGTGCCAGCACAGCCCTGCAGCACCCCAGGGTGCTGGAACACCGAGATAAAGGATTCCCTAAATCTGTGGCAGCTCTTCCATCCCTGCAGCCTCCCACAGCTGGGAAAAGCAGGAAATGTGGCTGGAAATCCCCGTCCTGGGGTGTTCTGGAAGCTCTGGTTGATTTTCTCTTCGGTTTTAGGGGTCTTGGGATGCTCTGGAGGCTCTGGTTGATTTTCTGTTTGGTTTGAGGGGTCCTGGGATGCTCTGGAGGCTCTGATTGATTTTTCTGTTCGTTTTGAGGGGTCCTGGGATGCTCTGGAGGCTCTGATTGATTTTTCTGTTTGGTTTGAGGGGTCCTGGAGGCTCTGATTGATTTTTCTCTTTGGTTTGAGGGGTCCTGGGATGCTCTGGAGGCTCTGATTGATTTTTATGTTTGGTTTTAGGGGCTTTGGAGGCTCTGATTGATTTTTCTCTTTGGTTTGAGGGGTCCTGGGATGCTCTGGAGGCTCTGGTTGATTTTTCTCTTTGGTTTTAGGGGCTCTGGAGGCTCTGATTGATTTTTCTCTTTGGTTTGAGGGGTCCTGGGATGCTCTGGAGACTCTGATTGATTTTTGTCTTTGGTTTTAGGGGCTCTGGAGGCTCTGACTGATTTTTCTGTTTGGTTTGAGGGGTCCTGGGATGCTCTGGAGGCTCTGACTGATTTTTCTGTTTGGTTTGAGGGGTCCTGGGATGCTCTGGAGGCTCTGACTGATTTTTCTGTTTGGTTTGAGGGGTCCTGGGATGCTCTGGAGACTCTGATTGATTTTTCTGTTCGTTTTGAGGGGTCCTGGGGTGCTCTGGAGACTCTGGTTGATTTTTCTCTTTGGTTTTAGGGGCTCTGGAGGCTCTGATTGATTTTTCTATTTGGTTTGAGGGGTCCTGGAGGCTCTGATTGATTTTTCTCTTTGGTTTTAGGGGCTCTGGAGGCTCTGACTGATTTTTCTCTTTGGTTTGAGGGGTCCTGGGATGCTCTGACTGATTTTTCTCTTTGGTTTTAGGGCCCGCTGGGCAAACCTGGGCTGCCTGGCATGCCTGGTGCTGATGGGCCTCCGGTAAGTGCTCCTGTCCTGCCTCCCTGCTGGGGCTGCTCCTGCACCCACCCACCCGGGAATGGGAGCCCAGGGTGGGATTTGGGCCCCTCACAGCTCAAAAAGAGGGAATGGGAAGGGTAAAAACAGGAAAAACCATGGGCTGGGATAAAGGAGGTTTAATATGGAAATAAAGAGAGTTTGGAATGGAAGAAAAGAGAGTTTAAGATGGAAGAAAAGAGAGTTTAAGATGGAAGAAAAGAGAATTTAATATGGAAGAAAGGAGAGTTTAAGATGGAAGAAAAGAGAGTTTAAGATGGAAGAAAGGAGAGTTTAAGATGGAAGAAAGGAGAGTTTAAGATGGAAGAAAGGAGAGTTTAAGATGGAAGAAAAAACAGTTTAAGATGGAAAAAAAGACAGTTTAAGATGGGGAAAAAAAAGGTTTAAGATGGGAAAAAAAGGTTTAATAATGAAAAAGCCAACATCCTGCAAGGTCAGCTCTCCCTCCTTGGAGGCTGGGGTGGGTTTGGGAAGCTCCAGCACAGCTTTGCTCACCCTGGGTGCTCTCACCCCCTCTTCAGCCCCTCTGTCCCCTCTCCTTCTCCTCCTCTGCGTTGTGGATGCAGGGATGGATCCTGTGTGTGTTTATTCCCATCCTGCCCTCTGCACAGGAGAGATAAAGGCCGGTGGAAATCACCCGTCAATGTTCCATCCTCGCAGCTTCCCCCTCTCTAATCCCCCTTTAAACATTTGCTCCTCACTGAAAAAATAAGTTAAAAAAAAAAATCAGCGGCCTTTCAACATGATCTCATTGTTACCCATCTCAAAGAGACATTCATTTAAGAATGAAAAAAAAACCGAAAAATCGTTTCACTCTGCACATGCAGAGGGAAAAAAAAAAGAAAAAAAAGAAGAAAAATTGCATTTCCCACCCTGGGATCGCCATTCCTACGGAGGGCACTTGGAACATCCCTGCAGTTGTGAGCTGAGTCAACAGAGCAGCTCCAGCAAAGCCCAGGACATCTCTAAATCTGTAGGTTTTGATGTGAAATTCCTGCAGCAGCCTCCGGGGAGGCTCTGCTGGAGAAACCCGATTTTCAGGCAGCCTGGAGGAGCTGCAGAGTGGCTGTGCATGGACAGGGACCTTTCCCACACGTGGGCAGCGTTTGAGGGTTCGGGTTGCTCTTTCCAAGGAGAAAAATTGTTTTATTTATAGAAATGTGCCTTGGAAGATCCCTGGGAGCTGCTCATCCCTTTGGGAGCAGCCAGGGAGGTGGGCACGGTGAAAATGGGGATGATTCAGTGCAGGGTGGACCAAAGCTTTTGAAATCCTGCTGCGGGTTCATCCTGGAGTGGTTTTATGGATCCTTTGTGCCGTGGTGCTCTTGGTGCTGTTAAAATCACAGCACAAACTGGGATTTGAGCTTTCTCCCCCCATTTTGCTGGTGCAGGAATGACAGCTGTCATTTTGTTCATTTATTAAACCAGCCTGGTTTGGGCAGTTTGGCTTGTCTGACATTTCCTCCTGAAACTGATGATGGGAAATGCTCGGAATTTTCTTTGTGACATTGGTAGAAATTCGTGTTTAAAGGAGAGAGTTCAGTGCAGACACCAGTGAGTGCAGAATGGCCTTAGAGCAGCTGGATGTGTTTCCATCACCCTTAGAAAACCCTGGGAGTGCACTGAGTGCCCTTCAGAGCTCAGTGATGTTGCAGAAATTACCAACCCCAAAGTCATTTCCCATCCCAGCTCCACTTTGGATCCACTCAAAACCACTTTCCTGCATTCCTCGTTTTCTCACTGACCCTCCCAACTCTACCAATTCACACTTTGATTTTGACTGCCTTCAACCCCAGCAGAAGGCTCTAAAGGTGATGGGAATGTGTTGGAAACTCTGGGATGCTGAATTATTCAGCAGCAAATCCCAGGAGGAACGCTGGCCAGGCTCCAGCCAGCCTCTGGCTAGCAGGGATCCAGGCTAGCTGAGCTCTTGGCAGGGATCTGGTGCTGGACTCCAGGAATTCTGAAGGTGATGAGAGGCTCTGACCAGGCTGGGCATTTCCTGACCTTCACAAATTTCCTGCCAGCAGGATTTTATCTCCTCTCCTACCTGCAAAATCCCCGTGCTGCTCTGCTGCTGAACTCGCCCGGGTGTTCTGCTGTGCAGAGAATATTCCAGAATGCTTCGTGCTCCTCTGCTGGAGGGGAAAATTAGAAATAACCAGGTGGAAAAGCACCAAGGATCCAAATGCTGTTCCCTTCCCTTTGGGAAAAGCGAGGTGGCTTCAGGAGGGGCCAGCAGGAATTTCCTGGGGAGCAGGAATAAATAAATCACAGCAAAGCATCAAATGTGCTCTAAACCCCCAAATTCTCTTTTCTTTGTCTCTTTTATCCACAGGGTCATCCTGGCAAGGAAGGGCCTCCTGGAGAGAAGGGCAGTCAGGTGGGTGTCCACAAAAGCCTCAGCTCTGCCAAGAGGAGGGTGAGGGCAGCTGAGGGTGGAGAGGGATCTCCACAGGGATCTCCAGGGGCAGGGGAGGTGCTGAGAAGCAAACCTGGCTCAAATTGGGAAGCTGAGCCCAGATTTGTTCTCTGGCTCTCTCTTTGGTCTGAGCTCCTCCCAGCTCTCCTGGCCAGCAGTGCCCCACAGAGCAGCACACACAAATACTGAACCTGGGAAAGGCAGCTTGCTCTTGACAGACACAAATAAATATCCTTTGTGGCACAGGGAATGTAGAAAATAGATTTTTTTTCCCCCCCTCTCCCCCTCCAGGTCTCTCTTTAACAATATATTTGAGATTATTGCCAGAGGCCAAAGCCCTTGAATTATGCACGGGTCTGTCTGTCCAGATTTGCCAGCTGCACTCCTGCTGCAGCCCAGGCCCTCAGCAAACCCTGCATTGTCAAAAGTTTCTGCTCAGAGTTCAGCCCGGCTGGGTGGGAATCCAGGAGTGCTGCTGGGCACAGCCCCCGGGCAGATCTGTCCCTCTGGTGTCACAGGAGGCTGAAAATTCCACCCTTTCCTCTGGAGAAATCGGAATGGTTTGGGGGTGATCCCTCCTCTCTGTGAGCATCACCAGGATGGTTTGGAAGCAGGGAGGCAGCAGAACGTGTTCCTCCTCCCTGGTTCCCTTCAACCCAAAACATAAATCATGCTGGATGTAGAAATCCCCTTTCCCAACAAGTTTGTGCCATCCTGACCCTCCTCATCCTCCCTTTCCTGTGGGATGGATCTTTGCCATCAGCCCACCACACCTGCTGGAGGTGATGCTCCTGCAGCTCCTGTTTGGGGCTATTTTGGGTTATTTGGGGCTATTTTGGGTTATTTGGGGCTATTTTGGGTTATTTTGGGTTATTTTGGGCTGTTTTCAGGTGGCTGCTACCATTCCTATCCCATGTGGGAAACGGGAAATGTGTTTTCCACACGCTCTCCTCCTCACTGCACCTTTGGTTCGGTTTTTGACGTGTTTTTCTTGTTTGCTTTTTGTCCCCTCAGGGTCCCCCAGGCCCTCAGGGCCCCATTGGTTACCCAGGACCACGGGGAGTGAAGGTAAGGAGAGGCAGGAGCAGTGGAATTCTGGAATTCTGCTGGGGGACACAGGTGTCCCCTCAGGGCCACCTCAGTGCATTTATTGCTCCTGCAAGTCTTGCCCAGCATTTTATCCATGAGGAACACGAATTCCCTGCTCCTCAATAACCCCAGTTCAGCACTCTGGAGGGATTTCCCTCATTCTCCCATTCCCATTCTTCCCAGTTTGCAGCCAGAGTAAACCTCAGGCCCAGTTTAACAAACCAGAGCAGCCTCTCCCCATCAGCTTTTCCTGATCCCAAACTTTGCCAGGCACAGCCTGGGGGAGCTTTCCCATGGATTGAATTCCAGCTCCTGCCTCATTCCTGCTGCTGCTGAGGCAGTGGGGGATTTTTTTCCCCACTCTCCTCTGGTTTTATACCCATCAGGATGTGCTAATTCAGATGCATCCTGCATCCCAAAAATCCCATTAATCCACAGGGATCTGCACTGGTGAATGCACACACAGCCTGGGGAGCGAGGCAGGGGAGGTTAAACCCTCTCAAACCCGTTTGCTGTTCCACCTTCAAACTTTAGGTGGGATTGAACCAGAGCAAAATTCCAGCTCATTTCTTGCAAGGCTGCAGAGGAAACGCAGTGATCCATTAGGGAATGGTGGATTTTCCATTAAAGTGGAGCTGCTTCACCTTAAAGGGAGTTAAAGAAATTGTGTTTTGCAGCAAACCCCACAGTCCAGGTCTTGCTCCCTACCAGCCTCCAGCTTGGGGAAAAAAAAAGTTTGATTGGGTTTTTAGCCATAAATATATTTTATATCTTTCCTCCCTTACCAGAGCCCTGTTCTGCTGCACAAATCTTGATGGATTTTTAATTATTTTTTTCTTGACATATAATTAAAATACCCAAGCAAAGTATTATTTCTTAAAAAAGTATTATTCCTTTTTCTTGTGCTGGTGTTGATACCAAATTTTTTTTCTAGTTTTTATATAAAATACAGACAGGAAAAAAATTTCATAGTGAATTTTATCCCTGCAAACAGAACTTTTGGATAGAAACCACCAACCCCACCCACCAAATCAAGACAGCAGAAGTTTGGGACCATAAGATGCTCCCTGATGAGCCAAAAGCCAGAGGGCAGCAGTTGATATTTAATTAATAACATGTTTAGGAGCACCACAGTTTGCAGAGATACAATTAAACATCAAAGAAAGAAGAAACCCCCACAATTAATGGTGATTTTTAATTACTTCACTCTAAACTTTGCCCTGGTGACATCTTGGTTTCTCTCTCAAGGGAGCAGATGGAGTCCGTGGGTTGAAAGGCACCAAGGGGGAAAAGGTGAGTTCACTTTGGGTTGTGTTCCTGCAATTTCTGAGCATTTTTTGTGCTGGATCCCACAGGATCTTCCCTGGGAAGTTTTCTCCTGCACAAGGGATTTTTCCTGGGGGAGAAAAAAGGGGACTGAGCACCTTTCCTTCATTCCTGCCCCTCCCCAGCAATCCAGCAGTAAATGAAATAAAAACCTTTAGCTTGGGATCTCCCCAACCTCAGAACTTTGTGGGAGGAGTCTTCACTGCCTCTCAGGGATTATCTGTGGGATGAGCTGCATTATTGATTAATTGCAATTAAACCTTGGCTGAAGGAAATACTGCAGCATCCTGGAGGCTGCCTGGGAGCCAGGTGTGAAACCTCCTGTGTGGAAATAAAACCAGTTCTACTTCAGAAATAATCAATTCCCAGCACTGCCAGGGTCTCGTTGCTCACGTTGGGCCTGGTTGTGGTGCTGCCCTGCAGCCAGGAGGGGATGCAGGGCACATTTGGGGACACTGGAGGGGTTCTCTGGGGGTTGGGGTGGGTTTCCCCTCCCGTCTGTGCACTCCAAGGACCTGGAGAAGGCGATGTGTGGACCTCAGCTTGTCCTCCCTGGACAAATGAGGCTTGAGAAACGTTGATTTTTTATTATTTTTTTTTTTCCCATCTCTACACCTTGGGTGATTTTCCCTTCTCCATTTTTAGGGTGAAGATGGTTTCCCTGGCTTCAAAGGTGACATGGGCATCAAAGGAGATCGGGTGAGAGTCTGGCACCCGTGGGGTCAATCCAGCAGCTCAGAGTCTGTTCTGCACCATCTCCTGCTCCCCTGTGTGACACAGTGGCACTGCTGTCCCCTGTGCTGGAGCTGGCAGTGCCACAGTCCGTGCCTACAGCTCAGATTTCCCAGTAATTCCCAAAATTATCCTGCAGTTCCCAGCTCAACCCACAACCAAACCCTTCCCCGGGCTTGCTTTGCACACCCAGCCACAGTTTGGGAAGCAGGAGGGAGCTGGAAGGGCTGAAATCACAGCTCAGGAGGGCTGGGTTTGTGCAGATATTCCGAGTGTGGATGGGATAACACCTGGATTTTTGGGAATAAACCCCAGAGCTTTGGTCACACTGCACAGCTGAATCTCCTGAGCCTCCTGCTGAGGCCCAGCGTTCTGCCATGGAATATCTCTGGCAGCAAACCCTGAGCCTGCCTAATTAACACTTCTCTTGTTATTAACAGGGGGAGATTGGCCCCCCTGGCCCTCGGGGTGAGGATGGGCCCGAAGGTCCCAAAGGTCGCTCTGGCCCCAATGGAGACCCAGGTCCTCTCGGTCCTGCTGGAGAGAAGGTGAGCCAGGGATGGGAATTCCATGATTTTCACTAAACCCTCCCATTCCTGCCTGTCCCAGGACAGGTTCAGGGCAGAGGGGTGAGGAGGAGCTGTGGGAGTTTGGTGTGAGGGGAGGGAGGTGGGTTTAGGGCAGCCACATCGAGGCTTTGGTCTTTTTTGGGGTTGTTTGGGTACAGATAAAAAAATCAGAGGGGAATATACAGAGAAATTGAAAGTTTAGTTTAAATGAATTTAAATAAAACCACAACCCTTCCTAACTGGTTCCCAGCACTGTTAAAGTGCTCACTCTGCATGTCCCCATTGGGATTCCCTCAGTGCCCCAAAGTTTAATTCCACCAATCCCATCTGCTCTGCTCCTCCCTGCACCTGGCACCCCCTCCCTGCTGGCTCTGATTCCCTTTCCTTGTGTTCCAGGGAAAACTCGGAGTGCCAGGACTGCCTGGGTATCCGGGCAGGCAGGGCCCGAAGGTAACGGGGGGATGGGATGGGATGGGATGGGATGGGATGGGATGGGATGGGATGGGATGGGATGGGATGGGATGGGATGGGATGGGATGGGATGGGATGGGATGGGATGGGATGGGATGGGATGGGATGGGATGGGATGGGATGGGATGGGATGGGATGGGATGGGATGGGATGGGATGAAGAAGAGATTTGGAATGGGATGGGGAGGTTGGGATGGGATGGGGAGGATGGGGATGGGTTGGGGTGGGATGGGGATGAAGAGGTTTGGGATGGGATGAAGAGGTTTGGGATGGGGATGGGGAGGTTTGGGATGGGATGAAGAGGTTTGGGATGGGGATGAAGAGGTTTGGGATGGGGATGGGGAGGTTTGGGATGGGATGAAGAGGTTTGGGATGGGATGAAGGGGTTTGGGATGGGATGAAGGGGTTTGGGATGGGGATGGAGAGGTTTGGGATGGGATGAAAGGGTTTGGGATGAGATGAAGGGGTTTGGGATGGGGATGGAGAGGTTTGGGATGGGGATGGGGAGGTTTGGGATGGGATGAAGAGGTTTGGGATGAGCTGGGGTGGGATGTGGAGGTTTGGGATGGGATGAAGAGGTTTGGGATGGGATGAAGGGGTTTGGGATGGGGATGGAGAGGTTTGGGATGGGGATGGAGAGGTTTGGGATGGGGATGGAGAGGTTTGGGATGGGATGAAGAGGTTTGGGATGAGCTGGGGTGGGATGTGGAGGTTTGGGATGGGATGAAGGGGTTTGGGATGGGGATGAAGAGGTTTGGGATGGGGATGGGGAGGTTTGGGATGGGGATGAAGAGGTTTAGGATGAGTTGGGGTGGGATGGGGAGGTTTGGGATGGGATGAGCAGGTTTGGGATGGGATGGTTCAGGGTGGGATGGGAAGGTTCAGGATGGGATGGGAAGGTTCAGGATGGGATGGGAAGGTTCAGGATGGGATGAGCAGGTTTGGGTGGGATGAGCAGGTTTGGATGGGATGAGCAGGTTTGGGATGGGTTGGGTTGGGGTGGGATGGGGAGGTTTGGGATGGGATGAGCAGGTTTGGGATGGGATGAAGAGGTTTGGGATGAGTTGGGATGAGATGAGTAGGTTTGGGATGGGATAGGGAGGTTCAGGATGGGATGAGCAGGTTTGGGATGGGATGGGGAGGTTCAGGATGGGATGAGCAGGTTTGGATGGGATGAGCAGGTTTGGATGGGATGAGCAGGTTTGGGACAGGAGGGATTGGAATGGGGATGTTTGGATGGCATGGGGAGCCCAGAGACACAGCCCAGCTCAGCCCCTGCCTGAGGGATGAGGTTCCTCCTTCCCACTCGTGCAGGACAAAAATAGGGATGGCCAGAAGCAGCTGCCAGCCCCGAGCTGATGGAATTCAGGGCTGGTCGTGCATGGCTTCGGTCCCAAAGTGGTGGGAAGAGCTGGGATGTGCAGGGATGGATCCAAGCAGGCCCCTGGGACCCTTCCTGCTGCTAAAAGCCATTCCAGTCCTTCTCCTTGCACTGGGGTTTTTATCTTCCAAGACAGCATTATCTAATTAATTAAGGAGACTAGCTAATGACTCAGGATCTCCTGAAATGAAAAGAAAGCTGCCATTTGCATATTTGCAAACATCCTTTGTAGCTTCTCTCCACGCCCACCTCAGCTCAGGCCACTTCCAAGGCGTTTTTTAAAATTAAAACTGTGAATTCCACTCCATAGTCTTAGGCTCCAGCCCAGTTTTCACATGCCCTGGAGGCTTTGGGACTTATAGTTTTGTTAAGTTTTTTGTAAGAATCATATTTTATTATTCATGTTCACTGCTTAAAAAACAAAACAAAACAACCCATGCCTGTTTCATTCTGAAGACATAATTATCTGCTAGAGATGGTTTCCTGCTTGTGGTGGGACTGGTTTATTTTTTAATTTGCATTTTAAATCTGGAGTAAGGTTGGGAGGGTGAGGGTTTTTTGCATTTTCTTGGACTAATCCATATTTTAAAAGCAGCAGCAGCAATTCTCCAGGCACTGACATCAGAAAGGAACAAGCCAGGAGTTAAATTTTCATGTGCACCACAGTGACTTAGGAGCTAAAATCCCAAATCCAGCCTGGGCTCCCATCACAACCATGGGCTTGGGTCTTTGCAGTGACTGCTGATGAGCCCTGGATTTATTTTTTGGTGTTGTTTTGGGAGAAAATTGAATTTCTGAGGTCACCCCAGACCTGAGATGGTTTTGCTGGTATTCGAGGTGATGCCTTAGGAAGGTTGAGCTAGAACAGAGCTGAAAGAGATTTAGCAGAGATTTATTGAAAAGCATTTAAGGATCCACCTTGGGCAGGACAAGAGCCTGGCCAGGGCTGCACCCAAGGTGGACCCAAAACGGGCACAAAATGGACAAATGGTCATAAAATCTCACATTTTTTATAAGTTCTGGTCCATTTGCACGTTGGGGTTTAATTGTCCAATTCCAGCTCCAGGCTGGGAGGTCCCATCCTTGTTTCTCCCTCCAGCCACCCTTGTTTGTGCTTTGGGGCTGAAAGTTGTCCTTGGTGTGCAGCAGGAGAAGGATTTGTTCTGTGTCCCTGCTGTGTGCAGAGCTGAGTGAGCCTGAGTGTGAGCTCAGAGCTGCACCCTGGGCACCACAGGGGCTGAAATAAATGGAATTAAAACTCAAGGCATCATTTCAAGGTTCAGGCTGGGAGCTCTGGGTCCCTCCAGGCCGGTGGGTGCTGCTGGGGATGGCCAGAGCTGCCCTGCTGTGTCCTGAGCCTCTCCCTTTCTCTCTTCCCCAAGGGCTCCATCGGCTTCCCAGGATTTCCAGGAGCCAACGGAGAGAAGGGCACACGGGTAAGAGCTGCTTTTCCTGCTTTGTTCCTCTCCAAAGAGATGTGGAGCCCACTCCAGCCTGCTCCAGAGGTTTTTCCGCTTAGGAATTGCCCAAAAAAGGCTCATCCCAGGACAGGAGGGTGCTGGTGATAGCACAGCACTTCCCAATTAAACCCTGGGAATTTTCCCCTCAGGATATTTTAAGAGGCTCCTCTGAACCTGAATCCTTCCCGAGCTGTCAGACTTTGCTCAGGGCACAAAGAGCTCTTTAATTAACAGTAATTATTAGAGATGGCTGAGTCTGTTCAGAAGCAGCCAGAGTCATCTCTCACCTAACTTGAAATTCTAAATGCATGGCTGAGAACACTCTCAGTGCTTTTAATAAGCTGCTCAAAATTCAGAGACACCCTGAAAATCAGGGGGTTCCATCCCCCAGCCTTGTCTCTGCCTCTCACCCCACCTCCACAGCCTTCTCTCAGAATAGGGATTGTCTAAATATACTGATTTATTTTTTATCTGCTGCAGAACATGCTCGAATTAAAGGATTCAGAGTACAAACAAAGTCATTTTCTGCACCAGCTCCGGTCACAGTGACAAGAAGGGGGAGTGAGGACAGCAAGTGGAATTAGTTTCCTTTTTACTCTCATTTAAATAGAAATGACTTCTAACAGACGCCTTTGAGAGGAGCCCAGCAAATATAAATCACTTTGCACTGCATTAATATCCTGCCACTGCAATTTGGGTTCTATCCACCCCCCCTTTTTTATTATTTCATTTCATTTGGAACTACAAATGCTCGTCCTCATCCTTCCCTCTGCTCTGGCTGGGCCAGGAGGAGGGATGGCCAGGAAATTCAGCCTGGAATTCTCTGGAATTACCCCTCTCCTTCTCAAAAATCCAGGAATAAACCCCCTGGGCTGGGTTTTGGGGAGGAGGGATGTGCTGCTTCGAATCCCTGCACATCCATGAGTGGTTTTATTCTTCCAGGGAGTGGAGAAGGTACCAGGAGCTGGGCATTTCTGAGGTTGGAACAACCCTGAGGGGGTTTTAGGCTTGAATTTTGGCATTATCCAGCCTGGGAGGGATTGGGGAGGGAGCAGATCTGATGGGCAAGGGCCCAGCTTCAGAACCAGGGCATGAGAAGGGAAGAAAAGACAAAAAATCAGCATTTTCCTCACTTTTATGCCAAATGAGCTTTGTGCCTTTCATGGGGGTAGCGAGGATATTTAGTTACACCCTTGGCATGCCATGCATTTCTTCAGTTCAGGAATTAAAAAGGGGGTTTTAACCTTTCAGGCGTTGATTTATTTCACAATAATCCCAATTTTTAATTTTTCTTGTTTAATTTTCGATGGGTGATTCGACCATTGCTACCATTTTATACCAAATTCATCACCCTGCATTCACTTTATCAGTGTAGAGAGAGATTTTCATGGACAAATCTTTCCATTAGCAGCAGGAGCTCAGCTTGGAAATTTAGGAGTAGCAGAAATACTGATTTTCAGTAACAGCTTTGCTATTCATCTGTATTTCTTCTTTTTTTTTTTTCTTTTTGCTCCCAAGTATCCCATTTGAAATAAGAAAAAAGCAATTATATACAGAATTATGGGCTGAGCTGGGGTCACTCTGCTCCAGTCCTCATCTTAATTTAAGCTTTGTTGAGTCAGACTTGATAAATCCCCCTCTGCTTCTCCTAAGACCACTCAATTTGCTGGGTTTATGACTGTGTTCCCATGGAGTCAAGACAGAAAATTTCCAGGAGTTTTTCCTCCAGCTCATTGTGCAATAACTCAATTTGCAGCTGCAACGACCCCAAATCATTTGTTTGTCCTTTCTTTATCACAATATCCCCATTTTGCTCTTCAATTCCCCTGGTTTATGTGGCCAAAATCATGCAAATCCCACATTTCTCTCCCAAAATGGAACTCAGCTTTTCAGCTTGTTGCTTCAGCAGCACAGAGTCTTCCCAAGTTCTTAAATAATTCAAAAAGAAAAGGTGAAAACCAAAGGTGGAAGGGCAAGACCTGCACAGGCAGCTGAATTTTAGTGCTGAGGTGCTGAACATCCCCAGACACCAAAGTTCAGCTCGTGGCTGTTCAGTCGTACAAAAAAAGGGCTGGAAAGGTAAAAATGGGGAGGGCAAAAAGGGATGAGGATGGTTAGAGGATGAGGATGGTTAGAGAATTGGGATTGCTGAGGGGGAGAAGCTTTGGGGTGAGCTGGTTGTGGCCTCGAAGGGAACCTGCAGGAAAGGTGGAATAAAACGATTTAAAGGAGCCTGGAGTGACTTTGGATGGGGCTTGGAGCAGCCTGGGACGGTGGGAGGTGTCCCTGCCCTTGGAATATTTGGAATGAGCTGAGTTTTAAGGTCCCTTCCAGCCCTAAGCAGCCTCTGATTCCCTGTTTGGTGCTTTTGGTGAGTTCTGGTGCATTAAATCCCCCAAGAGCTGCTCATCACCGAGCCCATCCTCAGCTCCACGTGGGCTCAGGATCCTTTCAAGACCTGCTCATGAAATCAATAATTAAACATGAATAATCAATCTTATATTAAGAGCCATATCTGCCATTAGGAGGGGACAATAGATTTCCCTGCTTGCCCTGTCTGACAGAGCCAGGGGGCTGTGGAGGTCCCTAAATCCAACTATTTCTTGTTGTGCCTCGAAAATAATCTGAATTTAGCTGCCTTCACGTCAAAAATCCTTGTTTGAAAAATATAGATCTGTGTACATTTACAGGGAATGTAAATTCTTTGCAGTGTACATGGGGCTGAATGCATGATTAACGACAGCAATAAGCAAGGGGAAATTTGGCTTAAAAATAGAATTGTGGGAGAAGGAGAGGAGTGTGGGGGGCTACCTGAGGGAAGGCACCCCCTCCTCCCCACCTGCTCCCAATTTAGCCTCCCAAAGCTCAAAAAAAAACCAGCTGGAGTACTTTAAAGTGAATTTTGTAATTAATTAAAAAAAAAAATGCCAGCAGGCTTTAATAAATGGAGCTGCAGAACAAGGAAGATTCAGCAGGACTAATTTTAGCAGCTGGAAGAAAGTTGCTGGTGAAGTTTTGCAGCTCCTGTTTTATGTTCTGCTGGTTAATGAGTGTCAGAGCCGAGCAGGCAGCGCAGCGAGGTGATGGATTTGGGGCAGAAAATGGCAAAGGGATATTTTAAGCACCCAGTGCTCCTTCCATGGGATTCAAGGCTTCCTCTCCTCCCCTTTCTCAGGGGATTGGTGCCATCAACGGGCTGCAGGTCCAAAGGGGCAAAGTCCAACCTCTCCGTGGTTTTTTGGCCATTGAGACCAGCCCAAACTGGGGTTTTAGGCCGTTCCTTTGCTTTTAGGCACAGCTTAAATATACTGCACAGAAGCCTGTGCCTTCTCCATGGCAGGATTATCCCAGTCCCCATCCAGGGGAGCTGAGTGCAGCTGTCACATCCCATGAGCTGCTGCCAGAATTCCCTTTTCAGCTCCGAATTAGGGAAAATTTGTAAATTTTGGGCAGCTGAACCGGCCTGTGTGCAGGGAGGAGCTGCTCCGAGCAGGAATCTGCTGCCACTCCTCCCAAATCCCACAGCAGGGTGAGGACCCTGCCCCACCTCAGGAGGGGACAAAAAGGGATTACAGGTGTTGGGGTGGCAGAGCTGAAGGGGTTTTGGTTGGGTTTTTTTGGGATACTGCAGGGTCTGAAGGGGTGGCCTGGTCTTTGAAAGCATTTTGGGGTTTTAAAGGACTTTGGATGCTGCTGCTGAAGAGATTCATTCCCTCAGAGAGCAGAAGCTGACCTGCCCAAGCGCTATAAATTCAAATAAACACAAGAATCAGGAGACAGAAGTGACCCTGCTGCTGACTTTTTGTGGCAGATGAGAAGCAGGGAGGCTCTGAGGCAGTTTTGGTGTGTGCCAGGCTCTGCTGTGGTGCTGGTCCCTAATCCCTTCTCCTTTTCCATTCCAGGGCACTCCTGGCAAACCAGGTCCGAGGGGGCAGCGAGGTCCCACGGTAACGAGCCAGCTCTTCATCCTTGTGCCTTTCCTGGCCAAAAGGGAAACTGGGATGTGCTTTGTGTCCTCACTGGGGGGGATCTGACCCTCAGCAGCTGCAGCTGAGCCAGGGGGACCCAGATTTGGGGCTGGGTGTCACCACTGGACATGGTTTAAATCTTCCTGGTGACTTTCCTGTCACCCCTTGCTGCTGCTGCTGGGATGATGTGCTGGCCCCACGTAGCTCAGGGGCTTGGGGCAGCAGAAAGGCTTCAAATGTCACTTTTTTGTGTCTTTTCAAGGGTCCACGTGGGGAAAGAGGCCCCAGGGGAAGCACTGGAAAACCTGGCCCGAAGGTAAGGCTTGGGGGAGCCCTTGGGGTGGTGTCCTAAGAGAGCGTCTGGTTCATCACCCTCCACCTCCCTCCTTTCCTTTTCCATTGGATTTGGAAAGCTGAGCCCTCCTGAGGTTCATTCCCAGCTCCATGGCTCATAAACCAACTGCAAAAGACATCTCCAGGTTCTGTAAATGTGTTTGCCCAGGAGCCAGCAGCACTTTCCATCGCAGCCCCAACATCAGCACAACCCTGCAGCCCCCAAACCTCCCCTGAGCCTTCGTTTTTGGGATTCCAGTAGAGTTTAAACCCCTCTGAGCCCTTAGGCTGTGTTGTGGGTGAGGGGATGTGGTGCTGTTTGTCTCCAGAGCGTGGCTAAGCCATTTTTACCTTCCCACCAGGCCAAATTTGGGATTTTTCTCCCAGCCAGCCCAGAGGCACTGAGTGATCACCTGAGCCCTGATCACCAGGCTTGCTGTGAGGCATTGTCACCGTGCTGCCAGATCTAAAAACAAATCTCTGTTTGTGTTGGCACGAATTTTGGATAAATCCCTCCTCCTCAGGGCAGCATTTGTCTCTCTGAGGGAGGCCACAGCGTGATGGAAATATCCAAATATCCCAATCCCCCCTGGATTTTTATGAAGGGCTGAGGGGGGAACAAGCAGCTGCTCATTTGTCACTGGCTGCTGCTCCTGCCACAGAATTATAATTAGAGAGGGCTGGGGGAGTTGCTGGGGTGTGGTGTCACCGTGGGCTTGGTGCCATCTGAAGCCTTTGCACACAGAAGCTGTGATGCTGATTTGGGGATTTTTTAATTTATTTTTTAATGCTCTCTTGTTTTCCTTCTTCCTAAAAGGGCAACTCTGGTGGTGATGGCCCCCCTGGTCCTCCTGGAGAAAGGGTAAGAGGAGCTGAGGGGTGAAGCAGGACTCAGCCCAGAGCTGTGGCAGAGGAGGAGCTTTGCAGGGCTGAGGGGATTTTGGCAAGGAGGATCCTCCTGGGTGCCCTGTTAGCAGAGAGGAGTGGGCAGGAGCCAGGGGGCAACAAAAAGAAAGAAGGAAAATTCCAGTTAGAACTCCAAGGTGGAACCTGCTGGTGTGGAGAGAGGTCCCCCAAACCACTTTAGATCCTGTCTGAGCTCTCCTGGGCAGGCTCAGGTGGGACTTTGGGTGACAGCATCACTCGTGGGAGAAGGGAGATGTCACCCCTGGGTGACTGCAAGCAGAATTCCAGGCAGTTTCTGGAGGATGTGGTTCTCTAGGACCTCCTGCTGCTTTCTCCAGACCAGAATCAGGTGGAAAATCCTGAAACAACAGGACTTTCATGATTTTAGCCTCAATTTCTACTTTTTTTTTTTCCCCACTGGGTTTTGTCTGTTTGTCATTTTTTCTACACGATCACCCAGCATTTGGCTTTCCAGATCTGCTGCTCACACAGAGATATAATATTTCATATCAAGTGTTCCAGGTTCCTTAACCAAGTTCTCTGGCTTGTTTTTCATCCCAGGGACCACCAGGGCCTCAAGGACCAACTGGATTTCCTGGACCAAAAGGCCCCCCTGTAAGTAACTCAATTCCTAGGACACCCAAAGGAATAATCCAGTCTTTCCCACCCTGATTCCCTGACAAGGGGTGACGTTCCCAATAAATTACTGAGACGTGCTGATAACAACCCGATGGCTTCAGATTTTAAATAGCCAAGTAAATTGCAGCTGATTATAAATGTTCATTTCCTACTGACTCAGGATCTCTGGGATCTTTGTGGCCGTTCTGTGCTTTATTTTCCCTCTGTGGACGTGGAGGACAGCACAGCACTGCTGTCTCTGCAGTTGTACAAAGGGGGGACCTCAGAAATGGTTTGGGAGTGATTTCCTGGCTGTGGTGAGCAGCTCCTTTGAGACAAATCCTTTGGGAGATGGGTGGGAAAGGGGTGCAGCTTTTAGGGTTCTGCAGCTCCATTTCCCTGGGAAATAGCTGGGAATTGGGGCCAGCAGGGATGATCCAATCTGTGCCACACTTTTATCACCGAGCACTCGCTGATGCTGCTTCTCCCCTGCCTTTCTGCCACAGGGTCCTCCTGGGAAGGATGGATTGCCCGGGCACCCTGGCCAGAGAGGAGAAACTGTGAGTAACCAAAAAAATCTTGGACTGGTCATGACTCCAGAGCCTCGTTTGGGTTTTTTTCTCTAAACCCTCCTGTGCTGCTGGGATTGTTTGGATTCCCTGAGGGTCTGTGTCTCTGCAGCTGCTCAGGGTGGTCTGTGGGAAGGAGCCCATTTATTTTTCCCCACTGCCTTCCCCAGCAAATGAGCATTAAAAAGGTTCTGCACATCGTGCATTTTTTTTTCCCCTCAGCTTATCACACAATTTTAATTAACTTGCCTGGCATTTGCTAAGCAAGGCAGTGCAAACACTGCTCAGCACCAGATATTTATTTACACGCTGTAAGACTGATTTTAAAACAAGGGCTTTGAGGCAGTTTTGAGCCAAGTCCTCGGGTCGGGATTAGCTTAAAGGTGAAGAGTTTTCACCTGCCAGAGCCTGACTGACATTGAGCCTTCCTTGAGTTTTCCATGACATCCAAGGACACCTCCAGCCAAGGAGGGAGCACTGAGAACTTTGACAGCATCTGCTCTCATCAGCTGCTGAGACTGGGATCAAAAGCATCAACCTCCAAGTCTGCAGGAGTGAATGGAGAATGATCTTTTAATTATGATGGGTCTGAAAGCTCTCCCTAATAGCTTTCCTTAATTTGCCTCTCCCAGGAAACAGAATTTCTGTTAACCTGTGCCGCCAACCTTGCAGAGATCACTTTCCCCTGCAGACCCAGGCAGCAGAAGTCCCTTTTTTGTCTCCTTTTCCCCTCACACTGCCAAAAAAGCAAGGAGAGAAGCATAAAAATGAATTCAGTGCTCTTTCTACATCAGTAGCCTGGTCAGTGCAGTGTATCTTCGTGCAAGATTGAAATCTCCATGTCAAGCACTTCCCTTTATTTAAGTTCCCATTCAGCAGCAAACAGACATTCGGAGATATTTGGCCGTATTAGATTTGCAAAGATTGGCTCTAAAAAAAACCCGTGACAGATTCTAAAACCTCTGTGCCCAAGGCTCAAAGAGTACAAAAGGAAACCCCTTTCTTCAGGTTAGTAAGGAAAGTCCTGCACAGAGATGGTCTAAATACTTGTCTGTGATAAGAATTTTAATTGTACCTCCATTTCCCAAGGAAATTTTGCCATTTCCCCATCAGTGACAGGATATTTTCCGATCTGCAGGCAGCCAGAAAAGCATGGAGGAGTTATTTCAGCATGACAGGCTAGCGTTGGCATGGGATTTATCTGATCCTCTTTTTGTGGCAACGGGAAAACAGCCCGTGTGCCCTAAATGCCATTCCTCAAGCTTGTCAGCAGGCTGGAGTAACAACCGTAATTAATGTGCTTTTTAAGGAGTAGCCTGGGAGAGCCAAACAATTGCAGTGGTGAGAGTTCCTCGTTGTCACTCTTCAAAATGCCATTGGAAGGAGCTGTCATGGAGACTTCCCTGCTCATCAGCCTTCGGAGATAAACACGGCTGCGGTTCCTTTTCAGCAAGTGCTGATGGAGGAGATAAAGCTTCACTCAGCCCCCGCGGGTTGTGGAGCTGCCCCTGAGCTGAGCTGAGCCAGAACCGAGCCTAAACCAGCACCAGAATGGGGAGCAGGAGAAGGGGAATAGCTTTTAAGAGTTGCTCAGCGTGAAGAAAGTCACACTGATTTTTTTATAGCCATTTAATAGCCATTAATGGCATTTTTAATTGGCGTTTCCTCTGTGGTTTTATGAGGGTAACAGATTTTTATATGTATATATATGGCCAAACCACAACAGCTCCATCCAAACAGCAGGGCTGAGCTTTGAGAACCCCTTCTTCTCCCTGTTTCACCCTTTATAAATGTACAAAGACATTTTTTTCCACTTTATGTTGGATTTTTAATTTTCTTTTCCTTCGGGTGCCGGTTCTGGTCAGGGATTTCACCGGGAGAGGAGCAGCTGGTGGCAGTGTGACCCTCACAGGAGGAGTCCTTGGCAGAAGTGTCACCTCTTTGTCTTTTCCCTTTCCCTGACAGGGTTTCCAAGGCAAGACTGGCCCTCCCGGCCCCCCTGGTGTGGTGGGACCTCAGGTAAGAGGCAATGCTCACCCCTGGGACCGGCCTTGTGCAGCAGGGACTCCTTTCCCAGGAGTGGAAGGTGGCAGGAGGCTCTGAAATTCCCGAGGCAGGTGTGGAATCCCCCCATGGCCCCGGGTCACCTTGCTGAGGGGCTGGGATGGGGTTTAGACAAACGTGAAGGAGGCGGTTCCTGTCAACTCAGCACAACCACCCTGGTGTAAAACTGGTGTGGGGTGAGAAAACAGCTAAAAACAACCACAAACCAGCTTAAAAACCCCACAAAGCAGCTTAAAACCCCCACAAAGCAGCTTAAAACCCCCACAAAGCAGCTTAAAAAACCCACAAACCAGCTAACAAACGCCACAAACTAGCTTAAAAACCCCATAAACCAGGTACAAACCCCACAAACCAGCTTAAAACCCCACAAACCAGCTTAAACCCCACAAACCAGGTACAAACCCCACAAACCAGCCAAAAAACCCCACAAACGAGCTTAAAACCCCCACAAACCAGCTAAAAACCCTACACACCAGCTAAAAACCCCCACAAACCAGCCAAAAAAACCCCACAAACCAGCTACAAACCCCACAAACCAGCTAAAACCCCCCACAAACCAGCCAAAAAAACCCAACAAACGAGCTAAAAAACCCCACAAACCAGCTACAAACGCCACAAACCAGCTAAAAAATGCCACAAACCAGCTTAAAAACCCCAAGCCAGCTGGAAAACACAACCCATCTCAAAGCCCGTGAGCAGACAGGGAGTTGAGTGGGATCTCCAAGGGCTGTGCTGGTGGTCAGGGCAGAGCAGATGTGATGTTGGAGTGTTCTTCCATGTCCCTGGGAGGAAAATCATCCTTCTTCCATCGGAGGTGCTGCCAGGTTCTGGTTTTCTGGTTTTTTGGGTTTTTTTTGCCGTCCCCATGAGCTCTGCAATGTGGGAACGAGCACAAGCTCAGCTTTCAGTGAGCAGGACTGCCTTGGGTCCAGCCTCCTTCCCTGAGCTGCTGGGGAGCGGCTCTTTAATTAGAGAGTAATGAATTTGTCCTCTCTAATGACAGCAGAAAGTCCCTGATTTGTAAATTCCCTGATTAGGGGCAATTCCCTCAGGGCTGTGTCGGTCTTCTCAAGTGCAAATTAGGTTCGGTGGCAATTTCGGTGGGGCTCTGAGTGCCCTCCCTGAGTCACAGCCCTGTCCCCAAAGCCACCAGGGACAGGGACGTGGTGATTTTTGCCCACGTGGCTTTTGTCCTCCCCTCTGGGGAGCCCTGTGTGACACTTGTCACCCTGAGTGCCCTCGGAGGGCACAGAGGGGGCGGTAATTGCCAGGGAGGACGAGCCTCATGCATTATTTATGCCCCGTCCGAGCAGGAATCAGCGGGGCTGGGGAGTGCTTAGGAAGTTTTCAATTAGAAGGGAAAAACTGAGTGTTATCATCCCTTCTGGGTGGGATTTGCTCTCTGTTCCAGAGTGCCGAGGGTGGTGTTGGCCACTTCCAGAGCAAGGTGCCTGTAGATGCCAAAGGGGAATCTCTCCAGGGATCGCTGGTGGCACTGAAAGGCATCTCTTCCATCCCATTACAGCCCAAAGGACTTGTGTTTTAATCTTCTTTTTGCCAGGGTCGGGATTAAATGTCGGGATTAAACACTCCAGACAGTGTTTCTTGTTCAGACTCAGGTGTTTATTAATCCTTATCTCTATTACAGCCTCACAAACTGTGAGTTTTACAGCACTTCTAGCTAACAAACTAAAAATGGAGCCCATCTCTCTCTCTACAAGGCCTTTTAAGGATAAACTGTCCAATTATGAAATGACACCTAAATTATTTTTGCTTTTAACCCCATAACCAACCACCTGTGGCCTGCAATGCAGACTTTTCTACCCAATTACAAAACACCACCCAGAGCCGTGGAGAAGAAGGTGAAAAAGAAGGACTCAGCCTCTGCCCTAAATCCTCCATCTTGCTTTATATATATATTACTATATTCTAAACCCTTAAACTCTAAATTTTCCACCCTGTGATATTACATACTTCTATTTAAACTACACACCCATAATCCCAATTCCAACTCAATTTTGGAAGTGTTTTTCACGCCCTCAGGTCAATGCAGTGTTTGCTTGGGGGTCAGTGCCTGTCAGCACAGAAATCCTGAAATCCTCAGTGCCCAGGGTTCCAACAAGGACTAAACTGACGCCCTGCACTTTTTCCTCCCTCAGTTGTTCTCTGACTGGTTTGGGGTTTTTTTTCCCACCCCATTTTCTCTGTCTGGTTTTTATTCCAGGGTCCAACTGGTGAGACTGGCCCCATGGGCGAGCGGGGCCATCCGGGCCCTCCAGGGCCCCCAGGGGAACAAGGCCTCCCTGGCCTCACTGGAAAAGAAGGCACCAAGGTAGGTCCTTGGTCATTCCAAGGACTGGAATTCACCCTCCTTGCTGCCTGTCCCTCCCTGGAGATGGAGAGGAGGATTCAGGAAAGAAATGGAGCTCTCTGCCTTGCCCCAGCCCAGGGCTGAGGAGATGAGTTTTTGAGTTTTCCCCCATGGGATGTGCAGTGTGAAAAACGTGAGATGATTAATTCATGTTCTTATGATAAATTGGAAAATTATAAAGCTGTATAAATTTATATCAGGTAAAAGTCTATGTTTTAGGAGGTTTCTCTATTCAGAAGGGAACAAAAGACTTTGCAGCTTTCTCAAGTATTGGGAGGGGACCTGTTGAGATGAGCGGGTATCAGCAACTCACACCTCGGGAGCACCTTCACAGACCATCGAGCAATATCACCCATATCTCGAACATTCATCAACTATAAAGATCCATAAAAACTGAACATTAACACATGGACTTGGGAGGGGAGCTCTTTTCAATCCGACCGGAGATAGATTTGGGTTTGAATAGCTAACCAAGAAACAAAGGGAAATATGGGGAAATATTGCCAGAGGCAGAATAAAGAGTGTAAAAACCAAGCCTCGAACATGGCAAATTCGTGTACCCAGCTAGAGACACAGACGGCCAGGGTCTGTGTCTATGGGTCACCCTTGGCTCTTTTTCCCGGGAGAAACTCTGTCAAGTAAGTGTCACTGTTTGTGGGCGGGGTTTTTTTTTAATCGCTTAAAATTCTGTAATTTGATTCCAAATTTTGTGATTTGAATTTTTAATAAACCAAATTATTGAATTTGGTAATAAATTGTCCTGGCATTTATAACATGCAGGTTCTCAGCTCTTTATCCCTGTCCTTGCAGGGGGATCCAGGTCCTGCTGGCCTCCCCGGGAAGGACGGGCCCCCCGGGCTGAGAGGATTCCCTGGAGAACGAGGCCTCCCCGGCCCCATTGTGAGTAGAGGCCCCTCCAGCTGGAGAATTCCCGGCTGCTGCACTTCTCCAGCTCCCCAAATTGACTTTGCTTTCCTTCCTGCAGGGCTCTCCGGGGCTGAAAGGCAACGAAGGTCCCCCAGGCCCTCCAGGCCCAGCCGTGAGTATCCCTGTCCTTGCAGGCACCACCATTTACAGGCTTGGCACGGCCAGGGTTAGCTCCAGGCTTTATCCCTGTTTTCCTGACGGCTCCCTGGATGTTCCTTTACGAGCCACGTGTGGAACAGCTCAGTCATTTTGTGGGGTCAGCTGTGCACGTACGTGACAGGCTGAGGGAGCCGCAGGGGTTCGGGACATCCAGGATTTTGCTTCTAATCCACCTGCTTTCCCTCTGGGAGTTGTCTGTGCTTGAGATCCCTGCTCAGGGCCACCCTCCTGGAAGGGAACATTCATCATCCCACCCTCCCTGCTGGCTGTGAAGTGGCTCGTGCTCTTGTTCCAGGCTGTTTATATGTCCCAGGAACTGAGCTCTCCTCACCATCCAGAGGAGAATCCAGCCCTTCCAGGGATTTGAATTCCAAAAAAAACAACCTGCAGGGCCCCTTAGGCTGGTGGCACCAGCTCTTCACGTGGCAGTTATCCCATCAGATGTGCACAAACGTGGATGGAGAGCTGGGATTTCTCTCTGTCTGGGCGTGGGTGAAGCTTGATGCTGCAATTAATTCTCCTTTCCTCCTCCTCCTCCCAACAGGGCTCTCCTGGGGAGCGTGGCCCTGCAGGATCAGCTGGTCCCATTGGATTGCCGGGGAGACCTGGCCCTCAGGGCCCTCCAGGACCTGCAGGTGAAAAGGGAGCTCCAGTAAGTACCAGCAGGAGGATGGACAGTGGTGGGACAGCTGGAGGTGTGTGCAGGAGGGAGCTGAGCAGTGGGACCAGTCCTTGGGGAGATTTAAATCATAAGGAATTCAATTAGAAATGAATTTTCTCCTCTTGAGCACATCAAACCACTGCATGTCAGCTGTTGGTGACATGGCTGTGACCTCAGGGACCGACGTGGCCTCAGGCAACGACAAGGCCTGGGGGCTGAAAAGGTGACAGAGCCTGTGTCACCTCCAGGTGACAAACAGCCAAAGGCCAGGCCTGTGGGCAGAGAACTGAGCCAGTCCCATCAGCCAGAGGTGGCTTTGGTGATGTCAGGCTGCTCTGGTGGTTGATTGGTATCAGAAATGGTTTGTTAGAAACTCCAGCAGCTGCTCCAGAGGCGAGAATTTCCTGGTGAGTCAGTTTTAGGAACATCTGTCCTGCTGAGTACCTGCACTGATGTGCCAGTCAGGGCAGAGATGAATAGGCAATTTATGTGGCATCTAATTTATTTAGAGGAGAGCACCCAGGATTCGGATGCAATTCAATCATGGATGAGGAAAGTGGAAAATATTCACTGTTGTTCGGTTCCTGTAAACAAACAAATTTGATTGAAGGCTCCTGCTCAAAGGAGTGCAAGTAGATGTTGATGCAGAGATTGTTTTATTCACATCAGGTGGTTTTATTTGTGCAGAATCTCGGGATGGGCCTCCTGAGAACCCCCCTTAGTTGGGGGTCAGCCAGGGAGGGAGCAGCCCTGAGTGCTGGGGCAGCCAGGACCAGAATCAGCAAAAACTGATTTCTGGGAGTAAAAATTACTCGGGGTCTTGTTTGTCATCCAGACAGAGATGGCAGAGGGTTCAGGTTAAATCAGATTATGTTGCCGTAGCACTGAAATTGCAGCTGTGATCTGAGTATTCACTGTTTACGTTTGTTTGTTCTTCTCATTATCCCTCAAGACAGAAGTTTTGTTTCAGACAAGGAGCACAGATGAAACATCAGCTGGAACCGGCCTTGCTGTTCCTGCCCGTCCAGCCAGGAGTCATTAGCAGCTGAATGAAGCCTTAATGAGCCGTAATGGCTCGGTTGGAGAGCTCTGGGTGCGACCCGCCTGTTTTTGTGCTTGCAGGGGGAGAAGGGTCCGCAAGGACCGGCTGGTCGGGATGGCATCCAGGGCCCCGTGGGGCTGCCGGGCCCGGCGGGTCCTGTTGGACCTCCTGGAGAGGATGGAGACAAGGTGGGGACACTGCCTGGGCTCACTCTGGCAAGGAATGGGCAGCGTTTCCACCGTGCTGCATCCCACAGTTGGGTGGGATGTGCTGCTGGAGGGCTTTTGTGGAAATCACAGTCCCGTGGGATGAGCAGCAGCAGCAGAAGGGGCTCCGTGTGCTCCTCCAGCCAAAAAATTCCCCAAAATCCAGTCCTGCCTCCCCCAAACCTGTAGCGGGTGCATGCCCACAGATGCATCCTCTCTAAATGAATTCCCCTTGCCCCGTGTCTCACTGGAGTGCAGGATTCCCAGGAAACATCAGCTGGGACAAATCCCTGGTGGCTGCCCGAAGGCTCTGCAAGCTGCAGGTCCTTGCAGGGCACCGAGGAGCTGCAGGGTGGGAAAGGGTTTGGTTGCCCCTGGGGTGGCCAAATCTGCAATGATTCAGCCCACTCTGGCCTGTCCCCGTGGGGTTTGTGGTGAGGATGGGATGTGGGAGAGGTGGGGGATTAATTGTTTTAATTAAAGTGGTTGTCCCTTTGCTCCTGGCAGGGTGAGATCGGGGAGCCTGGACAGAAGGGCAGCAAGGGGGACAAGGGGGAGCAGGTGAGTGCAGGGGACTCTGCTGTAGCTGCTTCTCTTGAGTTCTGTTGAGTGCTGGAAATAGAAATTGAATTTATATCGTTTTCTAATGTTGATTCATCTTCTCTGCTTCATCAAATACCCACATGATGTAAAAAAAAAAGGGTGAGAGCCTCAAGTGGGAGCCTCCAGCTCCCAGGAACACTGAGATATTTCCACATCACCCACTTAGCATGGAAATATCTGTGAAACATGAGCAATGTTGCCATCAAAGTTGGGTCTTTGGCTGAAGTTCCCTTTCTGATTTAGTTGAAGATGTCTCTGCTCATGACAGAGGGGTGGACAGGGAGAGTTTTAAAGGTCCCTCTAACCCAAACCATGCTGTAATCCTGTGGTAATTCCAGTTCCACACCCTTTATGTGCTGCCCAGAGCCTGAGGAACAGGAGTGACCCAGGAGTGAGGGCTGGGTGCTGCTGTTGCTCTGCTGCACAAAAATGTGTTTGGATGTGTCTGGCACCAGGGCTGAGTGGTGCTGTGGTGTCCAGGGAGACCTGGCCCTGTTCTCCGTCTCTCTTTTGGGAATTAATGCAGTTTTAATGAGGATTGTGTAGAATGAATTCACCTTTTCCAGGTGAATTTGTCGCTCTGCTCCTACCTCTGACATTTCTTTGTTTTGTGACAGGGTCCCCCAGGCCCCACCGGTCCCCAGGGTCCAATTGGCCAGCCTGGCCCTGCTGTGAGTATTGCCCCCTGCTAGCAGAAATCCCATTTTTTATTCCCAAAAAAGCCTCCTGGGAAGCACTGGCGTGATTCCTGCGGGGCACTGCTGTTTCCCAACACGAGCAGGGGGTGGTGGGATGGGGTTGGGGTGACCCCAGGCATGTCCTGGGCTCTTCAGACCCTTTCCTCGTAGGGAGCTGATGGAGAGCCCGGGCCCCGAGGACAGCAAGGCCTCTTCGGTCAGAAGGGGGATGAAGGACCCCGAGGTTTCCCCGGTCCCCCCGGCCCCGTGGGCTTGCAGGTAATTTGCAGCATCCAGGGAGGGTTTGGGGCGATGAGAGCTGAGGTGTTCACAGCTAAAATTCCTCCTCTGCACCTCCACAGGGCCTGCCTGGACCGCCTGGGGAGAAGGGGGAAACGGGTGACGTTGGGCAGATGGTAAGGGGCTTCCATCGTTCTTTTTTCATTCCTCGCTGGCATTGCTCTGAGAAACCCCTCTGAAATTTGTCCTCCTTTTGTCTCAGGGTCCACCAGGCCCACCAGGACCCAGAGGTCCATCTGGGCCACCAGGAGCAGATGGTCCCCAGGGTCCTCCTGGAGGAATTGGAAATCCTGGTGCAGTTGGAGAGAAGGTAAAGCACCCGGACGAGCCTGAAGCAGGAGTTTGCTGCAGCACTCGTGCAGTGGCCTTGCTGTGCCAGCAGAAAACTCATCCCCCTGCAGAAATGTGACTATTCCCATCCTCTTTTTCCCTGTGCAGGGTGAACCTGGGGAATCTGGTGAGCCTGGTCTCCCTGGCGAGGTTGGCCTGCCGGTAAGTGAGCCCTGGTAGAGGCATGGTCTCAAGGTTATTGTTTCCCTGAGATTCTCCTTGTGGTTGCTGGCCCCAAGGTAATAAGGTTTTTCCCCAGGGTTGCTGTTCCCTGAGGGTTTCCCCTGGGTTACTGTTCCCAGAGTTAATCAGGTTTTCAGTCTTCTCTTTGCCCTGGGTGTTTCACACCAGAGGTAGAGACGACAAACTGAGTCCCCAGTGCACATTTCCAAGGTTGTTTATTCTTCATTATCTCAGTTGTGTCCCAGCTCTGCCAGGCCTCCCTGGCAGGGTCCCTGATCTCAGTTCTGTCCCAGCTCTGCAGGGCGTCCCCAGCAGAGCAGGACACGCGGGGGACTGGGCGGCTCAGAGAGCCCCACACCTTATGTACAGTACCCCTGACCCAACCACTGTCCGAGACGTATTTTTTATTTACAAAATTGTACCAATGCCTACTACCTATGCTAACATGTCAGTTCTACTCTAAACCAATCTCTAAAACCCAACTCAGCACAAGATGGGGGACGAGAGCAAGAACAAGGAGCACAGGGGCCACTCCCCAATTCCTCCATCCTGTCTCCTCAGCCCCATATGCTAAGAATCCTAATTTCTATATTTATATTCTATAATAAACCATCCAGTACTTATTTCACATTCTTAGAATTTGTGATTCTTCCTGCATGTGAGTGTTCACTCCTATGGACAGGGATCAGAGTCAGTGTCCTCCTGGGATCTGTGTGGGTCTAACTGAGCCCCCTGTACAGATCCCAGACCCCCCTGGACAGATCCCAGACCCCCCTGTCCGGTCTCCAAACCCTCCAGGGTGGCCAGAGGGATGTTCTAGACTCCCACAGCATGGATGTGCTGGAGAGGTGTGGATGTGGATGGGACAGCAGGCACTGAGCCAGCCCTGTCCTGGATTTGGGCATTGATGACACATTGCCACGTTCCTGGGTATTTATAGGATCACGTTTAGTCACCAAATCTGGGCTGCCCACGGCTGAACACCATGAGCACCACTCAGCCCCTGTGGGAAGGGACTGTTAAATCATGTCCTTGTGTTTGGAGACACAAATAGAGCTTCTTGCTCAGAGTTGATTGAAGGATAGTTAAAGATCAGTAAGTTTTTGGGTTTTTTTCCTGGATAACAGAAGTTTTTTTTTCCTTTACAGGGCCCTAAAGGTGAAAGAGGTGAAAAGGGGGAAGCGGGTCCCTCTGGTGCTGCTGGCCCACCTGGCCCCAAAGGCCCACCAGGTGATGATGGCCCCAAAGGCAGCCCTGTAAGTACCCCCTCAGCCTTGCCTTGCATTGCCAGCAGAGATTTCTGCATGAAAAGATGTTCCCAGAGATACCTGTGGGAATTTAAAATAGTTCCCTAACCGTGGAATTGCTCCTCTGGTGATCCATGACCTCAGCCCTTTTCTTCAGGGTGCTGATGATGGCAAGACCCCACTGTACCACATTTCCCAGAAATACTGGAATTAGCAGTGCTTTCTGCAGGTATCAGGAACCTCACCCCATGGAGAGGAGCTGCAGCAGGGTCACTTTGTGTTTATGGCTTTCCAAAGTCTTCTGCACCAGAGCAGAGCTTCCAAAATGGGATGGAGATTTATTGGATTTGGGAGCTGTACCTGCACCCCCAGCTCCCTGCTGCAGCTCTGCTGAAGCCAGTGGAGCTCTGCTGATTTTACCAGGGTTTATCTTTCAGGCTTCTCTGATGTTTGAAATTTATGATGAGATAAGGCAAGATGGCACAAAGCAGCAGAGGAGGCAGGGGGGTTTAGTCATCCCTGCTAACAGATGGGATTTGGGATATCTGTGATGGGTTGCAGGCTGCTCCTGAAATCATGTGAAGCACCCGACAGACATTGTATGGGGAAGAATGGTGAAGTGTTTCAGTCATTAAATGCTCTGAGAGGCTCCTCCTGTGCAAAATGTCACACATTTGGGAAAACAAAACCTTCCAGTCTGCACATTCCCAAAGCTGGGAGGGTTTGTCACCCAGCTGAAGGATTTCTGGAAAACTGGGATGGAGGTCCCAGCGTTGCCTTTGGAGCTCTGGCAGTCAGGATGCAGATCTGGGCTGGCTGGGACAGTTGCAAAGATGGGTTGTGATTGTAGAAATTGTGATTTTCCTCCATAGAGCGGCTCCCCATGTTGTCACTGGTGCTCTCCAGTGGGAATATTCTGACTTGGGGATGTTCTTCTCTCTTTGCAGGGTCCAGTTGGTTTCCCTGGTGACCCCGGTCCTCCTGGAGAGCCTGGCCCAGCTGTAAGTGTTGTTCTCACAGAGCTTCCTCCTCCTGGTGTGGTGAAACTCCACTGTGCTGCTCACTCCCAGCAGCTCCCCTGGCATTTCCTCTGCTCAGCTCCATTCACACCCTAAAAACACCTCCTTGTTGCTTTTCCCCTCCTTTTTAGGGTCAAGATGGTCCCCCTGGTGACAAAGGTGACGATGGTGAACCTGGACAGACTGTGAGTACCTGGAGAGATGAGAGCTGTTCCCCGCAGTGCCCACGGCTCTGTGTCAGCTCCAGGGACACCGAGCCTCTCATTCCCACCAGAATTCCCAGTGGGAATTGCTCACTGGGGATCTCATTCCCTCCATCCATCCATCCATCCATCCATCCATCCATCCATCCATCCATCCATCCATCCATCCATCCATCCATCCACCTATGGATTCATCCATCCCTCCATCCATCTGTTCTTCCATCCCTCCCTCTATCCCTCCCTCTACCCCCCATCCCTCCATCCTTCCCTCCATCCATCCATTTCTTCATTCTTCCATCCCTTCTTCCATCCCTTCTTCCATCCCTCCTTCCATCCCTCCTTCCATCCCTCCTTCCATCCCTCCTTCCATCCCTCCTTCCATCCCTCCTTCCATCCCTCCTTCCATCCCTCCTTCCATCCCTCCTTCCATCCCTCCTTCCATCCCTCCTTCCATCCCTCCTTCCATCCCTCCTTCCATCCCTCCTTCCATCCCTCCTTCCATCCCTCCTTCCATCCCTCCCTCCATCCCTCCTTCCATCCCTCCCTCCATCCCTCCCTCCATCCCCCATCCAGACCTTGCACTACATCCTAAAACCATAAATTATCTCCTGGAAAAACACCCTCCAAGCCTTCGATTTTAGCTTTTCCCAGCCTTGTGGCATTCCATGTGGGAAGGATCCCCCCTGCAGCCCCAGGAGGTTCTCCTGGCTGGGAGTTCTCCTGTCCTCCCACATCCCGTGGGGCACTCACGGCTTGTTCCCCTCCCCTCTCTCCCTGCAGGGTTCCCCTGGGCCCACGGGAGAGCCCGGCCCCTCCGGACCCCCTGGAAAAAGGGTGAGTTGGTTGTTTGGGAAGATTCCCCCAGTTTCCATGAACTTTTTAAAACTTGTGTTGTTACTGAGCCTACGATAAATGCTGTGTAAATACTGTGTAAAATATAATTTAAAAAAATAAAATCATGCACCATCCACAGCCGTTGGAAATTGATGGGAAGCTGCCAGGCAAATCCCATGGATTTTTTTTTTTTGAGAGATGTTAACAGCCTAAAGAAAATCCAAGGATGAGGTACTCCTGCTCTTCCTGGCAGAACCCAGGGATTCATTTAGGAAGAAGCTAATTTAAAAAGCTTTTCAGAGATATTTGTCTCCATTTTGTCTCCTTCCCTGGGGCTGGAGCATCGTTTTGCTAATTCCAATGGAGCGTTGCAGATCAGCAGGATCTGATTGTGTTTTCCATCTATTCTGGGCTTTCTTTAGGGCCCTCCTGGTCCAGCTGGTCCCGAAGGAAGGCAAGGAGAGAAAGGAGCCAAGGTAAGAGCTGAATGGGATTTCACTTGTGCTGTGTCCTTGATATTCCGAGAGGATCTCCCTCTGCCAAGGCAGGGAGTTGATTTTGCTGCGTGTTACAGCAAATTAGCCTGAATTTGGGGCCACTGGCCTCAAATCTGAGCTTGTGTTTCAGCCCTTAACAAGCTCTGTGGAGATAATTAGGGCCTGCTAAGGTCACGGGAATGTTTTCCTTCCTTTGAAACATCCAAGTGCTATATTTGGCAATTTAATGTGTTGTAAATAATGGGGTGTGCACAGCCCCGTGTCCTTTCCCGGGGCAAACACGGCGTTAATGGGCTGGGATTGTTTGGGTGGGAGTGCTGGGGAAATGGAGACGGGATTGGAAATTACAGATCCCGGGGGAGGGAGGATGCAGGCATGGATGGGTGTTCCTGAGCCAAAGGTTCCTGCTGGAATTCAGGCAAGGCTGGAAACTGAGGGAGTTTGGAGTGTGCCTGAGGTGGAGGGAACAGTGGAGGGAACAGCAGGAAAATCAAGGAGCACAAAGTTTTGTGTGCTCTGCATCCACTCTGTGACATCCTGGCACCATTCACAAAATCATCTGATGTGCCAATTCAACCCCCTGCCTCTTCATCCAGGGGGAAGCTGGTTTGGAAGGACCTCCTGGCAAGACCGGGCCCATTGGTCCCCAGGGTGCTCCAGGGAAGCCTGGCCCCGATGGCCTCCGTGGCATTCCTGGTCCAGTGGTGAGTATTCCCAGCTTGAGAAAGCTCAGGTTTGCTCCTGTGTCCCAGCTCCTTGGAAGGTGCCTTTTCCCGGGGCTCTGTCCGTGCTGGAATGCCTGACAGCAGATAAAACGTAATTAATGGGAATAACGGGATGGTGGATATCACTTCCCACGTGTTTCATTGGAGTCTTGGGTCTTCAGCCACTTTCCAGGAGTGATTTTCCTTGACCCACAAAGTCCCTGCTTTTCCAGCAGAGATTTGAGCATGGCAGGAAAATAAATCTGTGAGGAGCCAGGACAAATGTCCCCTGGCACAGGTGAATAATCAGAATATTCCCAGCTGGGAGCACTGCTCACTGGGAATGAGGGAATTGCACTTTTTTACAGGGTGAACAAGGTCTCCCGGGATCTCCTGGTCCAGATGGTCCTCCAGGCCCAATGGTACGTCCAGAGCCCCAATTCCAGGAGTTTTGGAACGGGATGAATGAATGTGACATGAATTGATTCCCTCTTTTCTTTCCCCCCCGTGTCTCAAAGGGCCCTCCGGGTTTGCCTGGTCTGAAAGGAGACTCCGGTCCTAAAGGGGAGAAGGTGAGAACCCCCACAGGACCCCACTGATCCCTGGGGGCTGTGGGGGGCAGAGGGCTCTGCAGAGGGGTCCTGCAGCTGCCAGGACAAGGCTGGAGTGTCACCAGCCCCAGTGACAGCTCTAGGGGAGAGCTGGAGCACTCTGAGCTGTGGGTGAGTGGGGAGGTGCAGAGCCCTGGCCCATTTTGGGGGTGATTCTCCACCCTATAAACATTTCTGTCATATATATATATATATTTATATAACCCCAGGGAATGAGCAGCTGCTCCAGTGCAGAGGTTCTCTCTATATTTGTAGCATTTTCTGCTGTAAAAATCTCCTATTTTCCTCCACTCTGCCACTTCCACGTGTCAGGGATTGCTACAAACTCCTCTCACCTCGCTCAGATATTTGGGGTTGGATCTAGAAATGTCTTTGCTCTCTCCAGTCAGAAATCCAAATTAACATTTCTGTTTTCCCCCAGGGTCACCCAGGTTTAATTGGCCTTATTGGGCCGCCAGGAGAGCAGGGAGAAAAGGGTGACAGAGGTCTCCCAGGCCCCCAGGGCTCAGCAGGACCCAAAGGAGAGCAGGTAAATATTCCATAAAACCTTCTGGAATGTGCTTTGGAGCACTGCACCCTCAGGGAGGTGCAGCACAGCAGAGATGGGAAACCCTGGCGGGAGATCCTTGGCAGTTTTTGAGGGATATTTTCTGTATTAATGTGGTTTATTCTACGTGTGACATATGGGTCTGCTCCAAAATGACCCATTTTAGTGAGAAGCAGATTCTCAAGGGTCGTATGAAAGAGTTGAATAGACTTGGAGGGATGGTGCCATTAAATATTCATCTAAAGGGCTGATTTTTAAAAATGTGAGGCTAAATGAGATAGGAACTTCCTTGTCCCTGCTCTAAAAACCAGGTAAAGCTCCAGATTGGACTGGGATCCTCCAAAACTGGGTGATCACCTGAGAGCAGGGGTTGGATGTGTAATTTTAGGCCAGAACTGCAAACCAATATTATTTTGCTGTTCTCTTTTAGGGTATCACAGGACCCTCTGGACCCATCGGACCTCCAGGGCCCCCAGGATTACCGGTAGGTGACAATCAGTGACCTTGGAATTCCTTGGGAGCTGCACAGGAGCCCCTGTGGAGCTCCAGGAATGCCCAGCACAGCCCTGGCTGTAGGAGGATGCTGCTCATGATGGGGTTTTTTTTCAGCTGAGCCCTTTGAAAACACTGGGATGAGTTCCAGGAGTGCTGGGTGTGATGTGGGAGGTGGGCACAGGGAAAATCATCCCACCCTGTTTCCCTCCCCCTTTCTTTTGGAATATCCACAATCCCACAATATCCAAGGGATTTCTTGCCCTTTTTGCTGATTTTTTTTCTCCCTTTTTTGGATGCCCAAAGGCCTCGTGCTGCACCCAGCTGAGTGTCCCGAGCACGGAGCTGGGATCAGCCCCACATCCCAGGAATCACCCAGCAGCTTTCCCAGTCCCCACTGGGGCAAAAAAAAAAGCCACAAAAAAGCTTTCTGTCTGTTGGTAAATAAAAGCAACACCCACCACAAGTGGATGGGGAAAATGGAAATAGAGAGGGAGTAAATTAAAAAAAAAAACTCTTTCTGAATTTTCTGCTTTGAAATGAGCTGACTCCTTTCTGTATTTGTCTCTCCACAGGGTCCACCTGGTCCCAAAGGTGCTAAAGGCTCCTCAGTGAGTATGGACACAGCTAAAGGAGGAGGCTGAGGGGTTTTTGTTATGTAGGACACGCTGGGACTCCCCTCATCAGTACAATTAATGCAATTAACAGAGAGGTCTTAGCAACCTCTGCCTTTCCTGCCTAAGCCCAGCAGTGATAACTGGGGAAGGTTTCTGTGCCACCACTGCACTTCCCTGAAGAGCAGAGCAGCAGAGATCACAAGGAGCAATCCAGTGCTCAGTCCTGGGGAGAAATCTGCTGCTGGAGAGTGCAGGGGATTAAAAATAGCCCAGGAAAAGCGGGAGGTGGGAAGCTGGAAAGTGAAGAACTCGCTGAGAAATGAGACTCTGCAACTTCGTGGTGCAGACCTGCTGTGCAGGCAGCTAAAAAATTTTTGGGCAACTTCTTCGTGTCTTTTTGCCATCCGGAATTCAATGTTTTATTAATTTGAAGGTTTTATTTGACTTGCAAAACTGTTGGATTTTGGTTCGGAGAGTTAAAGATTTTATGCACTTCATGCATTCTGTAGGAAGCATAAGAAAAATCTGATTGCAATCCAGGTGTTTGATCTTTCCTTTTACCTAGACACCAGAAATAACCAAAAATACCATTTTCTTGGGATGTGGGTACAGGGGCTCTCCTCTTGTGTGCCCAAAGGGACAAAAATGAAGTTTCAGGCACAGTTAAAAATATTTGTGATGTGATAAAAGTACCAGGTGAATTCTCCTGAGTGACTCCTGATTTTCCTTTGTTTTTCCACCCAGGGTCCCACAGGTCCAAAGGGTGAATCAGGTCTTCCCGGGCCCCCAGGGCCTCCTGTAAGTAGAACCCATAAAGTGAAGCTGAAATGAGGTTCAGACTTCATGGGGGCTGGAATTTGGGAAGCAGAAAAATCTCTGGACAAAGATTCCTTGCCAGTGGGTTGGAATCTCTTGGGGGAGAAAGCAGGGTGGGAAGGGAGGAGTTATTAAAGGGAAGAGGACAAGAGAAGGTGGAAAATATTAAAGGCAGAGGTTTTATCAGCACCATCCATGGGAGCTTTCCATGTCCAGCGTGTATTTTGGGATGTCGCTGCTTTGTCCACCTCTCTCCTTTTCCCAACAGAATGAGAAATTGTGCTTTTTTTTTTATTTCCCAAAAAAATCAGGGTCCTCCTGGAGAAGTCATCCAGCCCCTGCCCATCCAGGCTGCCAAGAGGACCAGGAGGAACATCGATGCCAGCCAGCTGCTGGACGACGGCAACGCCGACAGCTACATGGACTACGCCGACGGCATGGAGGAGATCTTCGGCTCCCTCAACTCCCTGAAACTGGAAATCGAGCAGATGAAGCATCCCCTGGGCACTCAGCACAACCCAGCACGCACCTGCAAGGACCTGCAGCTGTGCCACCCCGATTTCCCAGACGGTGTGTCCCGGGATGGAGGGAGCTCCGGGGGTTTTGGAGCTTTGCACAGGAGTGAGGGCTGGAAGAGGAGGAATTTGGGGAATGGGCTGGTGGAGGAGGAATGTGTAGAGCTGGGCTGGGTATCACTGGACAGCCCACCCAGCTGAAATGGTCTAGGTGTTCTAAAATGTGCTAAAAATGGGGATATGGGATGAAAAATCTTCCTCAGCTGGCACCAGAACATGGCCAGTTCTGAAAAACTGCAAATAAATATGTCTATGTCACCATGAGAGGTGACACAGGACTCACCTGATCCTTTTTTCTCTGCCCTCATCCAGGTGAATACTGGGTTGATCCCAACCAAGGGTGTTCCAGGGACTCTTTCAAAGTTTACTGTAATTTCACGGCTGGTGGAGAGACCTGCATCTTCCCTGATAAGAAATCTGAAGGAGTAAGTCCACACCACCTTTGCTTTCCCCTCCATCCTGGTGATGGGTGGTTTCCCGATGGGAATATTTATAGACAGCCAATTTCAGGAGGGTTGAACAGCAGCAAGGAAGGATCAAAGATCCAGAATGTTCCTTTATTACACAACATTACCCTCTAAAATAATACGGAATGTGTTGACAAGGAGAAAATCAGATCTAAACTGTGACTTGGGACAAACCTCTGATGATTCCCCAGGCATAATCAATGCTAACACCTTAATTTTATGAACTTTTCTGCCCAAGGCAGGGGTGTGTGTTGGTGCAGGAATTGGGAGCTCTGTTTAACTCATTCCCTCCCACAGCCCTGCTCCCCTGCCTGCCCAAGCACCAGTGATTCCCTCCCCTCCCTGTGTCTGCAGGCAGAGCAGATAAATGTTTACCTCCTGTCATTTTTCCTGCTGTTCCTCGTGGGTAAATGCTCCTAAATGATTGCAGGCAGGCTCAGAGCTCTGCCTGGCACTGCTGCACAAGGCTGATGAAGTTATTTGTGTAATGATGCTCTCAGCTCAGCCATACCCATCATTTCTGCCCTCTATCCCTGCACTCTGTTTTCCAGAGCTGCTCTTGCCGCTGCCTGGGGACCAGCTGGGGCACTGGCAGAGCAGGAACACAACAACCCAGCCTGGGGGAGCTGTGCCAGTGTCACAGTTGTGCTCCAGCTGTGACAAAGCTGAGCCGCTCTCCTGCTGCAGTTCATCCACCAGGAATGTGTGTCAGCACAGGACAAATCACACGCCACATCAATCCTGCCTCCGTTTTTCTTGGGGCTGTTCAAAGAGGAGATGGATTCCCTCTTCCTTTGCATCAGTGTGCTGTGCTTTGCCTCAGGATTTGACAGCTCCAAAAGCAGAGCCTGGCCATGATCTCGCAGGGGCTTGAGCTGGGCTGGTTCAGGGAGGGGCTCTGTGGAGCTGCAGCGCTCCTCAAGTACAAATTCCATGCTGGAATCCATAAGGAAAAGATTCTCCCACCCAGAGGGGTGCAAACAGCCCCCAGCCCAGGCCTGGGTGGTGCCTGAGTGGGTTTGTGGTGAGCCACAGCAGAGTTTGAGCCGTGGCTCCCCCAGCACAAACCAGGATTTGCTCTGCAGCTCGCACTCTGCAAAGGGAAGGACAATCCCCGCTCCCCTGCAGCTGGGCTGATGTTTTTGGGGATATTTCCAGCACCAATGAGGGGGAAGTGGGAGGCTGAGGGAGCAGCCACGCTCCTTCCTTGTGCTCTGACTCAAAAAGCTGCTTCAGCTGCTGGGCTGGGGCTGCCTTAAGGATGCTCTGGTGGCTGATTCCTTGTCCGGGTCACCCCTGTGTCCCTCTGGAGCTCCATCCTGGGTGTCCAGCACCTCAAACACAGCAGGCAGGCAGAGGCTCTTCCTCCATCACATCCTTTGCCTTTCCCAGCCCCACAGCACCTGGATTTGGCGTTAGAGAGGCACCAGGCTTCTCCAGCACCAGCACTGCCCTCCACACGAAGATCAAGGCACCTTTTCCCATCCGTGCTTCCTCTTTCCTTCTCTTTCCTTTTAATTTTCCTGCCACTGCTGGGTTTGCATCCCACGTTCCTGGGAGGCAGAGGCCTTAGCAGAGGAGGCTGGTGCCAGAGCAGCACCACTCCATCTCCTCAGCTTCAGAGCCACCTTCTGCTCCCATTACTGACACATAAACATTAAAAATAATAACATTTATGGCAAGATGGACAGTTTCAATAAGACATGCAGACTCTGGAATGAAAGTAACCTTTTTAATTTTGATTTTCTTTTTTTCTTTCTCTCTTCCCTCCTTGCCGTCCACAAACTAGGCTAGAATTACTTCCTGGCCCAAGGAAAACCCAGGCTCGTGGTTCAGTGAATTCAAGCGCGGTAAACTGGTAAGAGGCCTCCTGGTGCTGGCTGTTTCCTTTAACCCCCTGTCATATTTTACAGAGTAAAATGGCTCGTTGGCCCAAAGAACAGCCTTCCACATGGTATAGTCAATACAAGCGGGGGTCCTTGGTAAGTGGCTAACCCTGGCCCTCAATCAGAGCTTGTCACCTGCTTTGGTATGGCCACACTGCTGCCCTCTGCATGCTGGACTAACCCCCCTCCCCGGCACACGGGAATGTTTAAGGTGGAATACGGAGCCCAGAGCCTCTGGAGGGGCTGTGCTCCTCTGCCTGGCTGGGGACGTGGGAGCTGAGCTTGGCACGGTGTGAGACAGGGACAGGGGGGTGTCCTGGGGGACCCCGGGGCAGGTTTGTCTTCACTGAGCCCTGCAGGAGCTCTGCACCCCTCAGGGAATTCTGCATCCCACAGGGAGAGCTCCATCCCACAGGGAATTCTGCATCCCACAGGGAGAGCTCTGCATCCCACAGGGAGAGCCCTGCATCCCACAGGGAGAGCCCTGCATCCCACAGGGAGAGCCCTGCATCCCACAGGGAGAGCTCTGCATCCCACAGGGAGAGCTCTGCATCCCACAGGGAGAGCCCTGCATCCCACAGGGAGAGCCCTGCATCCCACAGGGAGAGCCCTGCATCCCACAGGGAGAGCCCTGCATCCCACAGGGAGAGCCCTGCATCCCACAGGGAGAGCTCTGCATCCCACAGGGAGAGCTCTGCATCCCACAGGGAATTCTGCATCCCACAGGGAGAGCTCTGCATCCCACAGGGAGAGCCCTGCATCCCACAGGGAGAGCCCTGCATCCCACAGGGAGAGCTCTGCATCCCACAGGGAATGATCCATCCCACAGGGAGCTCTGCATCCCACAGGGAGAGCTCTGCATCCCACAGGGAGAGCTCCATCCCACAGGGAATGATCCATCCCACAGGGAGCCCTGCATCCCACAGGGAGAGCCCTGCATCCCACAGGGAGAGCTCTGCATCCCACAGGGAGAGCCCTGCATCCCACAGGGAGAGCCCTGCATCCCACAGGGAATTCTGCATCCCACAGGGAGAGCCCTGCATCCCACAGGGAGAGCCCTGCATCCCACAGGGAGAGCCCTGCATCCCACAGGGAGAGCCCTGCATCCCACAGGGAGAGCCCTGCATCCCACAGGGAGAGCTCTGCATCCCACAGGGAATGATCCATCCCACAGGGAGAGCCCTGCATCCCACAGGGAGAGCCCTGCATCCCACAGGGAGAGCTCTGCATCCCACAGGGAATGATCCATCCCACAGGGAGAGCCCTGCATCCCACAGGGAGAGCTCTGCATCCCACAGGGAGAGCTCTGCATCCCACAGGGAGAGCCCTGCATCCCACAGGGAGAGCTCTGCATCCCACAGGGAGAGCCCTGCATCCCACAGGGAGAGCTCTGCATCCCACAGGGAGAGCTCTGCATCCCACAGGGAGAGCTCTGCATCCCACAGGGAGAGCTCTGCATCCCACAGGGAGAGCTGTTGCTGTCTCCTCATCAGTCCCCACTTTGGGTGTCCCCGTTTTTGGTGTCCCCATCCTGGGTGTCCCCATGTTGCTGCCCCCAGCAGTGCAGCCTCATCCCAGGAGCTGAGAGATCCCTGGAATGTTGCTCCAGCCCGGAGCTGTCCCCAGGGGTGCAGCTGCACATCTCTGGCCTCTCCAGGACAGAGGATGGGTTTTGTTTCCCATGTGGAGATGAACCACACTGGGGACTCCCATGCTGACCCCAGAGCTTGGGAGAACCGAAGTCATTAATTTAAAGGAAGATTTCCAGCCCAGCCTAGCGGAAAGGAATTTGACTGAGTCACAATTAAGGATTTTTTCACAGGGGAAGAGCTGATTTAAGGTCAAACAACGTTTGATGTCAGCGAGGCATAAACCAGGAGAAGCTCTGATTTCTTGTCCTGTGACAGGACATCCAGACTGTGGGGAGATCATTCCCACAGAGAGCCAGGGCTGTCAGATCTGTGTCTGAAGCCACAGAAAAATCCCCCTGGTGCATCAATTCCTGTAGAATTAGCGGGATGCACGTAACCAGCTCAGACAAACCAGGAGAATTGGGAACAGGCAGATACCCCATGGATAAAACCAACCTGCCCAGGGGCAGGAGATGCTCTGCTGTGTCCCCCCAGGGCAGGGGGGTTCCTGCAGTGCCCCAACTTCCACCTTAAAAGGCAAACAACCCACGGCCCTGCGTTGTTTCCCACGTTTGCCGCATCCCATCCTCGCCACTAAAACACGTTTTGCTCTGGTTGTGCCCCCGAGGAAGCCACGGCTCCTGGGGCTTCTCTGCATCATCAAACCAGGCTGCAAAGCCAAGGCTTCAGCCTCGTGGCTCCTTAGAGCTCCTCATAGCTTAATTACAGAGCACTTCATCAGTTAATGTTCCAAGTACCTCCACTTCTCCAGCTCCCCTGCTTCTCCTTTTCCCAGCTCTGTTAGAGGCTCAGTTGCCAGCCTAGAGCTTAGGGCTTATTCCTTTTTAGATAAAAACATTTCTGGTGCTACTTGGAGCTCTTTGTTCCATCTTTTTGTGTTGTCATTTTCTTGCTCCTTTTATTTATTTTTTTTTCCTGTCCTGCTTTTTCTATTTGGAAAAATAAAAAAGCCACCAGTATGTGGAAGACCTATCTAAGCAAACCACAAAACAGTGAAACACACAGGCCATAAAAGTTTTACTGTTTTATTCATTTATTTTAAGATTAGCTCTGATTTTTGCTTCAGTCAGTACTTGGAACCCTGAGATTGGTAAATTGAGGAGGCATTTGCATGGTGGATCCAAAATCAGCTGAAATTTGTGTGTGGATGGGCAGAATCAAAAGGAGTTTGAGTTTTCCCCTGTGGGTGCAACTCTGCTCCTGTCACTCCATGGAGAGGTCCTGGTTTCTTGAGGGGCTGAACCCCTGGGGAACCCCAAAGCTCAGGGGAAGATCCCCAGTGCTGCCAGGGGTTCCACAGAAATCCTGAGACTGCACAGCTGGGCAGATGCTGCCTTTCTTCTGAGCACCCCTGAAGTAAGAGGGCTGCAGTAAATGTGAAATACAACCCAAACCAGCTGGGTTTGGTGCTCCCACACTGTTGTTAATCAATGCTGGAGCACTTGGTGACAATTCCTTTCCTCAGGATGCAGCCGAGCTGTGTTTAGAGGGATGAGAGGCTTGCAGATGTTTTCCTCTGCCTCCCTTCTGGGTGTGTTACACACAATTCCCAGCAGCTCTAAAAAAGCCCCCATCCCATCCCATTATCCCATCCCATCCCATCCCATTATTCCATCCCATCCCATCCCATCCCATCCCATCCCATCCCATCCCATTATCCCATCCCATTATCCCATCCCATCCCATTATTTCATCCCATCCCATTATTTCATCCCATCCCATCCTATCCCATTATCCCATCCCATCCCATCCCATCCCATTATCCCATCCCATCCCATTATCCCATCCCATTATCCCATCCCATCCCATCCTATCCCATTATCCCATTATCCCATCCCATTATCCCATCCCATCCGCACCTTCCAGCAGAGAGATGAGGAAAGGCTTCAGTTTCCCAAAACTGAGCAAAGGCTGCACAAAACCAGCTCCCAGTGGCTCCAGTTGCAAAACTGGGACAGGGCTTCACAAAATCTGCACAGGCTGAGCAACAAAAGACCCCTCAAAAGGCAGCCAGGCTGCAAAGCGAGCACTGGTTTGAAATAAAACCACTTAAGAGAAGGTCCTGCAGATCAGTAGTGCCACACTGGCCGTGTGACACGTCCTTGGCATTTTTTTGTCCCCTTCCTTCCACGTGCTGGTGGTTTTCTGGTAGCTCCTCTTGGCATGAGTGCTCTCTCCTGGTCAGTCACATTTAACTCTCAGGAGGACAGTGCAGCAGCATCCTGACAACCGGTTGGTATCTTCATTTATTTGGATTATCTCTTTTAATTCGGTGTTTTATTGTGGTTATGAATCTCTTCTACTGTTTGCAGCCTGCACCACAGCTCGAGGGTTCGTGGTACCTGGAGGGAATCCACGCTGGTTGGGTGCCTGTGTTTTTCTCCTGGTTGTTTCTAAAGAAGCCCTCAGTCCATCCAGGGCAGTAGTTTGGAGATGCCACCTCAAGCACAGTCAGTTCATACCTCCAAAAACTCATTTTGTGGGCCAGGAAAGTCCCACAAAGTCCTGAATCCCCCAAGTGCTGAATCCCCCAGTAATTATCTTTTTTTGTAGGAATATATTCTCCTGCATGGGAGAAAAAGGAGCCTGGTGGGCAGAATGGAGCAAATCCCAGTGGGCAAGACTGGGGTTCATAATCTGTGTTCACAACAGGGCAGAAAATCCATTTTCCCTTTACCTGAGCAGAGCTTTTCCAACCAGGGCAAATGGATTTTCCCAGTCCTCATCAGCTGGCCAGGATTGCTGCAGATGCAGTGCAAAAATTGCTTCAAACCCCAGGGTTTGGTGCCCAGGAAAAACAAATGGGGAATACCCCAGGGTGTGCAGAACAAAACACCCCCAGCAGTTAAAAATTCATGGCAGACAGGAAAACAAAGCCCTGAACCCTCCCAGAAATTCACCTTCTCTCCAAAAGCTGGAGAAATACACTCAATATTGGCTTAAACTTGAGACATATCCCCCAAATTTCCACCCTCTTGCAACCGGGGCTGAAACCCCCTTGCCTTTTTTTTTTTCCCTGCCCTCCTTAGATTTAATTTTTTTGCTCACACCCTCACTCCATCCAGCAGGAGAACAAAAAGTTGCTGGGCGAGCAGAGCAGCGTCTGTGGTGATACCGGTGTCCCTCAGGTGGTGACACTGGCGTCCCTCAGAGCCCCCAGCTCAGTGTGCTGGTGACACTGGTGTCCCTGAGGGCTCCCAGCTCAGTGTGCTGGTGACACTGGTGTCCCTCAGAGCTCAGTGTGCTGGTGACACTGGTGTCCCTCAGAGCCCCCAGCTCAGTGTGCTGGTGACACTGGTGGTGACATCACTTCAGTGCCATCCAGGATTGTCACCACTCTGGTGACACTGGTGTCCCTCAGAGCTCAGTGTGCTGGTGACACTGGTGTCCCTCAGAGCCCCAGCTCAGTGTGCTGGTGACACTGGTGTCCCTCAGAGCCCCCAGCTCAGTGTGCTGGTGACACTGGTGGTGACATCGCTTCAGTGCCATCCAGAATTGTCACCACTCTGGTGACACTGGTGTCCCTCAGGGCTCCCAGCTCAGTGTGCTGGTGACACTGGTGTCCCTCAGGGCTCAGTGTGCTGGTGACACTGGTGGTGACATCACTTCAGTGCCATCCAGAATTGTCACCACTCTGGTGACACTGGTGTCCCTCAGAGCTCCCAGCTCAGTGTGCTGGTGACACTGGTGTCCCTCAGCGCCCGTATCTCAGTGTGCTGGTGACACTGGTGTCCCTCAGAGCCCCAGCTCAGTGTGCTGGTGACACTGGTGTCCCTCAGAGCTCAGTGTGCTGGTGACACTGGTGGTGACATCGCTTCAGTGCCATCCAGAATTGTCACCACTCTGGTGACACTGGTGTCCCTCGGAGCCCCCAGCTGTGTGTCCCTGTCCCTCACTGCCCAGTGTTGTCCCTTTCCCCCTCTCCCAGCTCTCCTACGTGGACTCTGACGGGAACCCCATCGGCGTGGTGCAGATGACCTTCCTGCGCCTGCTGAGCGCCTCGGCCCGCCAGAACCTCACCTACAACTGCTACCAGTCGGTGGCCTGGCACGATGCCACCACCAACAGCTATGACAAGGCCATCCGCTTCCTGGGCTCCAACGATGAGGAGATGTCCTACGACAACAACCCCTACATCCGAGCCGCCCTCGACGGCTGCGCGGTGCGTGCCTGCTCCCGGCCTCGGGGCACCCTGGGGACACCCTGGGGACACCCTGGGGACGCTTCTGTCCCCTCCCCTGCTTGCCCAGCACTGTCTTCCCCAGAGCAGATCACCCCCAAATTTTTGCTGCCTCAGTGTTGTCCTTAATGTAGGAGACACCACCTTGCTCTTCCCTAATATGGAAATAAATGATTCCATGGGGAACCCGTGATCCTGCAAGCTGCAGCACCTCCAGGAGTCAAATTAATCTGCCAAAATAATCTGATTAATCCAATTTATCTGCCTAAAAACGCTGCTTGCTTTTAAAAGCCTCCCCGTGCTTTTACCCAATTCCCGGCAGGGGACAGGCGAGCGATGGCGCCCGGTTGGGTCGGAAATGTGCAGGGTTTGGGAAGAATCTTTTTCCACTGCTTTCAGAAATTCTTGGAGGCAGAGGCAGGAAGGCTCTGGTTGGAATTTTTGTTCTTGCAGCCCCAGGAAGGCTCTGGGCTGTGCTGCTCATGGGGTGCACAAGCACAGCCACGATTTCCAAAGGTGCCTCACGTCCTCCCTTCTAACTCCTCTGGGATGCTTGATTTGGGTTTAAACTCTGAAAATTCTGCCCTCAGGAGATAAAAATTTGGCAAAGCAGGTGCTGCCTGCATTTATTTTGAGCCCCAGCTTGGTGGTGTAAAAACATGCATAATTCCCACCCTCTGGAACTGCAGCACTTGGAGCCCACGGGACAGAAAGATTGAGATGTTTGACAGAAAAAGCCCCTCACGTAATTTGAGATTGAAATCTGTTCTGGCACAAACAGATTTTTTTACTGATGGAGAAATGAGGAAAATCGCATTAGAACTTCTAACACATTCCTGGAGAGGGAAAGGGCATCCAGCCCCCTCTGGAAACACTCTGAAGTTTATCCTCAAGTTTTTCATTTCTCCTGCTGACATAACATCCTTGGGATTGGGGGCCTTCTCCTCCCTCCCCTTCTGACTCTCAGGGCTGCTGGAGGACCACGTGTTGCACGTTTTAAAGTGGCTGAGCCTCCTGAAAACCTCTACATTTTAGGCAGATAAATTGGATTAATTTCTACCCTGGCAGATGGTGCTGCCCAAAGCGCAGGCAGCATATTTGAGTTTTATCTATTTACCTGAAGGAGTTTGGGGTTTACAATAGATTCTCCACATTAAAGATGATTTTGGGCTGACTCTTAGGCTATAAAAATGCTGTTTGGAATTTAGATAACTCCACCAAGAGTTTAGAGGTGCTTTTACTTCGTGTTTGGGAGTGCTACAACCCATCCAATTGCTGGGCTCGGCTGTGCTGGGTTAATGGTTGGACTTGGTGATCCTAAAAATCTTTTCCACCCTAAGTGATGCCAGGATTGATCCCCACCCTGTGGAGATGAGGTTGGGCTGCCCCACACGGTGTTGCCACAGAGGTCCTGCTCTAGTGGGGAGGCTGCAGAAGCCAGGGGAGCTCCAGGGCTGACGTTCTTCCCATAATTTGAATATGTCCTTCCTGAACTTCCAGCCCTTTCTCATAGCTGTGCTCCAGCCTGTTCTTCTGAGCCACAGAAATCACAGGGAGAGGTCGGGCCCAAAGCTGCTCCATAAATTCTCTTGTTTGTGCAGCTTTGTGCACCCTCGGGGAGCACTTCTGCTCCTCTAATAATTATTTATATTTTGGAAAGAACTCCGTGGCCACCAGGCATGATAAAAAGCAGCACCTTGTGAATTCCATCAAACTTTAAACGTGATCTTTTCACTAATATATTCGAATTAAATCGCTCCCATTTGCTCAACAAGCCAGGCGTGTCCTGGGGGAGGAAAACAACCCTTCCACACAGCCACAGCTTTTCCAGGCTCCCATTCCAGCTTGGAAATGTGCTGGAGCAGAGTTGGAGTGGCATGATCTGCTTCTGCTCCAGGGTCTGGGCATCTCCCAAAGGTTTTTCAGCAGTAATCTGAGGCATGTGTGTTAAAACATGCAAATAAATTTGTTGGAGTGGTGGTGACTCCAACATGAGCCCAGAAATTCCCAGGAAAAACCAACACCATATTCCCAGCGGGGTGGTGATGGTTCAGCTGGGCTGATGTCGGCTTGGAGGCATTCCCAGATCTCCTCTTTCCCTCATTCCAGGCAAGGAAGGGCTACCAGAAAACCATCCTGGAAATCAACACGCCCAAAGTGGAGCAGGTCCCCATAGTCGACATCATGTTCAATGACTTCGGAGAAGCGGCACAGAAATTTGGATTCGAGGTGGGACCAGCTTGCTTCCTGGGCTGAAAGAGCCACCTGAACCTAGTCTCCAAATGAGCAACCTCGTAACCTCATTGCGCCGTTTAATTAAAAACGAAAAAAGAGAAAAAAGGAAAAAAAAAGGAGAAAAAAAAGAATTCCTCGCCACGTGCACGGTCTGAAACTGGACAGCGATGGGTTGTTATTTTTTTTTCCCTTCCCCTCCCACCTGTTTTGTTGTGTCCCTGGTTTGGCCCCAGCCCCTCTGTGCCCCCTCAGCCATTCCCAGGATGGATATGGAATCTCATGACCCAACAGCCACACACGGAGACCTGGCCCTGTCCCTGCTGCCACCACTGCGGCCACCGAGCTGAGCCCACCTCCAGCAAACTCCTCCTCCTTCCTCGTCCTCTTCTTCTCGCCAGGAAGCCTTGCTTTGTTCCTAAGGAAAAAAAAAAATGCAAAAAACTTGGAATTCCTCGTGTCCAGCTCGATGTTGAAGTCCCGGCAGATCCGAAGCTCCTTGGAGGGGTTTTGTTGCCTTCCACGAGGTTTGGGTCAGCTCCAGCAAGGAGATGCCACGGCCAATTCCAGAATTTTCCATGTTTCCTCAGCTGAGTCTGCCTCATTCCACGTTTTCCAAAGTGCTGACTCAAGGTCACACCGGGCATCTCTTTGCCGTTGTCTTAAAGGTGCTTCTGTTTTTGTGTGTTTGTGAGTAAATATTTGTGTCGTATTTTATTTTGAAATGTTGGAATGTTTCCGCCTTCGAACCACGCAAGTGACCTTGTCTGGATTAAAGCCACCCCAGCCAAGCTTCCAGCTGGGAATGAAGAGAGCAGCTCCTGTGCCCACTTCTGCCTCTTCCCAGCCCCAAACTGGGATCTGGAGGCCTTGGAGTCACCCCCAGGATGAGGTGCAAACCCTTTTGGAATGATTCCTTTCAAAATAAGGAAATCAAAGCTTCTTTTTAAACAAATTCCCTGCAAATCCCCCGATCTAAAAGCAGGATCTGCATTCCCTCTCTGCCTTTTCATCCACTTGCTTAACACCTGTATTTTAAATTAATTCTTCCTTTTTTTCTTTCAGCATTCCTTTAAAATTGTAAGAACTAAACCTGAATCCATTCCCAGTGGCAGATTCCAGTGGCAGGGGAAATCCATTTGTCCTCTCTGAATATCAAGAATAGAAAAAATTTAAAAAAAATGAAGAAGAAGGAAAAAAAAGGTGCTTTTTATAGTTATTTTTACATATCTCTGTGGTGCTATCTGATGACTTTAACACAACACTGGGGATACCCTGCCACTGGCCAATCTCCCACTTGGCTTTTTAGGCACTTTCAGGCAGATTTTGGCTGCTGATAAACGCATGGCACCTTCTTATCTCTTCTGTCCAAATCCTGCTCCTCTCCTTCCTTGGATGGATGGGCCCGTGTAGAAAAAAAAGCACTAAAAGCCCTTACAATTTTTTATATATTTTTTTTATTCTTATTTTTTGGTTTTCCCAAGGATATCCGTGCCTTTTCCCGGTGGGAAGCAGAGCAGATTGTCCTCAGTGGCTGAACGTTTGTGGTGCTAATTTATGTAGATGTGGGGTGTCCTGAAGCCGTGGGGGTGCTGCCCGCCCAGCAATCCCGGGAATTTCCAATTTTCCTGCTCTTCCCACTTTATTTTTTTTTTTAATTCCTTCCACGGCTCACAGCGTGCTGACAACCCTCTCCTTTCACCATTTATTTCTCCTCCTTGCCCGTTTTCCTTCTTCAGGCCTCTCAGCTGGAAAATAATTGTTGCAAGGTGAGGTTATTTTTAAATTATTATTATTATTATTATTATTATTCTTTGGCCTGGAGCGTTCAGCTCAAGGGGGATTTTTCCACCTCGAAGGAAAAGACATCACGTTTACTGTGAAAAAAGCCTATGCACGATGTCTTTTCCTCCCTCCTGCCCAAATCGAGAGCAGCAGCATCCCAGGAAGGGAGGCTGGAGGGAGCAGCAACGCCAGCGGTGCTTTTGGAGGCCTGGAGGAGCCGTGTCCATCCCTCTCCCTTCTTCTCCTGTGCTCTCTCCCACTTAAGGGAATAAAAAAATAAAAAAACCCAAAAGGTGCTACCCTAAAAACTGCAGACTCCGAGCGGTGAAAAGGAATTTGGGATCGTAAAGAAGGAATTCGGCTTCTCGGTCACCTTGGCAACAGCGGGAGGGGCAGGAAAGGTTGCACATCCCAGCAAAGCCATATCCTGATATATCCTGATATTTGTCCACACCTGTGTGTCTGCCCAGGTCATGGGATTCTGGTCTCAATTTTGTTGTTCTCAATTTTCTCATCAAGGGAGCCTTTTTTCTTTTTTTTTTCTTTTTTTTTTTTTTTTCCCCTTTGATTTCTCTGCTTGAAGAAGAAGAAAAAAAAAAGAAAAAAAGAAAAAGAATAAAGATTTTTCCTCTGTTGAATTCCACAGTGTTGTAATTGTACTGAGCTCCAAACTGTTCCAATCCCCCCCAGACCACTTAGCTACGGTATATTGCAATAAAATTACTACTTGTATTTGCAGACCTTCTTTTTTGTGTAATTTTATTTCCCTCCTCCCCTTAATATATATTGACTTGAACAAATGTTGATAAGAAAAATAAAAACCTATGGAAAAAAAACAAAAACAAAAACAACTTTTAGTACATAAAGGCCCTTTTAAAATATAGTGTCAAATGCCATATTGTACATTCCTTCAAAGTCCAATAAACATGTCATAAAATTTAAGTGTAATGCCCATAAGAGCTATTTTTAAATATTTTAAACCTGTGTAATAAAGGAATAAATGTAATAGATTTTTTTTTTCAATAAATCAAGTTTACTGTTTCCACCTAAACCCCCGTGATGTGAATCTCTTCTTGGAGTTGATTGCAGCAGGATTTCCCCAGGACCCCCCTGCCCTGTGGAACCTGGAAACTTCATCAGAGGAGCAGTGGAAATGCTTAAAGGTAAAGAAATATTGTAAAATACAATCCAAACCTATCATGGGGAGAAATTCCAGGCCTGGAATCTTTTGTTTGTTTCTTTGTTTGTGTTTTTCTCAGTGAGAAATTCCAGTGTGAAAATCCAACCTGGTTTGCGTGGCTGGGATGTGGAGGAGAAGATTTTTGTGGCCACCAGCCCCTCACCTTCTCCACAGCTGCAGAAACATCACCAGAGTTGTTCTCCTGCTGATCTTCTCATCCCAAGACAAATTCAGGAGGAAAAAGAAAAAACAAAAATTTTTCCAGCTTCTTGGTGAGCTCCTCAACCCCCAAATCCCCGTTCTTGGCCCCAGGAAAGAAACCCCTTGGAAAAAAGACAAGGGGGACACTTTGCTCATCCTCTGCTCCTCCTGTCCTGCAGGTTCCACTCCAGGATCCTCTGGAATTCACTGTGGGAATTCACCAGGTGATGCCACCAGGGCTGTGTCACTGGTCCTCAGAGGATTCTTCAGAGCCCACAGGAGGTGCTGGAGCTTCAGGAGGTGACGTTTGGAGCGCTGCAGGTGGGTCAGGTGCCTCAAACCCCGCTCTGCACGAGGCTCTGCAGAGACCGAGCCAAGCTCTGTGTCCCAGAATTCTTCCTTTGGCTGCAGAAGGTCTTTGATGATCTTTGTTCTTTGCTAAAAAGTGTCCAGAGAAGGAGGAAAAGTCACAGATGGGGTTGGGTTGGAAGGGAAATCAAAGATCAGCCAGTCCCATGGGCAGGGACAGCTTCCACAGCCCAGGGTGTGCCAAACCTGGGGCTGCACCAGCAGGGACCAGCACATCCCAGTTCCTCCTGGGAGCTGGGAGAGGGGACCAGGACCTCAGCCCTGCCCTGTCCCTCTCCCTGTGCCCCTCAGGGTCACTCTGGGGTCACAGCTTTTGCTCTCCACAAGATGTCACAGCTCTGGCTGGGATGCTCCTGCTGCTGTCGCCTCTCCAAGAGATGTTCCTCCCCCATCTCCTTAAATCCCGTGTTTACAACAGACTGATAAAAATAAAAATGGCCCAAAAAGCAGCGTTGGCACTGATTAAATTTAGAGACCAGATCCTGGGCATCCCCTCCGTGTCTAGGTGAGTTTTGGCAATCAGGAGGAGAAGCTGTGAATGGGTTTTTTATACAAAGGGTTGAGCACCCTTAGTGACTCCTGGAGAGACACAAACAGCAGGACCAAGTGGGAGGCTGGAATGAGGAGGGGAGAGGATTGTGCATGAATTAGCATGGAGAAAATATGCAAATTGTTGGGTAGAGTGAGGCTCTCATGGCATTCAAAGGAGCTGCAGCTATTCTTGTCCTTCAGCTGCTTTTTGTCCTGCGTTTTCTCCCAGCCAGGCTGGATTTGACTTGGGTTTATTTTTATTAATGTCTCAAGCAAAGAATAGAATTGATCTGACCCGCAGTTCTGGGAAAAGGAAAAAAAAAACAACACAAAAACCCCTCTCATCTGTTCCTGTGAGAAAAAACAAGTGAGCTGGAGGTGCCTCTGGCAGTTCAGCACCACCTGTAAATTAATCTACAGAGTGCCCAGAAAAGCTGAAGCAGTTCGAGTCCAGTGTGTTCTCTCTCTTCACACCTTGCCCAGGAGCTGTGCACTGCAAATTCCCTGCTCTGCCTTTCCAGCCAGACAACTCCAATGGTTTTTTAATTTTTTTTTTTTAACAGGACTGCTCAGTGCTGTGTGTGTCACTTGGCACCTCGAGCCCGGCATCCCTCTGCCATGGGCAGGTGGGAAATGAGGATTTATCATAATTATCCATCAATTATTGTATCCCTGCATAATCTGGATTTTCCTTCATTTTTATTTTCTTTTTCCTTTGAGGCCAGAGCCCCCTTTGAGGCCAAGCTGGGCTGACGTCCCCAACATCTGTCAGGGGCTGCTCTCCTGCCATTGTGCAGTGACCCAAAACAGCCTTGGAAAAAATAACTGACTCTTAATTCAGCACTTCCAGTTTTGGGGAATCCAATCCCTTTCCACATCAAGGGGATCTTCAGCATCTCCCCTGGACATGGAGATGTGGGTTTGGGGTTCTTGCACTGAAAACCCATTTTGCTTTTGATCTGAGGGCAGCAGGAGTTTAGTGAGCTGTGCTTTTATCAACAGCACCTATTGCCACTTCGATTATTCCTTGTAGCCCCTCTGCTTGCAGATCCTTCCCGTCCTGGGGTGTGGTGGCAGAAAAGCGATTTTCTCCAGAGTCACAAGCAAACAAAACCTCCTGATTCCCGCTGGCATTGATGGGAACAACCCCGAGCAGAAACAAACCCCCCGAAGCAATCAAACACCAAAACCCCTGCAGGAAGCAGCTGTTCCTCCCTCGGAGAGGAGCTGTGCTGTTCCTGGGGAGCTGCTGGGATTACATCGTGTCAGGCTCCGGCTCGCCGCGCTCGCAGGCACCGCTGGAACTGCTGAGCACAGCCAGCCTGGCAGCCCTGGGACTGCCTGTTCTCATCCTGCCTAATTATTAATATGTTAATTTGACAATGAGATGTTGTTCTTGGCGGAAAATTTCCCGTGCTGCGCTTGGATTGGGCTTTTTTTGGGTTGGGTTTTTTTTTCCTTCGGCTGCTTCTCGTCTCGTGGATTTTTTTGTTTGCTCTGTTTTCTCAGCTTGGGCAGAGCAGAGCCTGAGGGATCTTTTTGCCACATCCCTGGAAGTATCCAAGGCTGGGCTGGATGGGGTTTGGTGTCCTTAGCCAAGGTGTCCCTGCCCGTGGCAAGGGGTGGCACTGGAGGAGCTCCAAGGTCCCTCCAACCCAAACCTTCCCTGATTTTCTGATTCCCTGAGAATTCCATGGTGCCAAGAGAGCCCCAAGTCAGGAGAGCATCGTGCTGGTGCTGATTATTTGGGAATATCCCACGACCAAGCCCTCCTGAAGGTGGATGCTGCCCCGGGGATGGGCACTGCCCTGGTTGTGCCGTGGCCTGGGCATCCAGAGGGGGAAATGCCCTGACTGGGCCTTTTTAAGTTTAAAACTTCCCCTGTTCGGCTGAGCAGGGACCAGGAGCCTCTGGGGGTCTGCCAAAGGTGGTCTCACACACCCCAGGTGTGGTGAAGAGCCTGATCTCTTCAGGATTGTGGCCCAAATCCACATCCAAAGGTCTCCTGGGAGCTCCCAGATGGAAAACTGGGCTGGGAAGGGGCTCCCTCCACCCCCCCAGAGCTGAAGGCTGGACCCCCCTGCTCCTCACTGCCACCAGCACGATGCTGAACCTCAGGAGGGAGCAGCAACCACTAAAAAAACCCCAAATTGTCCCTTTTTAGGATTTTCCCTTCAGCAGGTTGATCCGAGACCCTGTTGAAATGGAAATCAAAACCCTGCCAGACTCGAAACATTAATTAAGACACACGACAGAGAGAGGGAGGGAGAAAGAAGGAGAGAAGCATCCATTCAGGAATTATCTGCTCCACGAGGCAGTGTTCATGTCTTCCACACACATCCATCATTTTTGGGAGGGGGAGAAAGCAAGAAATTAAATCCAACCCCACAGGAAGTTTGTCCACCACCATGGATTTAATTTCCCAACTTGCACCAGGCAAAGATTAACCTTGCTGAAGGGCACCAGTGGAGCGGGGAGGAGTGTACAAATTAATCCCTGCTATGAGTTTCTTCAGGAGGAAACACTGAGCAGGATTAAATATTTATTGTATATAAATACCTTCTTTCCCACCTCCCCCATTTCCTTTCCTCATCTGCATCTCAGGCTCCTTCCAGCAAAGCCAGTTTGCCCAGCAAGAGTGCAAGGGTTTGTTTTTCCTCCTGGATGAGGAGGAAGGTTGAGGAATAATTCATTTGCCACCTTGATTTTTCCCTTCCCTCCCCTCCCAAGATTGATACCGTGGCACTTAAAGGAGAAAAAATCAAGTTGTGCTGATCTATGACCAGACACTATTTATTCTCATAGAACCTCATCTGCAATTTTCCTCAACATCCTCAGAATTAAAATCCCTTTACAATGTCTCCAGCTGGCTGAAAATGTGCCATTCCCTGCCTCCCCTCCTCAGATGTCTTTTCCCTCTGAAGGGGGCACGGCGTTATCCATGATGTGATTCTGCTTTACATTCAGATGCTTGTGGGGTTTTTTGGACCATAAATAATGTTCCTGTGCAGCTCAGGCAGAATCATTCTGAGGGTTTATATTTTTTTTTTCCTTTTCTTATTCCTTCTCTCTTTCCCTTTCTATCTTTCTTTCTCCAGCTCTTGCAGGGGGTGATAAATCCATCGTTTCTTCCCCTGTAGTGGCTGCTGATGTGCAGTGTGGAGCTCATTCCTTCATTCCTGGGATTCAGGCTCAGGGGTGACCCTGCAAACAGCAAAAAAACCCCTTTTTTGCAGATCCTGGGCTTCCTGGAAGGAACAAACCAGCCTGGAACAGAGGATGGCTCAGCACTTTAATCCTGGAAAGCAGAACAGGGGCCTGGTGTCCCTCAGTTGTCCCCAGCTGGGCCATGCTGGGGGCATTGTTGGGGCAGATGAAGATGAAAGCTGAATTTTCTTAGAGATTAACGTGTTTTCCATGGATATTCCTCCTCGATGGGATGATGGGATTTGGGCTGGCATGGATGTGCCCTCTGGATCCTGCCCCAGCCTCCTGGAGCAGAGAAGATGTGACAGCAAACCTGACTTGCTGCAAAACATTGATTTTTAGGTTTTCTTTTTTTGGTTTTGTTTTGGGGTTGTGTGTTTGTTTGTTTGTTGTGGTTTTTGTTTTGTTTTTTGGGGTTTTTTTATTTGGTTTTTGTTGTTGTTTTTGTTTTGGTTTGGGTTTTTTGTTTTGGTTTTGGTTTTGGTTTTTTGGGTTTTTTTGGTGGTTTTTTTTGTTTTGTTTTGGTTTGGTTTGGTTTTGTTTTTTGTCTGATTAGAAATAGAAAAACATCTGAAAGTAGCTGGAGATGAACCATCCCACAGGTCCTTGCACCTCCTGCTTCCCCTCCCCATGACCTGGAGATCCTCTCACTGTCACCCAGGGCTGCTGGAGCAGGGACATCCCCAGGTCAGCAGTTCCACCTCGGTGTGCTGAGTGGGATAGACTGGAAATCAGGAGAGGTTTCTGCACTGAAGGGTTGATCAGTGCTGGAAAAAGCTGCCCAGGGAAGTGGTGGAAGGGTTTAAAAGACACAGATGTGGCACTTGGGGACAAGTGTGAGCAGTGGCCTTGGCAGTGATGTGTTAAAGGCTGCATGTGATGGTTTTTTAGGGTTTTTCCAGGGATCCCAGCATTCCATGACCCTGGAGTAGCCCAAACCCATCCTGGGGGTGCAGTGAGGGGACACTGCAGGTCCCAGGGGCAGGGGCTGCTTTGTGTCACTGCTCTGGACACATCCCAGGTGGCTCCGGCTGAGTGAGGGGGGTCAGGACCCCCTAAATCAGCCCCAGAGCTGCTGGAGTGAGATCATGGAGAAGACACAAATCATCCTCCTCTCCCTGCTCCAGAGCTTTCTTCCTGCTGCCAGGGATGGGGAGAACCCCCAGCCTCCATCAGGATGGATTTTCCAACAGCTTTGGGCATCCCCACTTTTAATTTCCAGTGCAAGCAGCCCTGTGTGGCTCCAAGGAAACCCTCCTGAAAATTCCTGTGCCACGGGGCCCTTCCCTGCTCGAAAAGGCTCCGCTGGGGCCCGTCCAGCGCCCTGCTCAGGGCTGAATTCCTGCTGATTTGTTAAAATCTGAGATTTCCCGTGCCTTTGTCTCTCGTTTTGCGGAGTTAATCGGATTGGCGAGGAGCTGCCAGGGGGAGCAGCTGCCCAGCAGCAAAGCCGGGTGTGTAATCCAGGCTTTACCCACAGCCTTATTAAGACTGAGATGTCTCATTACAGGCCTATTTCCAGCTGGATTTCACAGCAGCTTTTGTGATTTCTTCCCTTCACCCCCTCCTCTTCCCAAGGTTATTTTTCTTTTCCCCTCCCTCGTATAATTCACTGTTTTTCTCTGGAGGGGAAAGAGTTTTGTTGAACACGTGTTGCACTGAGCAACATCCTCAATTTAAATGGAAATTCCATCAATAACAAATGTTCTCTCTCCTCACCCGGGGATGGGCTTGGAAATATCATTCAGAGAAAAAAAAAAAAAACAACAAAACCACCAGAGCTCAGAGCCAGCACAAGAACAACCCCAGTCCTCTGGCAGGGCCAATTGCAGATAATAAAGTGCCCATTTGTTGCAGCTGAGATGGTGGAAATGAGCTGGAGGAAAGAGGAGTTCAGGAATCGAGGCTGAAAAATCAAATAAAGGGCGAGGGGAAGTGGGAATCTCGTTATGGAGTGGCTGTGATCCTTTATTGCAGCGGCTTTGGGATGGAAATAGGGGCAGGGAAAGGGAGCCAGGAGCTCCAGGAGTGGGAAGGAGCCTGGAAGAGCTCCTGGATGGAATTTTGAGTGATTCAATCAAGGGCATGAGGAGCTGAGGGTGGATAAAAGGACCAAAGGCGTGACTGGGTCCCAGCCTGTCGCCTTCTCCAAGTCCTGTTCTCTTTTCCCATAATTAATTTATTATTTCAAGCCTGCTTGTTGAGATTTTCTATGTCAGGTAATGCTGGGAATGCCCTGCGACACATCCCTACATGGAAAAAAAAACTACTGGAAAACTAAATGGGGATAAAATACATTTGTCCCTTTTCTCCAGGGAGAAAACATATGAGAAAATATTCAATTTTTCCATCATCACCCAAAATCACAGGAATCTTCAGAAATTACTCTTTTCTGGTTGAGAAACTTCCAAACGAGAAACTTCGCCAGGTATCCATATTATTAAAAAGCCATTTACTCCTAAAAGAGATGCTTTGAGGGGAATTTTTCAGCTGGCTGTAAAAATAAATCACTGAGTACTGCTGCCTTTGACTGGTGAGATTTCTGGGGCTGGGCAGGTGATTTATGGGGGTTGGAGGAAGATGTTTTTTGACTGCAATCCACAAATCCAGCCCTGGCCTCCTCTCCAGCTGGAGCTGCAGCCCCTGCAGGGGTGAGGGTCAGATCCATGGATTTCCCTCCAGGATGCAGAGTTTCCTTTGGCTCAGGCTCTTTTGGGGATGTTGGGGTGCAGGGAGAGGCACCCCAGCACCCCCAATCCCAAATTTCTTGCTCTCGCTGCTCCCCTTTGTTTTCCAGAGGCAGAATTCCAGGTAAATCCCATCCCAGGTGTGCTTTAATCGATCAGGATTGCCAGGTTGGGAGGGACAAACATCTTTTCCTGTTTCTATTTGGTTTATTTGTAAATTTAAGCTCTGCTGTCCCTGTGCTCCCTGCCCAAGCCACACATGCTCCTGCTGCAGGGCAGCTTTCTCCTCTGAGGTGATGCTCAGAGGCTCCAGCTCCTCCAAAAATGAGGAAAAAAATCAAAAACTCCCAGTCCCTGCCCAGCTTTGGGGCGTAGCTGCTTTTCTAAATCCGTCGTGCTTCATTTGTCACGGTGACGGATCCGCTGCCCATATGTTTAAATACCAGGGAAATGCAGCCTTGCAAATATCTGCTCACCCAGGAGGAATCATTCTGCTTGACAGGCAATCAAGACAGGATCAGTATTTTTTTTTTTCATCATCACCAGCTCTGAGAGACTTTGGAGAAGTTTCCACGTCCTTCTCCCTGTGCTGCTGCCGGGGTCAGAGCAGTTTTCTTTTTGCAAAACCCATCACCCTCCTCTAAAATAACCCAAGCAGGGCCTTCCCCCCTCTCTGTGCCATAAATCAGAGCAGGAAAAATGAAATGTAGGAGCTTCCAAGGCAGGGATGGTGCTGGATTCATCAATCCCGTGGCGTGGCTGGAGCTTAAGCTTTGCCCTTTACGAGCAGTGTTGCATTTCAGGAGAGATTTCTGAGCCTGTGGCAGTGAGAGGAGAGAGGAAAAATGAAACATAATCACCCTCAGTGTCTGCCTGGCCCCAGTTTCTGCAGCAAGAGCTGGAGGAGCCACCTGTGTGAAATAAAAGGCTCCAAGGAGCAAAGGAATCAATTTTATCCGGAGTGATTTTTCTCAGAGGCTGAGGGATAGATCTTCCCTGCCCCAGTGCACATCCTTGGTTAATAACTGGAGTCCTCAGCGTGAAATACTGGGGGAGAAAAGTGCATTTTCATCCCTGGAGCTTGCAGAGAGGGAAGGAGCAGCGCTTCCCAAGGAGCACGAGAGTTGTGAAAGCTCTTCAACACCTTTAGTTCCTGCGTGGCATCTGCTGATATTTTATTTTTGGCACCTATCAAGCATCTATTATCCCTGCTGAGATTTTACCCTGCCGTGTTTGCCTATGGAAAAAAAATAAATAAAATAAAATCCACCAAATAATGAAGAAATGCTGGCGGTAAAAGAAATAAAAATGCTCATTCTTCTGGGCCTGGAGCTGGAAAGTGATGGATTGTCCCACAGACAGGAGCCCCGGGGATTATGGGGAATTTCAGGCACCCAAAGAGTTTTTCAGAACACATTCCTTATTCCAAAATTAATGACTGGATCAACTGAGAGAGCCTCACGCCCTCAGGGCAGCCCTTCCCACTGGTGCAAAGGGGAGCTGGGATTTTTCCATGGTGGAGGAACAAGGAAAGGTTAAGGTGTTATTAAAAACTTCATTATTATGTTAATGATGGAGAAATTTCTGCCAAAACTCATTTCCAACCATCACCTCTTCCCCTGTGTGCACCTCCCCGGCTCAGGGCTAAATGACTTTTTATAGGGAATGGCTTGGGAAGGACCTTGAAGCTCATCCAAGGGTTATGAGACACCTT